>NC_045437.1:4224598-4227304 GCF_002776525.5 Piliocolobus tephrosceles
GTGTGTGTGTGTGTGTGTGTGTGTGTGTGTGTGTGTGTGTGTGTGTGGGCTCAGGCCCTGTCGCCAGTATTTACTGGGGTCTTCAAAAAAGGCCTTGTTTGTGTATTCTATTTTTCACACTCTGCATAAAATTTTAATGTAAATACTGATTTTGTTAATCTTTGGTCTATTTGGCAAATATTGATGCTTTCTTATTTAATTATGATTCCTTTTTGGATGTCCTGATATTAAAAATCACATAGACAAATTTATCAAATGTTTTCAAGGTTTTCTTTTTCTCTTTCGTTTTTTGAGTTAGCAACTTCCTCTTGCCCTTGAGATCTGATATATCTTCATTCATCTTCATTCATCTGCCTTTTGTGGTTCATTAATAGATTCATTAAATATGTATTCTAGCCAAAATTTATTTTGGACCTCACAAAAATGAACCATCTAAATTCATCTTTTCTAGGAAATTAACAAAAAGTACCATGTTTTATCACCAATTTAACACTTCTTAAAACATAATTTTTATGTTTGTTTATGGTTTTTTCACAAATTGAATTAGAAAAGTTGGTTGTCTAATTTGTTTTGTTTCACTAATATCTTCTGTTCATCTACTATAATTTTTTATATCAGTAACGTACTTTCTGATAACTGTTTTAGAGCCTGTTCCTGATCATCGGTTTTGGATGTAGTTTTCTGTCCCTTTATTTTATACTTCTTTTGTATAATCATATTTGAATAGACACCAATAAAAAGGGTTATAATTTCTCTGGATGTAATTAAAGCTTAAGTTGAAAAAATAAAGATATTATTTTAAAATAACATTTTAAGGCATGTCTTAAATATTTCAAAGCATGTCATGCCTATTTATTTAAAAGATATTCAGCCTTCAGATAAGATTTGACATTTTCTTCACGTGCATTCCCTGCATTTTTTGTTTTAATGTCTTTACAGATATTTTCTACTCTTGTGGCCATGATGAACAGGATGTTAGTAACCATTATAGTTCAACAGATTGTAACATTCTGTATTAAAGAATGCTCTTAATTTTGTACAATGAATCATCTGATAAAATTTTACACTACTTTAAATTATGTTTATTCATTTCTCTGTAGTTTGTCAACTAGAATTACAGGGCTTGAAGATCCTTACCTGTACTTTTTATCTTTATAGAAAGGCATTTCATTTTTATTGCATATTTCATATAATTATCTAAAAATTTTTTAAAAATCTTAAGTGATAAAGAGGATATTCAGTTTTTTACTTACATAAAATTGTTCTAATTAAATGCTTTTGTAAGATTTTGATTATTGGCATGAATAGAGGTGATTTATGTTAAAGAACTTTCTACTTCAAGTTTCCTGAGTGATCTTCATTTACTTGCTTTTTTTCTTGTTTTAATCAGGAAGGAATATTGAAGATGATCAAATTACTTTTATAGCTCTATTGGAATTATCACTATGAACACATAGGCCATATAAGGGGATTTACTAATATTTTTATTCTACTTCACTTTTCTACAGCTGATGTCATTAAATCTATTCTATAATTTCTTTGAGTTTGGAAATTTAATACATTATTCACTAGGAATGTTAGTATATTTAATTTAATTTTTTGGTTTAATTATGAAACTAATTAGGACTTTAAATTTACCTCTGAGTGCTCTATTAGTTAAATCTCATAAGGACTTTTTGCAGATATATCTTCTTAATTTTAAATGTAATTAATAGATGTTACATAAATTTTAGAAAATAATTTAGGTAATTCTAACATTTATTTTACAAGAGTCCCAGAAATAGTATTATTTCCATTTTTATTGTCTGTTGCTGCAAAAGAAACTTTGTAATGTTACAACAACAATATGGTTATTCTGCGGATTGACTGAGCTCAGATTTCCAGTTTTGTGCAATGTTGACTGGAGCTGGAATCACTGGAAAAGTTCCAGCTGTCTTGTGAATCTGCATTGTTTACAACATTACAATACCACTTGTAGTTTCTAGAGAAACTTTTCACATGAGGATAAAGAAATATGCACATGGACATTCATAGCAGCACATCCGTCATAGCAACAACTGGAAATAATTGAAATGCCTAGTTACGGGAGAATGGATAATAGTATCTCATAAGGTAAAACAAGACAATGGTGTAGATAAACTCACTACAATTACATGCAAAAATATGTGTGAATTGAGCCGGGCATAGTGGCTCACACCTGTAATCCCAGCACTTTGGGAGGCCAAGGCAGGAGGGTCACTTCAGGTCAGGAGTTCGAGACCCGCCTGGCCAATATGGTGAAATCCCATCTCTACTGAAATAATACCAAACTTAGCCAGGCATGGTGGTGGCGCCTTTAATTCCAGTTACTTGGAAGGCTGAGGCAGGAGAATCACTTGAACCCAGGAGGTGGAGGTTGCAATGAGCCAAGATTGTGTCACTGCACTCCAGCTTGAGAGAGCGAGTGACACTCTGTCTCAAAAAAAAAAGTGTGAATCTTAATGATGTAACTTGAATGAAAAGAAAGCCCCAGAGCATATCTATTATATTAATATGTATATGTGTGTATACATATATAGCAATGTTTATAGCTATATAAAATATTTAATATAAATGTAGGTATATGCATCTCTCTATATATTATATAACATATATTACATATACATCTATAACATATTATATTACATATACACATATCACATATGTATGTATATGTAATGTATGTAA
>NC_045437.1:4227314-4437166 GCF_002776525.5 Piliocolobus tephrosceles
TAATGTATGCATTTGTATATAATGTATGTAACATAAAACATTACATATGTACTTGATATAAATGTAGGTATATGCATCTCTCTATATACATTATATAACATATATTACATGTATGTATATGTAATATGTTACATATGTATATAATGTACATATGTGTATATGTATGTAACACATATATAAAACATTACATATATACATAATATATTATATACTACACATAGTGCACATATATATAATACATATATATGTAATCCAAAATGAAGCAAAGTACTAATGTAAGGCAATAATTAACACCACAGTCAGGTGGAGCTTAACTTGACGTGTTGAGAAGTCAGGAGGTTGGCATAGATTCAGAACCCTTGGGTAGCTGCATAACATTGGTAATGCTCTAGTTGTTACTGCAGGAGTTGGGCTGCAGGCTCCTTGTATTACTACATCAATGGATTTCTTAATTAAACTATAAGAGAGTCATGATTCGTGGACCAAGGACCAGTATATAGTACACAGTTATGTTCTCCACACATACGCTTTATCCATCTTTTCCTGTGGCTGTTCTTGCAACAATCAACCCACCAGCTTATACCACTGATCTTTCTCTTTCCACAAGCACTTCTTGCTGTCCCTCTGGGAAACTTCAGCCATTTTTGGCTCAGACACAAACCTACAAGTTCAAGGGATTTAGCCCCTTAGGGAACTTTCCTGGACCAAGGGAGATTGAGAGGCAATGGATAAATTGTGGAATTTTCCAATGAAGCCATCTGGCCCTGGAGTTCTCTTGTTGGAAATTTTTTAATTAAAAATTTAATGTCTTCAAAGGGTAAGTAACTGCAGTTTACCTATTTCTTTTTGAATGAGTTTGGTTGTTTATGTCTTTGAAATAATTTGTCCATTTGATCTAAGTTGGTAAATTCGTAAGTCCTAAGTTGGTCATAATATTGTCATTATCATTTTAACATCTGTACAGTTTGTCATAACTTTCTCTCTTTTATCCGACATTGGCAATTTATGACCCTTCTCTTTTTACTTGTCAGTCTAGCTAGGGGGTCATCAAAGACCCAAGTTTTTGTTTGACTAATTGTCTCTATTGCTTTTCTGTTTTCAATATAATTAAATTCAACTCTCATCTTTATTATTTCCTTTCTTTGTTTTGGCTTTAACTGGTTCTTCTTGTGCAGCTTCTTAAGGTGGAGTGGTGCACTGTGTTTGGTAAGACTAGAAAAGAGTGAATTGTGCCACATGGTCCCAAAGGGCTGACAGAAAACCCTTCTGACATCTGTTTAGGTAAGGTTGGAGATTAAAAGAGTTAAAGTTGTTAGAATGGTGCTTAGTTCAAGGGAAGCACGGTATTACTACTATTCTTCTTATTTAGTCTTTAGAATTTTTGAATACTTGTGTTTTTACGGCTTAAATCATTCACATTATTTCATACTCTTGCTGTTTTTCTATCTTTCTGACTCCATAATATCTGCTGAACATACTGGTTTCTCATGAATTAGACAACTTACTGATTTGATGTCTTTTCCTGCCCATTCTATAATAAATGTTCTGCTGTGTTTGTATTCTTAATATATACTTATAAAATTATTTTTTATCCCTAAAGTTATATACAGTATAGCAAAATAAACAAATTGTCACTACTTAAAAAACCAGTACATTCATAAATGCTTGAATTTTTAAAATTCTCCCATGTTCTTTCTGGGTATTTTATAAAGGTTTTCATTTGTAGGTTACATCTGTCTTCAAATGGAGCAACTACTGTGTATAATTTTATATTTGTAACTGTACTTTATCATTGTCTTATTATGAATTGAGCCCATGTTTATATGCATTTTCTACTTCTTGATGTTTCCAATTGTCTAGGTTTCTTTAAAAAATGCTTCTTTGGACATTTTTATATTGAAGAAGTAATACACATTTGTTGTACAGATGAAATAACATAAATCAAAAGTATAAAATATAAAATAAAAATCTAATTTTATTCTTCATCCCTGGTCTGATCTGGCTCTGTGTCTTCATCAAAATCTCATCTTAAATTGTAATCTGAATTGTAAGCCCCACGTGTTGGGGGAAAGACCTTGTGGGAGGTGATTAGAACATATGGGCAGTCCCATAAGTGCTGTTCTCATGATAGTGAGTTGTCACTACATCTGATGGTTTTATAAGAGGCTTTTCCTCCCTTCACTCTGCATTCATTCTCTCTCCTGCCACCATGTGAAGAGGTGCCTCCCATCATGCTTGTAAGTTTCCTGAGGCCTTCCAAGCCATGCGGAACTGTGAGTCAATTAACCCTCTGTTCTTTATAAATCACCCAGTCTCAGGTATGTCCTTATAGCAGCGTGCGAATGGACTGATACAATCAACATCTGAGGTATCAGATTAACAACTTGCTATGTTAATTTCTAGCAGATCATATTTTTCTCCAAACAGCCACAGCAATACATCTGAACCTACAAGTTCTTCCAGAACCTTGCTGATCTCCATAAGAGATGCCTTTTATTTCACTCTCTTCTTTCACTGTCTACTATAGTGCTGGATGTAGTGCATCTTCCTTCAGCACAGAATTTCATATACTTAGAACAGCACAAAGGCAGAGAATACTGTTACTGAAGGCATTATTAGAGCACGCATACTTGGAAGGGGAACTATAACTCTGATATTTGCAATTCTAGAGATTTTTGAAAAAGGAACTTATAACAAGAATGATCAAAATAGATTTGATGACATTATTGTCAGTGGGGTCAAAGAGATTAGGGAAGTCCCAAAATAAACTCTGTATAATGATGACTGACTCATCCAAAGCAGCAGGGAGAGCCACATACACGTCTCTCTGATACTTACATGTCCATGGCTTCTAGTAAGGGAAGGTGACCACCAACTCTCGTGTTGGACAGAGAAGCAGAGAATTCAAAATTAGATAAGGAACCAGAAAGAGAACTAAGGAGTATCCCAGCCTTTTTGACCAATGTAAAGTCACCACCATCTTTCCCACATGAGTGGATGTTCACTGTCACAATTATGTCTATTACTTTATGTTAGACCCAATGTCAAAGTTCAAGGAAAGTATAATGATGCTTAGTATCGTTTCTCATTATCTTCATTCTCCTTTGTGCTGAGTACAGAAGAATAGGTGCCTCTGTTGTCGCAACTTTCTTCTTGACTTCTAGCATATAGCCAAGTTAGCTGTAAAATCGTCTCATATCCATGCATCCTGCAAGCATGCTGGATGATTCACATAGTTTTGTGAGGAACACAGTCAGGTTGCAACTATTACTATATTATCAGAACCTACATTTTCTCCCGTCCCAGTCCTTTTAAGAAGCATCTGAAAACGCTACCTCTCCTATTTCCAAACAAAACAAATTACACATAACTCAAGAATTATTTGTGTAGCCACATGTTCTGGAAGAGTTAAAATTTATTATGTCTCAGAGCAAAGAAAAGAAATGAAGCTATCAGAAATGACAACTTGTAAACTGCCTCTTTTACTTTCCTTTATACTCAACTAAATTCTTCTTCATTGCACTTTTTACCACCTGACATCATATTAAGATTTGGTTTGTCATTCTCTCTTTCCTCTTCATAATTTACATTTTGCTCTATGTGGCTATTCAAAACTTTCTTTTTCACCATTATATCTCCAGTATCTAAAAGCTGTTAGACACTCATCAAATATTTATTAAAGAAATTAATATGTGATCTAAGAAAGTGGTGCCTCAGTCAAGTGACGAAATGAGCTCTGGTATCACTGACAACTATGTAAATTCTTTGCCGCAAGTCACGGAACAAATGACAGCACTATCACATCCCTCCAGGTTACAACCTAGAGGAAAGGCTGCTGAGGGTAGTGGACCAACTCCTGCATTTCATTTGTTGAGGAAACTCAAATGCTATCAAAGACAAATTCTTATATTTTGTAAAGTTCAAATACATTAATATCTTCTAAACCAGGGAAATTTCTTTTGCTAGGCAGAATATCAAGTTTAAATTCATCAATTTATTAATGTATTAATTTCACTTATTAATCATATGCCCCCACTTGACACCTAGTTTTGCCACTTTGACAAAGACAGACGCCTCATATCTCATAGCAAATCTTTGCCTTCTGTGACTGCATGAGTTGACAAGGACTGTGCCCCAAATCCCCAAAGCAGTGTGTTCAATGCTGTACAAATAGTTAACTTCATCAAAGCTGAGACTTTCAACCATCATCTTTTCATGACAATTTACTAAGGAAATGGAAGATCCCAAAGGATGTCTTTAAGTGTTTGATTGAAATGCTAAGCAATAAGAAAAACAGGAAGAAGTTGATTTTGTGAACTACTGAACAGACAAGAAGCCATTCATGAGCTGATGTGCTGGAAGTATTTCTAGATGTGTGAATAACGCAAAGGCTTTGATTCAAAGGCCCGTTGGCCTCATTATGCACAAGCTTCTGCCCTAGACAGAAGTCTCACAGAAGAGATTGGGAGCACATAATGGTGTGAACTCTTCAGGGTTCAGGGAAATGCTGTGAAGCCTCTGCTTGGAAAAAAAAAAAAAAAAAAAATGGGAGGAGAAAGATGGCCGAATAGGAACAGCTCCAATCGACAGCTCCCAGTGAGACCAATGCAGAAGCTGGGTGATTTCTGCATTTCCAACTGAGGCACCCAGTTCATCTCATTGTGACTGGTTAGACAGTGGGTACAGCCCACGAAGGGCAAGCAGAAGCAGGGTGGGGTGTCACCTCACCTGGGAAGCACAAGGGTTGGAGAACTCCCTCCCCTAGCCAAGGGAAGCCTTGAGGGGTGGTGCAGCCCAGCCCAGTCACTATACTTTTTCCACAGTCTTCACAACCTGCAGACCAGGAGATCCCCTCAGGTGCCTACACCACCAGGGCCCTGGGTTTCAAGCACAAAACTGGGCGGATGTTTGGGCAGACACCAAGCTAGCTGCAGGAGTTCTTTTTCGTACCCCAGTGGCCCCTGGAATGCCAGTAAGAGAGAACCATTCACTCCCCTGGGAAGGGGGCTGAAGTCAGGGAGTCAAGTGGTTTAGCTCAGCGGATCCCACCCCCATGGAGCCCAGCAGACCAAGATCCACTGGCTTTACATTCTCACACCCAGCACAGCAGTCTGAGGTCAACGTGGGATACTCAGGCTTGGTAGGGGAGGGGAGTCCACCATTACCGAGGCTTAAGTAGGTGGTTTTCCCCTCACCATGTAAACAAAGCCACTGGGAAGTTCAAACTGGGTGGAGCCCATTACAACCTGGCAAAGCCACTGTAGCCAGGCTTTCTCTCTAGATTCCTCCTCTCTGGGCAGGGCATCTCTGAAAGAAAAGCAGCAGCCCCAGTCAGAGGCTTATAGATAAAATTCCCATCTCCCTGGGACAGAGCACTAGGGGGAAGGGGTAGCTGCGGGCACACCTTCAGCAGACTTAAACCTTTCTGCCTGCTGTCTCTGAGAAGAGCAGATCTCCCAGCAAAGCACTGGAGCTCTGCTAAGGAACAAACTGCCTCCTCAAATGGGTCCCTGACCCCCATGCCTCCTGATGGGGAGACACTTCCCAGGAGGGGTCAACAAACACCTCATACAGGAGAGCTCCAGGTGGCATCTGGTGGGTGCCCCTCTGGGACAAAGCTTCCAGAGGAAGGAGCAAGCAGCAATCTTTGCTGTTCTGCAGGCTCTGCTGTGATACCCAGGCAAACAGGGTCTAGAGTGGACCTCCAGCAAACTCCAGTAGACGTGCAGAAGAGGACCCTGACTGTTAGAAGGAAAACTAACAATCAGCAAAAATGCTGAAAATTCCAAAAACCAGAATGCCGCTTCTCCTCCAAAGGATCACAGCTCCTTTGCCAGCAAGGGAACAAAACTGGATGGAGAATGAGTTTGACTGAAGTAGGCTTCAGAAGGTGGGTAATAACAGACTCCTCCAAGCTAAAGGAGCATGCTCTAACAAAATGTAAGGAAGCTAAGAACATTGGTAAAAGGTTACAGGAACTGCTGACTAGAATAATCAGTTTAGAGAAGAACCTAAATGACTTGATGGAGCTGAAAAATACAGCATGAGAACTTCATGAAGCATACACAAGTGTCAATAGCTGAATTCATCAAGTGGAAGAAAGGATATCAAAGATTGAAGATCAACTTAATGAAATAATGCATGAAGACAAGATTAGAGAAAAAAGAATGAAAAGAAATGACAAAGACTGAAAGAAATATAGGAGTGTGTGAAAAGACAAAACCTACATTTGATTGGAGTACCTGAAAGTGATGGGGAGAATGGAACCAAGTTGGAAAACACATTTCAGGATATTATCCAGGAGAAATTCCCCAACCTAGCAAGACAGTCCAACATTCAAATTCAGGAAATACAGAGAACACCACAAAGATACTCCATGAGAAGAGCAACCCCAAGACACATAATCGTCAGATTCACCAAGGTTGAAATGAAGAAAGAAATGTTAAGGGCAGCCAGAGAGAAAGGTCAGGTTACCCACAAAGGGAAGCACATCAGACTAACAGTGAATCTCTCTGCAGAAACCCTACATTCAGAAAAGAGTGGGGGCCAATATTCAACATTCTTAAAGAAAAGAATGTTTAACCCAGAATTTCATATCCAGCCAAACAAAGTTTCATAAGTGAAGGAGAAATAAACTCCTTTACAGACAAGCAAATGCTGAGGGATTTTGTCACCACTAAGCCTGCCTTAAAAGAGCTCATGGAGGAAGCACTAAATATGGAAAGGAAAAACCAGTAACAGCCACTGCAAAAACATACCAAAATGTAAAGACCACCAACACTATGAAGAAACTGCATCAACTAATGGGCAAAATAACCAACTAGCATCATAATGACAGGATCAAATTCACACATAACAATATTAATCTTAAATGTAAACAGGCTAAATGCCCCAATTAAAAGACACAGACTGGCAAATTGGATAAAGAGTCAAGACTCATCAGTGTGCTGTATTCAAGAGACCCATCTCATGTGAAAAGACACACATAGGCTCAAAAGAAAGGGATTGAGGAAGATTTATCAAGCAAATGGAAGGTAAAAAGAAGCAGGAGTTGCAATCCTAGTCTCTGATAAAAAAGATTTTAGACCAAGAAAGATCAAAAAAGACAAAGAAGGCCATTACATAATGGTAAAGAGTTTAATTCAACAAGAAGAGCTAACTATCCTAAATATATATGCACCCAATACGGGAGCATCCATATTCATAAAGCAAGTCCTTAGAGACCTACAAAGAGACATAGACTCCCACACAATAATAGTGGGAGACTTTAACACCCCACTGTCAATATTAGACAGATCAATGAGACAGAAGGTTAACAAAGATATCCAGGACTTGAACTCAGCTCTGCACCAAGCAGAACTAATAGACATCTACAGAACTCTCCACCCCAAATCAACAGAATATACATTCTTCTCAGCACCACATCGCACTTATTCTAAAATTGACCACATAATTAGAAGTAAAACACTCCTCAGCAAATGTAAAATAACAGAAATCACAAAAAAATTGTCTCTAAGACTATAGTACAATCAAATTAGAACTCAGGATTAAGAAACTCACTCAACACTGCACAATTACATAGAAACTGAACAATCCTGCTCCTGAATGACTACTGCATAAATAAGGAAATGAAGACAGAAATAAAGATGTTCTTTGAAACCAATGAGAACAAAGACACAATGTACCAGAATCTCTGGGACACATTTAAAGCACTGTGTAGAGGGAAATTTATAGCACTAAATGCCCACGAGAGAAATCATAAAATATCTAAAATCGACACCCTAACATCATAATTAAAAGAACTAGAGAAGCAAGAGCAAACACACTCAAAAGCTAGTAGAAGACAAGAAATAACTAAGATCAACAGAACTAAACTAAACTAAACTAAGATCAACAGAACTAAAGAATAGTTGAAGTATTGTAGTGTGATGTATAGTTTGAAGTCAAGTAGTGTGATGCCTCTGGTTTTTTCTTTTTGCTTAGGATTGTCTTGGCTATACGGGCTGCTTTTTGGTTCCATATGAAGCCAAAAAAGCAGAACTAAAGAGACAGAGACACGAAGAAACCTTCAAAAACTCAGTGAATCCAGGAGCTGGTTTTTTGAAAAGATTAGCAAATAGGTAGCTACCCAGACTAGTAAAGAAGAAAAGAGAGCAGAATCAAATAGACAAAATAATAAATGATAAAGGGGATATCACCACTGACCCCACAGAAATGCAAACTAACATCAGAGGATACTATAAACACCTCTATGCAAATAAACTAAAAAATCTAGAAGAAATGGATACAGTCCTGGACACATACACCCTCCCAAGACTAAACCAGGAAGAAGTAGAATCCCTGAATAGACCTATGACAAGTTCGGAAACTGAGACAGTAATTAATAGCCTACCAACCAAAAAAAGCCCAGGTAAAATTCACAGCGGAATTTTACCAGAGGCACAAAGAGGAGATAGTACCATTCCTTCTAAAACTGTTCCAAAAAATAGGAAAAGAGGGATTCCTCCCTAACTCATTTTATGAGGCCAGCACCATGCTGATACCAAAACCTGGCAGAAATACAACAAAAATAGTAATTTTTAGGCCAATATCCCTGATGAACATTGATGCAAAAATCCTCAATAAAATACTGGCAAACCAAATCCAGCAGCACGATAAAAAGCTTATGCACCACAATCACTTTGGCTTCATCCCTGGGATGCAAGGTTGGTTCAACATGCACAAATCATTAAACATAATCCATCGTATAAACAGAACCAGTGACAAAACCACATGATTATCTCATTAGATGCAGAAAAGGCCTTCCATAAAATTCAACAGTCCTTCATGCTAAAAACACTCAATAAACTAGGTATTGATAGAATGTATCTCAAAATAATGAGAGCTATTTATGACAAACACACAGCCAATATCATACTGAATGGGCAACAGCTGGACGCATTCCTTTTGAAAACCAGCACAGACAAGGATGCCCTCCTCTCACCACCCCTATTCAACATAATATTGGAAGTTGTGGCCAGGGCAATTAGCCAAGAGAAAGAAAGAAAGTGTACTGAAATAAGAAGAGTAAAAATCACATTATCTCATGACATGATTGTATAACTAGAAAACCCCATCATCTCAGCCCCAAAACTCCTTAATCTGATAAGCAACATTTGCAAAGTCTCAGGATACAAAATCAATGCACAAAAAGCACAAGCATTCCTATACACCAATAATAGACAAACAGAGAGTCAAATCATGAGTAAACTCTCATTCACAATTGCTACAAAAAGAATAAAATACCCAGGAATCAAACTTACAAGGGATGTGAAGGACTTCTTCAGGGAGAACTACAGACCACTGCTCAAAGAAGTAAGAGAGGATGCAAACAAATGGAAAAACATTTCATGCTCATTGATAGGAATAATCGGTATCTTGAAAATGGCCATACTGCCCAAAGTAATTTATAGATTCAATGCTATCCTCATCAAGCTACCACTGACTTTCTTCACAGAACTAGAGAAAACTACTTTAGATTTCATATGGAACCAAAAAAGAGCCTGTATAGCTAAGACAAACCTAAGCAAAAAGAAAAAACTGGAGGCATCACACTACCTGACTTCAAACTATACTACAAGACTACAGTAACCAAAACAGAATGGTACTGATACCAAAACAGATATATAGACCAATGGAACAGAACAGAGTCCGCAAAAATAATGCCACACATCTACAACCATCTGACGTTTGACAATCCTGACAAAAACAAGCAAAGAGGAAAGGATTTCCTATTTAATAAATGATGTTAGGAAAACTGGCTAGCCATATGCAGAAAACTGAAACTGGATCCCTTCCTTACACCTTACACAAAAATTAACTCAAGATGGATTAAAGATTTAAACATAAGACCTAAAATCGTAAAAACCCTAAAATAAAACCTAGGCAATACCATTCAGGACAGAGGCATAGATGAAGGCTTCAGACTAAAACACCTAAAAGTATTGCAACAAAAGCCAAAACTGACAAATGGGATCCAATTAAATGAAACAGCTTCTGCACAGCAAAAGAAACTATCATCAGAGTGAACAGGCAACCTACAGAATGGGAGAACATTTTTCCAATCTATTTCTCTGACAAAGGTCTAATATCCAGAATCTACAAGGAACTGAAACAAACTTACAAGAAAACAAACAAACAACCCCATCGAAAAGTGGGCAAAGGATATAAATAGACACTTTTCAAAAGAAGACATTTATGCGGCCAACAAACATATGAAAGAAAGTTCACCATCACTGGTCATTAGAGAAATGCAAATCAAAACCACAGTGAGATACCATCTCACACCAATTAGAATGGCAATCTTTGAGAAGTCAGGAAACAACAGATGCTGGAGAGGATGTGGAGAAATAGGAGTGCTTTTATACTGTTGGAGGGAGTGTAAATTAGTTCAACCATTGTGGAAGACAGTGTGGCAATTCCTCAAGGATCTAGTAGTAATACCATTTGGCCCTGCAATCCCATTACTGGGTATATACCCAAAGTATTATAAATCATTCTACTATAAAGACACATGCACAAGTATGTTTATTGCAGCACTATTCACAATAGCAAAGACTTGGAACCAAACCAAATGCCCATCAATGATAGACTGGATTTAAAAAAATGTGGCACATATACACCATGGAATACTATGCAGCCATAAAAAGAATGAGTTCATGTTATTTGCAAGGACATGGATGAAGCTGGAAACCATAATTCTCAGCAAACTAGCACAAGAAACTAACACAGAAAACAAAACACCACATGTTCTCACTCATAAGTGGGAGTTGAACAATGAGAACATATGGTCACAGGGAGGGGAACATCACACACCGGGGCCTGTCGGGGGGTGGAGGGCTTGGGGAGGGAGAGCATTAGGAGAAATACCTAATGTAGATGATGGGTTGATGGGTGCAGCAAACCACCATGGCACATGTATACCTACGTAACAAACCTGCACCTTCTGCACATGTATCCCAGAACTTAAAGTATAATTTAAAATAACAATAATAATAATTTAAACTTTCACATAAAGAAAAATTCTGGTCAATTTTCTAGAAAAGGAAATCTGTATCTTCCTTAAAACTCTGAAGATATATTTTGTAAATATGTTACCTTGTGGATAACTTTTCAAATTAAATGTGCATCTGCATTAAAGGCACAGAAACCAGCAAAAATAAAGTAATTGAATTGAGTGCAAAGGGAAGGATATGATACAACTTTAACTCTAGGATCTTAGAAGATCTAGGTACTTCTTGAATTAATCTATCCTTTTCTGGCCAAGAAACTGACAACACCTATAATTTGCTAAAATATATTCTAAAGAATTTGTTTACTTGTTGTCATAAAAAAAACCAAATTGACTGTATTACAAAGAGAATGTCCATAGCTCTTCTGAAATCTTCTCAAAAATTTTAATTTCTTATCTAATGCAAACATCAATAATGTTCTTATTTATTTATGTTTAACTTTATCCAGAGTAAATTGTACTTATTGTTTAAACAATTTATGTTTAATAACCTTTGCTTTTTTCAGGAAGATTTTATCGTACTTTCTCATGAAAAGAGAGACATTTGTTATAGTTATCTTTTTCTCACTTAAAAACTCAAAATAGTACTAGTCAAGTTGAGCATAGAAACATCCTATATTTTTCTGTAGTTTCTCTATCTGTATACAGTAAGTTGGTCAGTTTGTTGAAAAATTTAAGATAAGTTCTTCTCTGAACTTTGTTGCATTATTTCTACAGAAGGTCATACTTAAAGTTTCTCTTTAAATACTTTTAAGAAAAGGTACCAGGTCCACAGGAACCCAATATTCTGTTTACTGACAACCCTGATGCCAAACATTGCATATGTCAGACACTGTGAAGAAAGATCTGTGGCAAATATTCTAATTTACACATACTACTCCATGCACAGTGAACTTGAGGCTCCTGTTTAATGAATCAGATGCGCTCACTCTGTAACTACTGTTCTGAGCACTGCTTTAGACCAAGGATTTTAGAAGCCATGTCTTCAATCCTTTGCACAAGCTAAGCGTTTCCTTTGCACTTGCAGCAGAACAATAGACAGATGATCATTATCCACCCACAGGCTGAACACAGGCAGGGGGAATAGATGAAAATGCTTCATGATGGGCTTCTGCCCACATAGGCGTTTTCATATTTGGGAGTTTTTTTCAGTTTAAAATGCATGTTAAGGACAAAGACATAAACAATCTTCCTTTAAACTCTGCTTGTCAAGGAGCACCTATTTCTGATACATAAAAAACGAAACAAAACAAACAAACAAAACAGCTCCTGATGAGCCTATGTTGAAAACAAGCATAAATACTGGTGATAAAAAGAAAAGAATGTAGATAATATGTGTGTGTTGGAAGCTGGCTGAAAGTGCAGATGAGTTGGAAGGCTGGAAAGAAGCAAAGACTGGTGATATTCATCATTTAAAAAATGAGTAGTTTTAAGGCTGCATTCTGCAGGGAAAACAATAATTACACATTTAGGTCAGCCTGGAGGGACCTCTGAGATTGTTTCAGGCTTAATATTTCTACCTCTAACTCTACATTATACTCAATTAGTTTGCCTTTGTCCAAAATTAGAAAGAGATTTTAAAGGGCCTGATTCTTTCTTGCTATGAGGAACTTTCCCCTTGGAGAATGCAGCACGCACATTGCAAGATTAAACCTTCCTTTTTGTTTCTGCAACCTAAGCTAATATGGCAGGACCTTGTAATGTCTTGCAGCAGAAAATTGATATAGTGAGATCAGGAAAGATAAATTATAATGACTGAAAAGGGCATTCACAGCCAATCCAAAGGGCTGGGTGAATTTTTTTTTTTTTTTTTTCATATAAGGGAATTTATCTAAAAGAGTCATGTCTGTTGAGTTCAATGCTAGTATGAACTAGGAAAAAAATTAAAAAGCTTGAAGTTGGTAAAAACATTGGCAAATTCAAGCACAGCCAAGCTTAGAAGTCACTATCCGAATTCCTCAATGTCCCAAATGACTTAATTTCTCTAAACATTGACCATTATGTACAAGTGCTTCTGTTAAAAGATACATATAAGTCTTACCATTTATCTTTCAAAGTGGGAAACTGAAATGCAGACTTTGCTATGGTTCTGTAGCCAGAGTCCGAATTCCAGGTTTGCAAAATTATAACCTTCAAGGTATCAAATATGTGGCTGCCACATGACATGAGCTCTGAGATGTGAGTGGTGCTCAGCTTTTACAGCAGCAGGAAATACAAGAATTCTGAGGATGCTCTTGACTGTTGCCTTCAATATTTATAAAAGGAAAACAGGTGAATTATATTGTTTCATCCTTCTACCCCCATAAAGATAAGCTTTCTTTTTGCGAATGTATCAGTCCTTGATTGCTTATTTTCTGTGTCTATTTGTCATCGTTTCCTTTAACACTCAATGCTAGACTTTCGGATAATTGAAATGTTTTGCCTTCCTTGTGTTATCTGGGTCTCCAGATCCACTGTGTCTGATATACATTAGATAATCAATTTGGTGCAGGGCAGGCCAGCTCCAAAACTGGGACTTAGCCTGGGGAGGTTCTTGGCTTTGCTTAGGAAGGATTTCAAGAGCGAGCCAGTATTAGAAGAAAACAGCCTTGTTGAGGTACAGATCCATGACTGGTCCTGCAGAGCAGAGCTACCCCACAGGTAGTGTGCTGAGAGCAGCAGCTCAGGGCAGTTCTGCTGTCATATTTATGCTCACTTTTAACTACATGCAAATTAAGGGTCAGGTTATTCCGAAATGTATCAAAAAAGGGGAGTAACTTCCTGGTTTTTGTCATGGAAAGGGGAAGTAACTTCTGGGTGTTGCCATGACATGGTAAACTGTCATGGCGTTGGTTGGCATGTCTTATGAAGAGGATTTTAGTGCCTCTTCTCTGTTCCAGCCAGTCTTCAGTCTGATCTAGAGTCAAGTCCTGCATTCTACTTCAAATAGATGTTAACTCCTTTTCTCATTTTTGTCTGATGGTGAGGTTTCTAAGTAAAGGGAAAGGACTTTGCTGAAAATGGTGACAAAGTCCCTCCCAGGGCAGGTTGGAGACTAAGAAATACACTCCAAAAGGTATGTAAAAATCTCCGAGTAAGGTGCAATTGCTGTAGAAGGATCTCTGACCACTGGAGCATAAGGTGTCCTAGCTTCTCTTGTATTGAGAGTGTGGGCCTCAATTCAAATTTCAAACACTGAATAAAGTTAAAATAGTTGTCAAACTGCTGACATTTTCTCCAAATGTAACAAAGAATGTGAATGTGGCGAGTAACAGGATATCGATGTTCAAAATCTATGTTTCTCATCTCAAAAATCATGTATGAAACTCCCATTTTTAGTTTCCAAGGAGGAAAAAAATCCAGAAAGTTTAGGCATATTAATATTTATGAGTTAAAGAGAATAAAACTTATTTCAGGAAATGCAAGATGTTAACAGTATGAAAAATTTTCAGGCAGACATTTGAAAGAAGTTAGGAAGAGAAGTTTTTTTTAAATAAAGAGAATGAGGTATTTTTTTCTTGTTTTCTTCAATGAAATTAAGAAAAAAACAATACCACACCATAGGGATCATATTATTAGTGGTAAGAAGAGGAAATAAGTTGATAATGGCTAGTAAAGTGCATTTGGAACAGACTGGAATAGTTCTAATAGTTAAAAAGTCTCATCCAAGAATTTCATTTAATTTAAACCTTTAAATAACTATTCAATAAGAATAAATATTAACAAGTCTATATCAGAAAGATGCATAGCTTTCCTGGCTCTGTATGTAACTGACAAAAATTATGAAAGGCAGAACATTAAAAAAATTATAAAAAGAAATATATAAATCCACAATCATTGTGTATATATTTAACATAACCTCAGAAATTGATAGGCCAAATAAAGCAAAAAGCTAGCAAAACCAAAGAACACATGTGGAAAATTAACAAAAATTGAACACACTATATTCTTCAAGACATATCTCAAAACAATTAAGACATCTACATTATATCTTCCACACTCCTTAATAGTAATTATTTGGAATAATTATAAATGAAAACTGAAAAAAATAACCAAAATCATCCTATATTTTGGTAATATAAAAGCACACTTCTGAATTCTTAGTGTATCAAAGACAAAATGATAATGGAATATTAAAAATTATAAAAATGTGATTTCCACCACGACTTAGTAGATGTATTATTCATCTATTTCACACTCACAGAGGTGGAATTTAACAACCATGCTTCAGTTCTTTGCCCGAGGATGTACTAAGTGAATGCCAGAACCAGAAATTAAAGTCCAATCTTCTGATTCAAGAAACTGTCTTCTTTTTGATGCTTTTATAACCCTGCCCATAAAATAAGTAGTGTTATCAATAATACTAACAAATACTTTGTTTTACCTAATGAAGTCAATATTCATAAACTTCGTGGAATATCTTAAGATTTGCTTGGTTCATCGTAGCAAATATACATGGGCCCTTAAATAATCTACCTGCTGTCACCTTTGAGTTAGGAGGAGGTTGTGTTAATGTGTATGGTGAGGAAGTGTAGGTGGTAAGGACTGGATATTGTGATGATTCACATTTATGCTCGTGAGGAATAACAATCATCATTCCAAATAAGCCACATTCCTTGGTAAGATTCTTTGTTACACAAAAATATGACTGATTTTGTGCAAGTGTGGTTAAATCTGATTTCAAACATATTATGGAATAGTCACATGCTTCTCTTCTAGACCTGCTTCCTTTTGGTCTCACCCTGTCTTTTGGCTTTGGATGTACCTGAATGCCAAGGAACCCCTCTTCTTTCTACTGCAACCTCTGTCCTAAACTATAGACTCAGACGTCAGCCCCACCGCCTGCCCCGCTCCCATTTGGATGCCTGACAGACATCTCAAAATCGACAGGTCCAAACTGAACTCTCAGATCTCCAACTCACCCCTGTCCAAACCTCTTCTATCCCCTCTCCTTCAGCAGATGGCCATGGTCTTTCAAGCTGCTCAGACCGAAAAGCTTAAAGTCATCCTTGACTCTTATCTATTCCTTGTGTCCCACAGCCAGGAAGTGAGGAAATCTGGTTTGCTCAACCTTCCTATATCTTCAGAATCTGACCCCTTGTCACCACGCCACAGCTCTGACTCAATCTGAGCCATCATCTCTCCTGCCTGCACATCTGCAATGCTTTCCAGCCGGTTGTCCTGCTTCCATGCTGAACTCTCAGCAGTCAAAGTCTCTCCAAGTCTCTCTGTGGAAGCTGAAGTCCTTAAGAAGGTGTAATAGTTCATTCTCACATTGCTAATAAAGACATACCTGAGACTGGATAATTTATAAAGGAAAGAGGTTTCATTGACTCAAGTTCAGCATGGCTGGGGAGGACTCACAATCATAGCGGAAGGTGAAGGAAGAGCAAAAGCACATCTTACATGGTGGCAGGCAAGAGTGTGTGTGCAGGGTAACTGCTCTTTATAAAACCACCCGATCTTGTGAGACTTATTCACCATCATGAGAACAGTATGGGAAAACCCACCCTTATGGTTCAATTACCTCCCACCAAGTCCCTTCCATAACATGTGGGGATTATGGAAACCACAGTTCAAGATAAAATTTGAGTGGTGACACAGTCAAACCATATCAGATGACCCTCAGCAGGCCACACAATATGCCCCCATTTCAGCCCCTGACTGTGTCTCCCACCCACAGTAGACCATGCACCGGCCCCTGGTGATCCTGGACCTTACCTGACATGGTACTCCCACCCTGAATATAGCAATGCAGGCAGCAGTCTACCCAGCCCTCCCAGGCTCTCCTGGGAAACCTGACTCGGGCCTACTTTCAATTTTTCTTCATTTCACAGTCCATCATATGTTAATATTTATTGAGTCATCTTGCTTATTGTTTACTATCTCCTTCTTCAGAAAGATGAAAGACATTATTTAACGTTAAAAAATGTGGTATCTGCTAATTGGTAATATTGGCCTAAGCCCTGTGCAAGTATATCAGCTTTTAGCAGGAACCAAACGACTCCCCACGTATGAATTTCAGTCTTTACAATCAATGTGCTTCATGTTCCTGAGTCTATGGTAGAGCTTGCCTTATTCATGTCGTGAGCAACACACTTGATGAAATAACATAATAAAAATGCTTCTTTCATTCAGTGCAATGATTAACATGTCAGGTATCATTTTAATTTTATTAATAAAATAGTTCACAGTAGTATTTCTTTTAAACTAACTTAATAGAAACAATTATTTTTTATCTGTTTTCACAGTGAGGCTTTAATAGCAGATATTCTACAAATATATTCACTTATGTCTAATTTGTTTAAACAAAAAAACCTACACAATATTTTTTCCAAATTAATTATTAGATGTAGGGCTGTGAGTAACAATTTCTGAAGCCTCTTGGAGGGAATGGCATTAATACACTAAATGTCACATCAGTAGACACAATGTGGGATGAGGTATACACAGATGGAATCACAATAGGAGGCTCGAAAGAAGTAGGAAGAGACAGCTATATATCTTCTGTGCTTCTTTTTAAATATCTATTTTTCATTTCAGAGTTTCTCATTCCCTTAGGTGCAGTATGAACTTAAAAGCAACCTAGATTCTTCATAGGACTTTTAGAGTATATGATAGATCAATAATTTGTTGGTTTGTTTATGAAATATGCCAACTTACTAGGACAGAGTCATTTTTAAGAGGAAGCCAAGATCAATATATATGTGCATAGATTTATGGGTGTTTTTGTTACAATCAGAATAAGTCCGTTTAAAGAACTCTAAACGGCAAGGCTGGCTGTTTTTACTGTGATCTGTTGGCTCATGGGTGCCACTTTAATTCCAGAGACTAAAAATATCACATCTGAGACTTTTATTCTGATAAACTCTCCTTGAATGTAACTAATTTTAACAGTCAGATTTTTAAATTGCAGACAAATAACAACCCAGCTGTAACTTAACAGCATAATCTCTAGAATTTGCTCCCTTTCTTAGGAGTACCAAATAATTGTTCCTGCCAGTGGATTTTAGAGTTATAGCTTTCTGAATTTTTATACTGCATTTTTTCCTTTACAGAATTAAAGAAAGGAAGCAGAATTATGGACTTAAACATGTGTTATGGCTTAACTATCGAACCACACCTGTGTTCCCACATGACCCAGCTGTGATACCTTTCTTTGTGTAGCTAGTTGGATCTCATCCACGCCACTCTGGACAATCTAGCTTGGGCAAAGACAGAAGACACAAGTAAACGTCCTCATTCGGTTTATTAATTTCAGTGATACTTTCATTCTGTTGGTCTACTGAGCATAACCAGCTGGTCTATTGACATTGCACAATTAGCCCAAAGAGATGGGTTGGCTTCAGGTAGTCCAACTAAATAGAAGGGATGAGAAACATTGTGACATGGCAGCAGCATCTTTCTAAAGCTCTCATGGACATAACTTTAAGATGAGGTATGGGGCAGGTTAATACTCTCCAGCTACGGGGACGGGAGTGTGGTAGTTATCTCCATCCTACATTTCAGTTGTGATCATTCTCATCACACACTCCCCACGGTGCGGCTCACTTTAATGGTGAATGTAATAAACTTCTCTCATCCTTTCCCATCCTCAACTGCATGTAGGTTTCTGACCAGAAAGGTAAACACAGTGTCATCTAACTTTTGAAGTGTTAATCACTAATCAAAGGATAAAGACTGTTGTCTTAAATCCTAAAACTATTAAAATGAATTAAAATTGTGCAAGCATATGGGGAAGATGGGATCAAGGTTATCTTAGCCACAATTTCTTATTTGACAAATAAGAAATTAAATTTATTTTTTTTCCCATTCATAGTGTTTGATAAGAGAATGATTCCAATTACATCACCCCTAGGTAAACAGATTTTCTTCCTTTTAGGGATCTGTGAGGAGAGACATTTAGAGTCTCCTCTCCTTGGCTCTTGACCTGAGCCTCTACTGTGCCATTGAGTTGGAGGGTGAACTCTGGAATCGCATACTCAAACACCTGCACTGTTCTTCCAAAAACAACCAAGTTGAAACGGTAAATGACTCATCTGGTATCTCTTAAGCTAAGGTGCAAAGGTGCATCAGTGAATACATTCGGTTGCATATGTACCTAAACAGTGTATTTCCAGCTTCCTCCTAACCTGATCCCAACTCACCTATCCCTCCTCTGCATCTCTTCCTGCTTCCCATCTGCATGGTCTCCTCCCCTTAGCCTACCATGTCTCACTGCTCCTGATCATGTGTGTCACTGCTAAGTCCCTGGGACTTTGCCCAGTGTCTGTCTCCCTAACTGCTGTGGTTAACATCAGTCCCAGCTTTTTAAAGCACCCGTAACACAGATTTTAGTGCATACTATCATGAGCTATTACATGCTGCCTTGCGCCATTCATTAAATGCTTTATATTTTCATTCCTCCACCAGACTGAAAGTCCTTTAATGGAAGAGCTCTATCCTGAGGATTCGGTCGAGAGTCAATCATGTGGAAGAGAACTGGTTGCTTTATTAAGAAATTTTGCTAGATGCATCAGAAAAAATGACTCTGAAGGGGAAAGAAAGATTACAGTAAAATAGTCACCCCAGGAACATCACAGAGACTTTGCACAAGAGAAGGAGGAGAAGAATACATGGGTGGCAAGGAAAGGAAGGAGAGATTAGGAACATTAGAAGAACATAGAGAATGTCTTATAATGATTCGTAGATATCTAACAGTCATGTTAGTAAATATTTAGCAATATATAAAATTGTAATAACCATGTCAAATAAGCAAGGGTAGAACTGCATGCCATTACCATGAGGTTGAGCCCTTCGGGAGTGCTTTGAGGAAAGAGACTATCTTGGGTCTCTTTTTCTTGCACCAAAGCTCAGCTCCACTGTAATTTCTAAGGAGAAACAAAATGAGAGTCAGAAGTTACAGTGGGGACTGTTTTCTGCTCCAGATCAAGCCTTGGTGTGGGGAACACCGACGGACGAGAGTTCCAGGCTTTGTACCATTCCACTCCCCACTCTGGATGTGCACTCATCTGGCTATCGGACGCGGGAAGCATTGTCAAGAGATGAGGGCCTCCATTCATGCTCCTCGGTCCTCTCCCAGGAAGGAAATCTTCTGGATGTTATCTAATTTCTCCAAGTCAGTTTTCTCATAGGTCACATAGGGATTATGATAGCATCCAGCTCATTGAGACGCTGCAAATACTAAATGCATCGGGCCTGTACTGTAAGGCATCCATGCTAATACCTATGGGCCCTAGTTGCAAGGAATATAAAGGCAGTGTTGTCACATGGTGCTGAGGAATCGAGGCTGTCTTCAGAGAAATGGGCCATGATGAAAAGGTCTCTAGTAGGGGAGGTGGTGCACAGATAACAGGTCCGGTGGTGCAGACTGGAGGACTTATCCCTGGACAGGAACAGGAGCTACCACAGCAATCACAGCAGCAGCTTGCAGTCACAGCTCTGCACTTGCCAGGCTCTTATAAGCAGTCAGTGTTTTCTAGATTACTTCATTTAATCTTCCAAATGAGGTTAAGTCCCACTGTTCCGCCACTGAACTGATAAAACCACTACCTCAGGTCACCCAGAATTAGGAGAGCTTATATCTGAACCCCAGCATGCTGATCCTTGATCCACACTAAACTGTTCTTTCTCTATTTTATATTATTTTAAATAACTGAAATGATGTCTACGTATTTGGGTGACAAAAGGACGGATCCAGCTCCACAGAGTGAACCTCTGCAATTCAGCACTCTCAACAGATGTTGGCTGAGGTTCTAAGGTTGAAAAACAATGTCAAACGCAGGGCCTGTGCTTAGAACACACACGGGTCAGAAGCTGGGGAGTCCATCCTTTCATCTATTAGGAGGGCAAGAAAGAATTTTCTGAGCACCTGCACGACTGCAGACCAATGCAGAGATGCCGCTTCCTCTTTGCCCTCAGCAGACAGCTGGTAAATGTCTGCACCTCTCATGTACTTCCCCCTAACAACACTGATTTTGGAAATAATGCTGAATTCAAACAAACTCATCGTTTTGTTGATGTTTATTTAAAACTGTATATAGATAGCCAGGACAATATGGCTAGGAATGTGTGTTCAGTAGATTAGCATGAATACAATTCAATAGATTGTTTCCTTTTAATATGTATCTTAGAAAAACAGTCAATAAATTTCTTCAACATCTTAAAGGCAGCTGTGGCCTTACTCTTTATCCCTAAGTCATATGTAAGAAATCACTGTTTTTATCATATTTCAGTACAATATTCTGAAATTGGGGTTGGAGCTGGGGTAAAGGAGCTCCCCACTTTTTGGCTGGTAAGTTAGGGCATGCGTGACTGGGAATGAAGACTCCAGAGGTTGGCACACCTCTCACCCGTGACTTCAGGCAGAAGACTACTCCTTGGCTATTTTTAGGCATTCCAAATAACAGCACTTGTCCATTTCACTGTCCACGTGGCTACTGTGCAAATAATGAAAATATTTCCACATGCATACATTGAGGTATGATCAATTGTGGGTGACTATAAAGTAGTAATAAAATCATCCTTTTAAATAACTGAAATGGCAATTGACCATTAAGCCTGTTATTCATACCAGCAACATTTCAGTGATTCAGAAATAAGGAAAATGGGTAAAGTGTTTATATTTTGCAGTTCCAAACTACTTGTATCTTTTAGAACAACAACAGCAACACACTCTCGGTCTCTCAATGTAGACACACACATGCATACATAGACACACACATCCCTATATGCGCATATATAGATGTGTCTGTATGCAAGCAACAATAAAAATATACTTTTAGCATTTTATACAAATTTTCTAATTTTGAGAATATTTGGCACACCAAGAAAGAGGCCAGATGGAATATTTTGGCTCTTAAGGCTCACAGGAGAGAGGAAAAGAGAAGGGGAAAAGGACAATGCAGTTGTAGGGTCCAGGTCCAGACCCAGTATGAGCTTGGAGATGCCACAACGATGGAGAAGTGCAGGACAAAGCACTAGAAATAGACACGAAGGTTCTGCTCACCTGTTTCAGGACAGTAGGGAGATCACCCTGGCACCACGGGCATGTTCATCACTGCCAAACCAGACAGCAGACCATCCATTAAAGACGCAGAAGAATGATCCCTGTAGGGACGGGGGTCACTGAAGCGAAGCACCGGCACCAGTAACATCCGTGTGTTCGCATGTGCCTTATGCGGAGTTCGTATTACTGAGCAATGTCTAGAATTCCCAGGGGTTCACATAAAGGTCAAAAGTTTGGAAACCTATTATTTATAGTAATGCCCTTTTAAAGCATTCTCTAGGAAGTCACTATGAGCTTTTTGTAATTCAAATTCTACAGAAGTATATAGAGTCCTCTCCTCTTTAGACTCTAGCCAAGGGCTCTATAATGTAAACTTAAGAGCACTTCCTGTTTGTATTAAAACAACAACAATAACAGAGAGCTGTATGGCTCCCAGTTAGAAAGTGTCTCTTAGGTGTTGATGCTTCATGAAGCACAACGATGGTTCTGAGGAGGGTGCAAGTGATTTTGGATTAAATGACCCTAAGAAGTGACTTGTAAAGATGACACGTGGTCAAAGACAAGTGGTATGGGGGAGAGAGCGAATCCTAAAAAAGAGACAAGCCTCATTTACACTTTATTCGTCAACTTTATTTTAGAACACTTTTAGGTTTACAGAAAAGTTATGCAGTACAGAGAGTTCCTATATACCCCGCACCCAGTTTGCCTATTATTAACAGCTTGTATTGACATAGTACACTTGTTAAAAGCAATGGACCAGTATTGGCACGTTATGTTACCTAACATCTATTTCTGTTCCAGCATGCCATTCAAGATACCCCATCCCATCTACTTGTGTCTCCTTAAGCTCCTTTTGAGTTTGAAAGCTCAAGGCATTCCCTGTCTTTAATGACCCTGGCAGTTTTGAGGGGCATCAATTAGATGTTTTATACAGCATTCTTCAACTGGGGTTTGTCTGATGTTTTTCTCATGATTAGGCTTTGGTGATGTGTTTTTAGGAAGAAGGGCACAGAGGTTAAGTGTCATTTTCCTCACAACATAGCAAGTGTATTGTATTGTGCTACATCAAAATAAATACCCCAAAACACATTTTCAACTCCCAGTTCCCAGAACCTGTAAATGTGACTGTACTTGAACTAGGTTATTTGCAGGTTTAACTGCATTAGAGATCTTGAGATGAGATCATCCTGGATTTAGAGTAGACCCAAAACCCAAGGACTTGTGTCCTTGCAAGAGAAAGTTGATGGAGATTTGAACACAGAAACACATGGCGGATAAGGCCATGGGAAGATGGAGACAGAGGCTGGAGCAATGCAGCCCCAAGCCAAGGAAGCCCAGGGTACCAGAAGCTGAAAGAGGCAAGGGAGGGCCCTCCCATGGAGCTTTCAGGGGCAGTGTGGCCCAGCTGACACCTTCATTCCAGACCTTTGGCCTCTGAACTATGAGAGAATAAATTTCCTTTGTTTTAAGCAACTCAATTTATGGTAATTTGCTACACTAGCCCTTGGAGATGGAACAGGCATTTACTATCCACATGACTTCATCACTGATGTGAACCTTGATCACCTAGGGGAGGTGGGAGTGTCAGATCTCTCCACTGTTATTCTGTGACTATTGCATGGTCACAATGATGCGTAGTAACTAACCTTACTATGCATGGTCACAGTTCGCACTCAAGGAATGGGAACTATGCACCACCTCCTTGCAGATACCTTAGATACATCTATGTTTGGAATCCTTTTGGAATTATTCTTTGTGGGAAACCTCTCTCTTCTTCTCTTCACCTTATTTACTTATTTAATCATTTATTTATGACAGTATAGACTCATGGATATTTATGTTTTGGATTTTAATCCAATACTACATTATTCTTTTTGTTGGTAACTTGTGCCAGATTTGGTCACTGGGAATACTATCAGTTGATTCTTGCATTTCTTTGAAATAATCTCATTATTGCAGGGTTTTGTTGTTGTTGTTTTGTTGTTGCTGTTGTTTGTTGTTTTTGTGTGTGTGTGGATTTGCCTTGTATTTTTTTGTTTTGTGAACACTTTCTGAATTTCTAGCAAATGGTGATCCAGGCTCATCTTGCGAGTTTGCTGCTTCTGAACTGGAACCAGCCATTTCTCCAGGAGTCCTCCTTCCCTTTCTTGGAGAACACCATCAGATGTAAAGAGCTGGATGCTGGCTGGGCTCTTGCTAGTGCGTTGAGTTTGCTTTTTGATTTGCTATATACTACCTATTTGTCCTTGAATATGCTACTTAGCCTCTCTGTTTCATTTTATTTTATTTTACTTTTAATGAGGGTTATAAAACACCAAAAATAATTCCTAACCAATCTTGATTTAATGAACTATCAAAATTAACACCTATCTTCCATTTGCCCTTTAAACCGTCTGACTAGTGACTACAAAAGAAAAGATCTGACGAAGTGAAGTCACTTAAAAATCCTAGAAAATGAGATATTTGAGCCACTCACAGGGAGAAAACAAAGTGTAAAAACTGGAATTGTTTAACATTCAAATTACTTTGCATATTATCTGTAAGATTTCACCATCTTACTGGAAGCACAAGCACAGAAATTGTGAACTGAGCTTTTGTGTACATTTTTTCAAGAAGGAGAACTTGGAAATTAAAACAGCAACAGACCCATATTCAAACAAGTTGATTCTGCCCTTTTTGAAAGATTGATAAATAAATGGACACATTTTATTTAACTGGTGAGTCACGAGGGGCTTCAGCCAGTGGCTGATTACCAGCAGGTCTGGAATATTTTTGTGTTTTAATAGCTCCCATGCTGTCTTGGTGTGTACTGGCTAACTGTACCCCCAGCATGGGAGTCTGAGGTTAACAATTTCATGCCATAACTGACTCTTCAGTAACCAATTGGTTAACCTGCCAAGAGGGCTTTACCACTATGATTTCCTGAGGCTGGTGTAGGACAACTCCTGGCAGGCAGAGTCTTTCCACATTCTGGTCTGTGAACCCATCACTGCCATTGTCTCCTCCTTGTCAGCATTAGCCTTGACTCCAGGATGACTTGACTCTGCCCAATCAGAGATGTTCTTTGGCAAAGTTTTTGGCTGCATTCTAACTGTGTCTGTAAATTGAAAGTGCAGAGATTTTGGTGAGACATTATGAAGATCAGCACCACCAGTGCAATTCCTAATCTCCTTACGTCTAGTTTTCTCATCTGTATGAAGGGAAGTATAATTCTTAATGTATATGGCAAAAATTAAAACAAGAAGTCAATGCTATGAGATGTTTGTAAGGAGCATTCGATAAATGTATCCATTGCCAGCTGCATTTTATATAGACAAAGATGTAAAGAGTGGGCAAGGCAGACAGGCAGAGAGAAGACTGAGAGGCAGCATGGGGGCACTTCAGATAGAAGGATGCCTATGGTGCTGTGGGAGCAAAATGAAAACATTATATAATTACTTTCCATCTGCCAGGAATTGCTCTAAATGCTTTCCAGGTGGTTCTCACTTGCTCCTCAGCTAGCGCATTAAAGCCTTCTCACTTCACCGGATAAAAACTGGGGTACAGAGAGGGCTGCCCCTTGTCCAGAGTTCATCACTTCTCCAATCCAGATACTGGCTCCAGGCCCACTTTGAGTGCTGCTGTCTTGTCCTGGAGGACTGTGTATGAAAACAGGAGCTCTTGGAAGCACAGTCTTTGTTCGGAGAGCAGTTAGTTAATCAAAGGATGAGGGAAGTATAATCAGGGAGACAGCATGACTACTGCAAAGGTTTGGTGCCCCACACTGCCAGGGACTCTCTAGCAGGGGTGATTGCCTTTGAGGGCTTTTTGGGGGAGGGATGGGTGTGTACCTGGAAGACACATACAGTGGCTGGTTTTTAAACGCTAATGAATCCATGCACATTTTATCAAATGTCTTCTTTTCTGGTGAAAATAATATATGGTTCTCCTGAACTCAGGGGAGTGGAAGGAAAAGGACCAGTCGGCACACGATTGAGCATGCACGTCTTTTATTCTAAAAAAATATTAAGAGACCTGAAAATATGAGCAATATAGATGGTAAGGAGGCAGAAAAAAAAAAAGGATGCCTATTAGACCAGGAGTCCCCAACCCCTGGGTCATGGACTGGTACTGGTCCACGGCCCGTTAGGAACTGGGCCACACAGCAGGGGGTGAGCGAACAAAGCTTCACATGTGTTTACAGCTGCTTCCCATCACTCCCATTACTGCCTGAGCTCCACCTCCTGTCAGATCAGCAGCGGCATCAAATTCTCATAGTTCTTCACAATTCCACTGTGAACTGTGCAGGTGAGGGATTCAGGTTGTGCGCTCCTTATGATAATCTAATGCTTGATTATCTGAGGTGAACAGCTTCATCTTGAAACCATCCCCCTCAACACCCTGTCCATGGAAAAACTGTCTTCCATAAAACAACACTAGTGCCGAAAAGCTGGCGACCGTTTTATGTCAATAGCAACTATATTAGTTTGCTAGAACTGTGGCAACAGAATACAACAAACTGGATTTTTTAAACAACAAAAATTTGCTAGGCGTGGTAAGATGCCTGTAGTTCCAGCTATTTAGGAGGTTAACGCAGGAGGATTGCTTGAGCCCAGGAGTTTGAGTCTAGGGTGGGCAATAATAGTGAGACCCCTGACTCCAAAATAAAAAAATCAAAACAACAGAAATTATTACCTGATAGCTTTGGAGGCCAGAAGTCAAAGATCCATGGGTTGGCAGAGCTAATTCTTTCTGAGACTGGAAAGGAGATGCTGTTCCAGGCTTCCCTCATAGCTTCTACAGTTTGATGGCAACATTCAGCATTCTTGGACTTGCAGAAGCTTCACCCCTATCTCCACCTTCAACTTCATATGGTGTGCTCTCCATGTTCATATCTGTCTCCAAATTTTCTCTTTTGTAAGGACATCAGTCATATTGATTAGAACCCACCTTAATGAGGTCATTTTAAGTAGATTACCTCTTTAAGGACCCACCCTCCAAAGAAGATCAAGCTTGGAGGTACTAAATGCTAGGACTTCGAGATATATTTGGGGCAGGTTGGAGGGACACAATGAAACCCATCACAGGGAGAGTAGTTAAAACCATGCACTAAGTATAAATTATAACAGTCGGATAGTCCTTCATGTTTATTTGAAGCATGTGAAAGTTATTCACAAAAAAATTCTCACGTTAGTGGTTTCAACTTCAGTTAATTTATTTTATTTTATTTTTTATTTTTATTTTATTTTTGAGATGGAGTCTCATTCTGTCGCCCAGGCTGGAGTGCAGTGGCGCGATCTCGGCTCACTGCAAGCTCCGCCTCCCAGGTTCACGCCATTCTCCTGCCTCAGCCTCCCGAGTAGCTGGGACCACAGGCGCCCACCACCACGCTCGGCTAATTTTTTGTATTTTTAGTAAAGACGGGGTTTCACTGTGTTAGCCAAGATGGTCTTGATCTCCTGACCTCTTGATCCACCCACCTCGGCCTCCCAAAGTGCTGGGATTACAGGAGTGAGCCACGGCACCTGGGCTAGTTATATATTTTTAAATGTTATTTATCTCTTACAGGCTGTTACAAAATCACCCAAATATCTTTATTTTATATTAATCAAAGAATAACAGCACTTAAATTTGTCATCACTCTGAATGTGCTACAGCATTTTGGAATTGTTTGTACAGTCTTTTTAATCATGAGAATTGAATGTATTTTTGGTGTGACACTGTTAATGTACACAAAAAATAAAGTTGTATCTAAAATGCATTTTACTTCAGTTGGAAGTGGAAGGAATAAGATTTATTCTTATGTCAAATTAATTTTTCACAGCTCTTCACAACAAGGTTCTAAGTTAAATCATGTTTATTTTAGATAACTTAAAATTATCATTTTTGTTTAACACATTCATGAGAAGCAAAAGTCTATTTTATAGGCCAGAAGAACAAAGGAACATTGTAAAAATAAACTTTTAAAAATGGATCTATTTCTCCCCCAAAGAGAAACTATTCTAAATCCACCAATGGGTGTCATTTAGAGCAACTGTTCCCAAATTGTTCTGGGATGTGTGCGGGTCCCTGAGGTCCCTCCAGGTGACCTGCAGGCTAATCTCATGTAGTATTGATGCTTCTAATATGAAAATGTCTATATTTTAGTTTCCAGAATGGATGGTTTATGAATGATGTATAATATTTAATAAAACCAGACATTGCCTCATTAATGTCTCATCAAAAGTAGAATGGATCTTTCCCTTATATCTGGCATTTTTGGGTCATGTACTAGACACAAGTGTGAGTGGATATACATTATTTTGCCCTACTAAACACAGTTACATTCCAGAGAATCTGATAATTAATTTTTAGAAGTTGTAATCACTAACCAGATTTAACTCAAAATAAAAATTACATGCAGTTATTAATTTATTTACTTTGCAGTGAGTATTTTTGTTTGCTTAAAAATCGTTATGAGAAAAGTGAAGTCCAGATTCCAGAAAAAGGATTTCTCTGAAGAGCACACAGTACATTAGGATGAAGTTCCAGGGTTGCTGCTTAATACATATTTTTAAAAGTGAACTGTTTGAGGATAATCACAATATTTGTTTTGAGGATGCTGATTATTTGGTATGAGAAAATTATACTGGGAAAAAAAACTCCATTGCTCTGTGACACTGAGGTATTGGTCTACACTCAGATCTCAGATTACCCAAAAAATGAATGATTCCCATTAGTTACTCAGTATGTTATCTGGTCAATTATTTGCTTTCCCAACAATTACAACTGCTACAGTGAATTCATAACTGCTCTAAGTGATGACAGTAAATAATTAGTTTTATCTAATCTTGGCACTGTATTCCTGCAGAATCTGCATCAATCTTAATATTTTGTCACTGACTTTTAAAAATCGTGCTCACTTAGCCTCTTCCCAAGCTGGCATATATATCATTTTACATCTAAGTATGTCTTGCATTTTACATGAAAACTTATATGCTTTAGTCATTTTGAACTCTCCTTCTCTTTCTTTTTTCCTCTCTATTGTAGGACATGGTGAGGATGGAGTGGGAAGGAAGGAAGCAGATTGGTGAGGCTGGGCAGTGTTGGTGTGACAAAGGGTAGGTGAGTGGGCATCTTTGATCTCTGGGCTGGAGCCAGTGGAGGCTGAAGAAACACTCCTTAAGGAATTATTTCTCCTGGAATTGGAAATCACAGGTTTCCTGAATCAAATGAGTTGACTCTGAATTCTAGTATCTGAAGTCTTGGCCGTTTGAAAAGTAACTTCTAGAGGCTGCGAGGACCCCTGATACCTTTATAATCTCAAGTCATTTACAGTCTTCCCTGAGACAATTTGTCAAATTCATTGAATCATCCAGGAAAATGCTATGCCCTCCCACTCCCCACCATGACCTTCTGGGTAAAACCCCAGATCCTCAACACGACCTGCAACTGCCTTTCATGATGTGATGCTGGCAGCCTCTGTAAGACCATCTCACTTCATTCCCCAACCCGCAACTGGCACTTCCTGTGGGGAAAGTCTCCAATATGTGCTGGTCCTTCCCTCCATCCTTGCCTTGCCTATGTCACCTCCTCTGTGCTCAACACTGAGGTCAGTGCATTACTCTTTTAACCCTAGAATAAGAGCTCACACATCATCTATGGGGTTTCCCCACGATGGCCTAGGTTGAACATTTTCCCACCTGGTACTCATCACAGGACCTTGTAATTGCTTGGTGGCTTGTCACATTAGCTGGAGATTTCCTAGAGGTCAAATAATTAACTATCAAGTTTATCTAAATTTCTGTAACTTAGAGGGTACACAGTATGTGGTAGATGCTCTGGCAAAGGTCTAACGACTGACTGACCACAGGAAGCTTTAAGGGAGGCAGAAAATGGGACAGTTGACATAGATGAGGCAAAGAGGGTGAAAGGTGATGCCCTGCTAGGGAGCTGCTTTCTTCTGCAAAGATGGATTGTCTGCACGTGGTGCTACAAAGAAAACATGCTACATTACTCACTTTCAGGAAACTTAGTCTATAAAGGACATTATGGACTTTAACCTAATCACAGGATCTTGGAGATATTGATATTTAAATTTACTTAGTTTTAAAAATCAGGACATTAGTATTATTTCATTTTGACTAGGAAATTGTTCTGTTAACAATGCAGAGAAAGAAATGAACTGTGAATTGGGGTGAGTAACTATGGCTAAAGAGAGTGGGAAATGTTATAGATTGGTTTCAATCATTCTGGCAAATGATAACTAACAAGATAGTAGTAGATGGAGAGGAAAACGCACTGGCCGACAAAAGTTCTTAACATTTTCATGAAAAAGTTCCAATGAAGCCCCTTATCACATGCTACAGGGACACCATTTTTGCAAACGTTCTTTGGTTTTATAATGAACATCGCAAGGGATGCCACTTAGCTGGATGGCATCGATCCCCTTAATGAAGGTGTATCTATCCCAGAGTTATTTTTGACTCTCTCCTAATTTGCTGATTCTCTCCTCTCCTACTCCAGTTTCTTTCTGGCTTTCCTTCCCATTGCATTTTTTCCCCCACCAAATTCTATTTGTGAATCAATTTGTCCCTAAGAATAGAGCAGCCTTTGCAAAAATGTATCCAGTACATAAAGAATGGAGAGTACAAGCAAGTAAATCAAAGGTGATCCAATTAGTGATTTTTTTTCTAGAACAGGAGTACTGAGTCTTCATTTATACTTGGAAAAAATATAGAGCACTAAAATAAAAATTACAAGTTCATGATACTTTTTAAAGAAAAGTGCAGATGCATTAAAAAAGTTAAATATATTTTTTTTAATTGGCTAACAGAGAGATGCCAGGCAGCAGGCATTTCCTGAGGAAGATGGTTATGTATTTATGGTAGGTTTAACACCGAAGATTCTGAAATCCTCTCATCTGTAACCAAATCCATTGAGAAGAGCAAAGGTGACATCACCAAAACAAGGAAACCGTCCTTACCATTCTGGAGGGGATCAAAATAAGAGGGGCTGGATGGATCCTGTTTTATGGGCCGCTCTTCTTGGAATCCAGATCACTAAAAAGATCCCTCAGTTATAAAGAGCAAGAGGCTCTCTGCCCCTCTCCTCTACAGTGGGGATTTCCCCCAGGATTATTGGTTGTCTATCTTTTAATAACAATACAGAGCTTTAGAGAGCTGAAGCAACAAAGTCTCCTGTTTTTCATTTCCCTTGCAATATCTCATCGAGATGATTCCAACCACCTCCTCTGCTGGCAACCTGCCTAGATATCCACCACACTCCAGTGCATCCTCCACACACAGTCTGTGCAGGGCGGTTCGGCTTTGGGTTGAAGATGTTTAATGTCTTTTCTAAACTGGCCCTAGACATGGGTGGATTAAATGATTAGAGAAAACATCAGTAAATCTCAAAAGGCAGGAAAAGACATCTGCTCATGGATTGACTCAAATCATCTACAAGTTAAAGCAGAACACGGTTTCCAACAGAACCCTTCCAGTAACACATTCCATGGAATGGGTGAGTCAGGGTTTCGAGATACCCATGGCCACTGTGCTGTGATTGCCAAATCAGGATAAAATGGGACTGTGCTCAGCTTGCTACGAAGCACAAATTTTTGCAGATAAATGGGCATATTTTTGGTTTCACACAGCTATGTACGTGACATATTAAAAGGTTCTATGGAAAAAGGTAGTACCCAGCACAGTAGAAATCATTACTGATTTATTGTCCTTGCTGTGTCATTAGGATGGTTAAGCCTTTGAAGTGTGATGATGAGGAAAGCAGGGGCTCGATATTTCATGCAGAGAATCCAAAGAAAAAATAAATAATCATCACATAGTGCTAGAGAATTTTTTTTTTTTTTTGAGACGGAGTCTCGCTCTGTCTCCCAGGCTGGAGTGCAGTGGCGCGATCTCGGCTCACTGCAAGCTCCGCCTCCTGGGTTCACACCATTCTCCTGCCTCAGCCTCCCCAGTAGCTGAGACTACAGGCACCCACCACCGTGCCCGGCTGATTTTTTGTGTTTTTAGTAGAGACGGGGTTTCACTGTGGTCTCGATCTCCTGACCTTGTGATCCACCCGCCTCGGCCTCCCAAAGTACTGGGATTATAGGCGTGAGCCACCGCACCCGGCCGAGAATATTTTTACAAAGTAATAAAAGAGCGCACATATCTAAGGTCCTTGGTTTTCTTGTTGCAGTATCTGGACAGATTAAGAGAACTGTATAATCATGTTGAATACTCATCCACTAAAGCTGACTTCATTTATAATTCCTCTTAAAGAAAAAAAAAGAAAAAACAAGTGAGTAAATTTTGGCACAAGTAAAAAGCAGAGGCAACATACCTATTAAGCTCTATGACTTTATTGCAAAAAGTAGAGATTAAGGTTATAAAATAATTAAAACCAAAATCACGATTTTGGTTATGCATTTTGTGTTAATTCCAGATTTTCCTATTCACACATTCAGCAAGAAAATTTCTCATGAGTGAAGAAGGATGTGTGATGAATATTCAATTCCTTGTTTTATGTGCATCATTTTTAAAAATTTTATTTTATTTTGTTTTGCCCTGTCCCTAGCAACATTAGAGCTACATGTAGCTACAGAAATACTAAATTACTAAAGACTGAAGGCAGTTGTGTGGAGGTAAAAGCAGTTGATGCTGAAGTGTATGTGAAACAAAAAGAGATCTTCACAAAACAATGTTGGAAAAGAGAGAAATGAGATTAAGTTTAGGGTATGAGATTTATGTCTGGGATATAGTTAAGGTGAATAACAAGAAGGAAGTCATTTGGGATTTCAGAACAGCTTTGGTGACGATGGATAGGAAAGGGAATGATGAATTGATGGGTGCTGACGAGTTGATGGGTGCAGCACACCAACATGGCACAAATATACATATGGAACAAACCTGCATGTTATGCACATGTACCCTAGAACTTAAAGTATAATAATAAAAAAAAAAAAAAGAAAGGGGGCTCTAGAGGGCTGCTAATGGGAGTGAAATCCACTAAGGATTAGGTTACACACAACAATCAGTCCCAGGATCAAAATATTGGGTTTCCACATTGGGAGCAACAAAAACACTACTTTTTAGCATAAAGAATACCATGTTATAGGAAGTCTACTACATTAAATCTAGGATGAATTTAAAGACAAAATCATAATAGTTTCTGAATGAATTTTAGTTAAATATGATTTTAAAAACTTTACTGGTTTATATCAACAAAAATTAAGAGAAAGTTAGTTTTGTCACTTTTATGCAAGTTTCTGTTCCACTCAGGCTGCTTAGCATCTCAATGTGTGTGGTTTTTATCATTGGAAAACCGTAATTTTACAGAACCACATGGCTCATATCTAAAAACCTCATGAGAGGATATCTAAATCATTGAGTACGCAAATTATTAAGATTTTTAAAATAAAAGTAAAAAAAAAAAAGAGAGCTGGTGATGAGAATTAAAAGCAAAAGTCTGCTCTAATTCTGTATTTTTTATTCTGAGTTTCCTGTTCTTATAATAAAGGCAATTCTGTGAAAGGCAAAATGATTAATTATGATCCCTAAGCATGTGATTCCATGAAAATGAAATAACACAAAATAATGGAAAGATAGATTGGATATGTTACCTATTTATTGTTGCATATGGAGTTACACCAGCATGTAAGAACTTAAATCATTTATTATCTCCCAGTTTCTGTGTATAAGAATTTGGATGGTTTTGGTTCAGGTCTACCAGGAGGCTGTAGTCAAGATGTTGATTGTGGCAGGAGTCATCTAAAAGCTTGATTGAGGCTAAGGATCTACTTTCAGCCTGGCTCCCTCATATGTCTAGAAAACTGCTGCTGACTTTTGGCAGAAAGCTTTAAATCCTTGACACACAGACCTCTTGAGTGCTCTCCTTCATGGCAGCTGTATTTCCCCAGGGTAATTGACTCAAGAGACAGAACAAGACCAAAGCCAGATGTGATTTAAGGCCTAGCCTCAGAAGCCACACACTGTCATATCTCCAATATGCCACCGAATAAACTGAATGCAGAGGTCAGCTCTGTTCCGCATCTAACACAGAGCTCTAGAACCCAGGCAGAGCTCCAGGATATCCCCAGCTCCCTACAGCACACCACCATTTAAATGTCCCCATGTTCCTCAAATTCACAATGTCCCCAAGTGATTTCAGCTTCTCCCACCTGTCCACCCCCTCCATAAACTTCTACTCTGCCCAAACCTAGCATGTAGAAATCTATGCCTTCAAAATGTATTTGTTTCAGGTCCTCTGCACAGAACGGTGTTCAGTTAGTTTTAATTTGAAATCCACTTGAAACCTGACTCCTCCTTTTCATTTCTATTGGTCAAAACATCTCATTGAGATGATTCTAACTTCTGCTCTACTGGTAACCTACCTAGAGGTTCACCACACCCTAATTCATCTTCAAAAATTATGGTAGAAATGCTTTTTCTAAAAATATGTGTTTAATTGTCATTACCTTCCTAAACTTCTTTATCATCCCACATACCTTCAGTTTTACTTTCTTCTTGTATCCCTATTCTGCTATAAGACCCAATTAACGTTTATTTTTGGTTGGTTTTCGTTTTTGTTTTGAGATGGAGTCTTGCTCTGTTGCCCAGGCTGGAGTGCAGTGGCCTGGTCTCAGCTCACTGCAACCTCCGCCTCCCAGGTTCAAGTGATTCTCCTGCCTCAGCTTCCCGAGTAGCTGGGACTACGGGTGCGCACCACCACACTAGGCTAATTTTTTTTCGTATTTTTAGTAGAGGTGGGGTTTCACTAAAGCCAGGATGGTCTTGTTATCCTGACTTCATGATCCGCCCACCTCGGCCTCCCAAAGTGCTGGGATTACAGGCATGACACCCCACACCCGGCCACCCAAGACCTTTCTAAAAGGCAAAAATGTCTGATTTTTAGGACTGTGGCCCAAGGAGGAAAGAATAAGTGTCCCAAACCTCTTTGTCCTCCTTTTATCCTACCACAACTCTAAGAAAAGACCTTCATGAGTTTGGGCATGTAACTATTCAGTCTGTCTGACTCATACCAGAGGAACCCTGAGTGACTGCTCTTGGACCCTAGTTTGCTGAGGCTGGTCCATAAATCCCAACTACAGCAGAACATAAGTCCCAGCCACCGAAAGTGACCGGGGAGGATGGGCAGCCATAGGAAGTGGCCAGAGCCAACAGCTGACCCACTCTAGGACCAGTGAGAGCCCTTGGGGTGCCCCTTCAGCAACCTGTGCCCGAGTGACCAGCTGTTATTCTCACCGACTTTACTTCCACAAAAGATGTTTGTTATTTCAAAATTTGAGGGAAAATCTCTCACCTGTAACTTCCTTCTAGGAGTGGGCAAAAGAGACCAGATCTCATTGTTTTAGGTTCCATAGGGAGATACGTTTAAGATTATCTTGTCTGAATAATTTTAACCAGTACAAACGTGTTTCTATTCATGATATAGTTTGTACCGTGTGTGTGTATAAATGTATGTGTGCGTATGTATATGTGTGTGTGTATTCTCTCTCTCTTTGAACCGACAACATTATCACAGTGGCCTTGTTTCTATTTATTCCCTGAATACTTACATCATCAGCCGAGGAGATTTCCAGGCACAGGTGGAAACCTGCTTCATCTTTTTTATATTAAACCCTCTCCACATCAATTGTTACCCTTGGCTAAAAGTTGAGCTTCTCTCCGTCTCACAGTTGCCTGGACTCCTGTAAATTTCATGGAATTTTCCTCATCTTAAAGGAAAACCTAAAAGTCATTCATTCACTTTATTTACTTTGTGTTGTGGCACATGAAGAGTTAAGCATCAGACAACTTCAGAAAGTCAATTAAAAAGGGATAGTGTCGCTTAATCACAGGGCTTTTCCTATCTATTTTTTCCAGTAGTTACTTTAAAACTGCTAACTTGAAATCACAGCCCTGTGCTGTCTTCAGAAGTTCACTCAATCAAAAGCCAAGTGCTGAGTAATCAAAGATCTTAAATAACTGGAAGTTCTAACCCTGACCACAAGAGGATTAAAAATCCAGTAGCCAGAACTCAGTTCTTCGATCCAGCAGGCACCAGTGCATAATGAGAAATCCCCAAAGCCCTAGATCACAGCCGTGTCCTTGCCCAGCACAGAACTAAGTGGAAAATCTCTCTAATTCCTTAAGAGATCTTATCTGCCTGATGAAAATAGATATTGGCTTCTGTGTAGCATGATGAGAAGAATGCAAGAGGCTTAGCAAAGATGCAAGGGAAAGGCTCAGCCAGCTCATTTACATGGCGTTGCTGCTGACAGGTGATGTTAACAGAAGAGCATAACCCACGGGCACAACCACACCTGAATTAAAGCGGCATTTATTTACTCAAGCTACAGAGGGATTAGCAGTCATTTATTTTGCCATATCCAATTTTTTAAATCTATTAAGCACTTTGATGCTTACTTTATTTTCTGTAACAAACAGTCAAGCTGGTTGAAGAGATGCTTATTTTCATTCAAAACAACCTGTCAAATGATTGTAACAGAAATGTAAATGTTGGGATGAATGAAAATTATTTCTATTTATTTAAAGTATAAATGTTTGAAAGTCACAGATTCATTAATACATTACTATTGCTTATTGCTACATAATGTGATATATACATGCGCACACACAAATGCACATTCATATTATATGTATACTATATATAGTATAGCATACCAATATTTTATATCAGATAATTTCACATTAGCCAGAATGGCTATTATTAAAAAGTTTACAACAATAGATGCTGACGAGGCTGCAGAGAAAAGGGAACACTTGCACACTGTTGGTGGGAATGTAAGTTAGTTCAGTCACTGTAGAAAGCAGTACGAAGATTTCTTAAAACCACTCAAAACAGAATTACCGTTTAACCCAGCAACCCATTACTGGATATATACCCAAAGAAAATAAATCGTTCCTCAAAAAAGACACATGCACTTCTGTGTTCATCGAGGCACTATTCACAATAGCAAAGACATGGAGTCAGCAGAGGTGTCCATCAGCAGTAGATTGGATAAAGGGAATATGGTACACCATGGAATACTATGCAGTAATAAGCAAGCATAAAATCATGTGCTTTGCAGCAACATGACTACAACTGGAGGCTACTATCCTAGGCAAATTAACACAGGAACAGAAAACCAAATACTGCATTTTCTCACTTATAAGTAGGGGCTAAAAATTGTGTATACGTGAACAGGAAGATGGCAACAGTAGACCCTGAGGACCACCAGATGGGGGAGGGAAGGAGAGGGGCCAGGGATGAAAAATGAACTATTTATACTATACTTCAGTACCTGGGCGATGGGATCAACCATACCACAAACCTCAGCACCATGCAATAAACCCATGTAATAAACCAGTACCTTTTATTTTTACAAAACAAAAGTTATAAAAAATTGCTTGTTTTAGAATACTATGTTTTAAGTTTATAAATTTATAACATGTACATTTACGTCATCATGTAAAATTTGAGTATATTTGTACATTTGGCATTGAAATTTGAAGTTAAAATTATCCAGAAACAATAAGCCTTCAGAAAGATCAGGCAGAACTTAAAATCGTATGATACATTTTGTCACCTTCAGTACTCACAGGATTCAAAAACACATTTTAGAGAGGAAAAGTGTCGATTATGTGAATAATTGGAAAATGCAAAGTTACTTTGAATAAACAATATCTCCTTCCTAACTTATTACCAAAGTGCTGGACACTATTAACACAAGGAAAATGCTTATTATACACGTGGAGTTTTTTAACTCTGTCATTGTTAAAACAATGTTGGTTTTCCATTCAGATTGTTGCATCTAAATGCAGAGCGATTCAATGTAACATAAATATGTTATCATATATGAAAGTTTTGAAATCTGGTTGAATACAATGTATTACTGTGTATTGCAAAATTTAACAACACAGGATCTATATGCTTGCATAAGGGAAATGAAGCAAACACAATGAGGAAACAAAAAACAACACCAAAACCACAACAGTGAAATAAGTTGGTTAGTTTTGTATTGGAATAAAGTTTAATATGAAAAGAAAATATTTCAAACAGTCATATCAATTTTGGTCAATAAGTGCAAATTCCAAATTATTTTATAACTAATATCAAAAGGCAGACTCAAGTGAATTTGTATAAAAGTTTTAAACAACTTTATTAAGATATCATTGGTACATAATAAAGTGCAAATACTAAAAATGTAAGACGTCGGCCGGGCGTGGTTGGCTCATGCCTGTAATCCCAGCACTCTGGAAAGCCGAGGTGGGCAAATCACCTGAGGTCAGGAATTCAAGACAAGACTGGCCAACATGGTGAAATCCCGTCTATACTAAAAATACAAAATCAGCAGGGCATTGTGGTGCAAGCCTGCAGTTCCAGCGACTTGGGAGATTGAGGCAGGAGAAGACCTTGAACCTGGGAGGCAGAGGTTGTAGTGAGCCAAGATGGTGCCACTGCATTCCCGCCTGGGAGACAAGTGCGAAACTCTGACTAAAAAAAAAAAAAATTAAAAAATAAATAAATAAAATATGCGATGTAAAATTTAACATGCACATGTATGTATGGACCTATCAGAGTTTGTTTTGGATGTAACTGAGCAGCATGATTGCTGGATCATAGGATAGTTTTATTTTTAGTTTTCTGAGGAAACGCCATACTGTTTTTCATAGTGGCTGCCTAAATTTACATTCCCATGAGTGGTAAACTACTGTTCTCCTTTCTTCACATCCTTGCCAGTATCTGATAAATTTTGTTGTTTTGATAATACACATTTTAAATGGAGTAAGTAAGATGATATCTCATTGTGATTTTGATTTACAATCCCCTGATGATTAACGGTGTTGATCATTTTTTACATGCCTGTTGGCTATGAGTATGTCTTCTTTTGAGACATGTTCATTTAGATCATTTTCTTATTTTAAAATCAGATTATCTGGGGCTTTTTTTGGCTATTGATTTGTTTACACTTTTTAGATATTCTGGTTATTAACCCCTTATCAAATGGATCATTTGCAAATATTTTTTCCCATTCTGTAGGCTATCTCCTCCCTCTGTTGATTGTTTTTGGTTATTCATTTTTGCTGTGCAGAAGCTTTGTAGCTTGACAAATTCCATTTATCTACTTTTTTGCTTTTGTTGGCTATGCTTTTGAGGTCTTACCCAAATAGTATTTCCTCAGACCAATGTCCTGAAGTATGTCCTCAATGTTTTCTTCTAGTATTATTTCAGGTCTTATTTTTAAGTCTTTAATTCATTTTAACTTGATATTTTTGCATATAATGAGAGATAGAATATTCAGTTTTCCTAGCACAATTTATTAAACATGGTATTATTTCCCTACAGAATGTTCTTGGTACCTTTTATTTGAAAGTCAGTTGGCTCTAAATATGTGGTTTTATTTCCGAGGTCTCCATTCTGCGTGTTGTTTGGATTACTATAGCTTTGTAGTATATTTTGTAGTAAAGTAGTGTGATGCCTCCAGCTTTGTTCTTTTTTCCTCAGGATTGCTTTGGCAATTCAGGATGTTCTGTGATTCCATATACATTTTAGGATTTAAAAAATATATATGTGTACAGAATGCCACTGATGATAGGAATTACATGAAATTGGTAGATCACTCTTGGTAATATGGTTCTTTTCACAATATTAATTCTTCCAATCCATGAACATAAGGAAACTTCCTATTCTTTTGTGACCTCTTCAATTTCTTTCATCAATGTTTTATAGTTTTCCTTGTAGAGATCTTTAACCTTTTACATTTATTTCTAGGTATTTAATTATTTTGTAGCTATTATAAGATTGCTTTCTTGATTTTTTTTTCTTTGGCTAGTTAATTGTCAATGTATGAAAACACTACTGATTTTGATTTTTTTGTATGTTAATTTGTATCCTGAAAATTTACTGAATTGATTGATCAATTCTAAGTTCCTCACTTCCAGTTTGGATACCCTCTAATTTTTCTCTTGCCTAACTTTTCTAGCTAGGATTACTAGTACTATGTTGAATAAGAGGGGTGAAAGTAAGCATTCTTGTCTTGTTCTACTTCTAAGAGGAAAACTTTCAGCTTTTCCACATTCCATGTGATATTTACTGTGGATTTGTCATATATGGTCTTTATTGTGTTGAGGAATGCTCCATCTATATCTACTTTGTTAGAGGTTTTACAATGAAGGATGTTGATTTCTATCAAGTGCTTTTTCTACATCAATTGAGGTAATTAAGTTATATGTCCTTTATTGTACTGATGTGATGCATCATGTTTATTGATTTGCATATGTTGAGCCATTCTTGCATCCCTGGGGAAAGCTGGACTATATTATAGTGAATAATCTTTTTAATGTGCTGGTGGATTCAGTTTGCTAGTATTTTGCTGAGGATTTTTGTATCTATGTTCATCAGGGATATTTCCTTACAGTTTTGTTGGTGTTGATGGTGTGCTGGTTTCGCTATCAGGGTAATGCTGGCCTCTGAAAATGAGTTTAGAAGAATTCCATCATCTGTGATTTTCTAAAGTATTTTGAGAAGAATTCGTATTAGTTCTTTAAATGTTTGATAGAATTTAGTAGTGAAACTATCACACCCTGGGCTTTTATCTGATGGGAGAAATATTATTACTGATTAAATCTCATTTCTCATAGTTGGTCTTTTCAAGATTTTTATTTTTCAATATTGGTACGTTATATGTGACTAGGAATTTAGCAATTTCTGTTAGATTCTCCAACTTGTTGACATGTCTTTCATAATACTCTCTGATAATTCTTCGCATTTCTGTGGTATTAATTGTAATTTCTCCTTTTTCCTGATTTTATGAATTTGGGTCTTTTATCTTTTTTTCTAGTTAGTCTAGTTAATTAATGGTTTGCTTACTTTATCTTTTTATTGTTTTTTTCAGTCTTGATTTTATTATTTCTACTCTGGTCTTTATTATTTTTTTCCATCTATTAATTTTGGGTTTGATTTGCTCTTACTTTTTTAGTTTCTTAAGATGAACCGTTATTCATTTGAAATATTTCTACTTTTTTGATGTAGGTGTTTATTGCCATGAATTTCCCTCTTAATACTGCTTTTGCTATATGCCATAGGTTTTGGTATGTTGTGTTTCTATTTTCATTTGTTTCAAGAATTTTGTTGTTGTTGTTTTTTTATTATTCAGTATTTAGTGTTTGTATATGTCCTAGATTAAAATAATTTTTGGATTAAATATTAAATATTTTCTATCAATCTGTGTCTGATTGTCTGTGTCTGATCCAAAATAACTTTTTGGATCAAATGTTTTCTATCAGTCTGTGTCTTATCTTTATTTTTTGGTAGTCCATTTCAAAGACCACACGTTTTTAATTTTAGTGAAGTTCAATTTATTGACTTATTTGATCAATTATGTACATGATGTGTTATAGTAAAAAAAGAAACACTGCCAATTCAAGACCACAAGGATTTTCTCCTATGTTTTCAGCTGTGAATTTTATACTGTTATATCTTACATTTAAATCTGTGATTTAATTTTTATGTAGGACATGAGGGGTGAATTAACAGACTTGAGAGTTATTTTGCCTTGATTTTTGCTTATTATTAAGTGTATTAGTTTGCTTGATCTGCCATAATGAAATGACACAAATGGAGTGACTTAAAGAACAGAAAATTTCCTATAGTTCAAGGAAGCCCATGATCAGGTTTCAGCAGATTAGATTTCTTCTGAACTGTCTTTCCTTGGCATACAGATGACTGTCTTCTTGCTGTGTGCTTAACTGGTTCTCCTTCAGTTTGTCTCATCTGTGTCAATCCCCTTTTCTTACAAAGACACCAGCCATATTGGATAAAAGCCTACTTCTACCTTCTAGACTAAGCTAGTATGTAAAATTACAATTCGTTCTTCATATATTTTTATTTTATGGTTTTACCTTGATAGACTAATGTATTAGTTTTTTTGTTTTTTTTTTTTTTTTTTTTTTTGAGACAGAGTCTCGCTCTCTTGCCCAGGCTGGAGTGCAGTGGCCGGATCTCAGCTCACTGCAAACTCCGCCTCCCGGGTTTACGCCATTCTCCTGCCTCAGCCTCCCGAGTAGCTGGGACTACAGGCACCCGCCACCTCGCCTGGCTAGTTTTTTGTATTTTTTTTAGTAGAGACGGGGTTTCACCGTGTTAGCCAGGATGGTCAGTCTTACTATTTTTTATAGATTCTACCAAATATCTATGTTGATAATCATGGCATCTGAGAATTAAGATGGTTATTTCCTTCTAATCTGTATGCCTTTTATTTTCTGTTTTTATCATTGCATTGGCTAAAACCTTGAGTACAAGTTTGGATAGAAGGTAAAGGTAGTGCTTTTAAATAGGTAAGTACAGTAAAATGCCATCATTTTATTGTACTTGCATATTTAAAAGTACTGTCTTTAAAACAGTGACATCTGAGATACTGGTGTTAGGACCTGAACATTTGAATTGGATAGGGTGGGGACACAATTTAATCCATAACAATATCTAATAGTTTCAGCATCATTTGTTGAAAGACTATCTTGCTCCATTAAATAACCTGTACACCTTTATGAAAATCAGTTGTCCATATATGAGTGGTCTTATTTCTGAACACGCTCTGTTTGTTCTCTTGAACTAGTTGTCTATATTTATACCAATACAACATTGTCTCAAATACTGTCATTCTATAATATGCCTTGACATTAGGTGGTATGCATTCAACTTTTTTTTTCGAAGTTGCTTTGGCTGATGGCATGGGAATTTTAGAATCAAATCATCAATTTATACTGTGTGCTGAACTGCAGATTAGAATCACATTGAATCTATATTGTGAGGAGAATCAACAATTTATTAATATTAGTCCTCTATATCTATCAACAAGGTATATCTTTCCATCAACTTTTGTCTTCTTTAAATTCTTTTACTAGTGTTTTAAAGTTGTTTTGCTATATAAGCCTTCAAAATATTTTATACATTTATCTCTAAGTATTTTATATTTTTATAATGTCATAAATACCACTTAAAAATTTTAATTTCTGGTGGTTTACAGTTGGTAACATAAAAATACAATTAGTTTTTCATATATTTTTATTTTATGCTGTTACCTTGATAGACTAATTTATTAGTCTTATTATTTTTGTAGACTCCACCAAATTTCTACATTGATAATCATGGCATCTGAGAATTAAGATTTTTCTTTCCTTCTAATCTGTATGCCTTTTTTTTCCATGTTTTTATTATTCATTGGCTAAAACATCGAGTATAAGTTTGGATAGAAATGGTGGGTAGCAGGCATCCTTCTATGATTGCTGATCTTAGAAACATAGTGTTACTTCTTTCAACATTAAATATGATGTTAGATTCAAATGTTTTGTAGGTGTCATTTCAAGTTCAGGAAGGTGATTTTTCTTTCTGATTTGCAGAGTATGGATCATTAATGAGTATTACATTTTATCAAATAATTAGATAGTTTATGCTTTTATTGAGCATATGGCTCCTCTATTTTAATGTATTAATGTGGTAAATTACATTGATTGATTTCAAATGTTGAGGCAACCTTGAATCTCTGGAGCAAACCCCACATGGTAATGATGTATTAACATTTTAATATGTTGTTGGATTTGAATTAGCAGTAATGTATTGCTCTTCATATCCGTGTTCATGAGAGAGATTGTTTTCCCTTCTTTCTTATACTGTTTTCTACTTTTCCAGTGAGAGCAGGACAGGATTCACAGAATGAGCTGAGAGGCATTTCCTCATCTTCAATTCTTCGACAGACTTTGTATAGAATCAGCATTATTTCTACATTTAAAACAGTATTTAAAGATGCTGGTATTCATCAATGAATCCATCTACTTCTGGATTTTTCTTTATAAAAAGGTTTAAAAGTACAAATTAATTTTTTTCAATGGAGCTATTCTGGTTTTATATATATATATTGCATTTTGAGTGCAGTTTGGTGATTTGTGTTTTCATGAAATTTTTTCACATCATCTAAATTGTCAACCTAAATAGTATAAAGTTGTTTATGCTGTCCTTTTATCCTCTAGTATCTATTTATCATCTATAGAATATTATAATATCTATAGATTTTAAATCTATCTAAAAATACTTTGAATATCTGTAGGAACTGTAGAAATGATCTCCTCCCTCAGTTGATCTGTCCACCTTGGCCCCATCTCTACTAAAAATACAAAATTAGCCAGGCGTGGTGACACATGCTTGTAATCCCAGCTACTCAGGACACTGAGGCAGAAGAATCGCTTGAACTCGGGAGGTGGAGATTGCAGTGAGCTGAGATAGTGCCATTGCACTCCAGCCTGTGTGACAAGAGTGAAACTGTCTCAAAAATAAAAAAAAAAAAGTTTGTCTATTTTTTCTGGATGTTTTTAAGTTGTTGCTTCATGTTTTATTAGGTGATAAGCTTGTGCTGCAGGATAAAATGTAGCACAAGTGTGGCCAATGTCAAAAGGCAGGTAAGTACCACTAGGGAAACAGCACAAGTTTCCAGGTCACTATGAACAGACAACATGCACTCCAGACTCAAGTGATACAGCGTTTATTTGTAGCAAAAGGAGAAAGCAAGTACATAAGATTTAGCCCCTTGCAATGCATGGGTCTCCCACGGCTATTGGATCCATTCCACAGTCACTGAGGGCAACATGACTACATTTGCCTCACTTCAGGCTGAAGTACAAAAATTCCCACCATTGTCTCTAAAGGTGTGAGTGACAGAAAGCTGGGGGGTGCCTGAAGGCTACTGACATATATATAGGTAAGAAGTTCCCACAAAAAATTTATGTATGTGCAGTGCAGCATGAACAGGGATATACTATCTGTTCTCTGAGCTCATTTCCCAAAAATGTTATTTGTGAGCTTGCCAGCACATCCTGTACCAAGCACAAAGTTTTTCTTGAGAATCCAGGGGAGCTGGTGGGTGACACTTGGACCCTGTACTCACACTACATATTTAATGATGCTATTATTAAATTAATAAATCGTCAGATTTTATGTCTTAATTGACCCCTTTGCCATTGTAAATGTCTGTATTTTCCCCTGGTAGTATTGTTTTGCCTTACAACTTACACTGATTAAAGTTAATATAGTCAAATCAGTCTTTAAAGTAGTATTAAAGGCCAAGCATGGTGGCTCACACCTGTAATCCCAGCACTTCGGGAGGCTGAGGCAGGCGGATAGCTTGAGGTCAGGAGTTTGTGACCAGCCTGGCCAACATGGCAAAACCCCATCTCTACTAAAAATACAAAAATTGGCCAGGTGTGGTGGCAGGCATCTGTAATTCCAGCTACTCGGGAGGCTGAGGCGGGAGAATCACTTGAACCTGGGAGACAGAGGTTACAATGAGCCGAGATCACACCACTGCATTCCAGCCTTGGTGACAGAGTGAGACTCTGACTCAAAAAAAAAAAAAAAAAAATACTATTAACATGAATATATTTTGCATCTTTCTACTTTTAACATATTTGTGTCTTTATTGCTCCAGGCTTATTCATATATAAATGAAAAGTTATTTTATATATATTTAAGGTATACTACAATTTGATATATGTATACATTGTTACATGACTTCCACAATCAACTTAATTAAATATTTAAAGTCCTTGTCTTTCAGACTACATATATTTGTTTCTTTTGCATCCAATATGACCATCTCTGCTTTTTAATAGGCGGTCTGAACCATTTATATTTAATGTGATTATTGATGTAGTCAGGTTTAACAATACTTTCTAATATTTGCTTTCTATTTGCCTTATATTTTCTTCATTTTGCTATTTGTCTGCCTTTTTAAAATTATTATGATTTATGATTCCATTTTTCTTTGTGTTCACTTAATAGCAAAACACTTTGTTATTTTAGTGGATGCCTTCGCTGTCGTAGTGTACATCATAAACTCATCATAGTCTATCTTCAAGTGATATTATATGACTCCATGTAGGGTATAAAAATATTGCAAAAGTATACTTCAGTTTTTCTCTTACTGGTTATAATGTTACTGTTGTAATACATTTTTACTTTTCATATAAACATTACCCAATGTTGTTATTGTTTTTCCTTGAACAATCAACTAAGTTGATTGAAAAGGAAAGAAAAAATAAGTGTTTATCCAAGTAGTTATGATTTCCAATATTCTTCATTTTTTTGGTCTGAACTTATATTTCACTAGATAGCCTATCTGAATTTCCTTTGGCCTGAAGGACTTTCTTGAACATTTTTTATAACTCACATGTACAGGAGATGGATTATTTTATGATCCATATGTATTGTGTGACCTGTATGTCTTATGTATGATAAAACATACCTGAGACTGGGAAGAAAATGAGGTTTAATTGAACTTACAGTTCCACATGGCTGGGGAAGCCTCAGAATCATGGCGGGAGGTGAAAGGCACTTCTTACATGGTGGCAGCAATAGACAATGAGGAAGAAGCAAAGCACAAGCCAAAGCCAAACCCATCAGATTTTGTGAGACTTATTCACTATCACGAGAATAGCACAAGAAAGACTGGCCTTCATGATTCAATTACTTCCCCCTGGGTCCCTCCCACAACATGTGGGAATTCTGGCAGATACAGTTCAAGTTGAGATTTGGGTGGGGAGACAGCCAAACCATACCCTTCCACCCCTGGCCCCTCCAAATCTCATGTCCTCACATTTCAAAACCAATCATGCCTTCCCAATAGTTCTGTAAAGTCTACTCATTTCAGCATTAACCCAAAAGTCCACAGTCCAAAATCTCATTTGAGACAAGGCAAATTTCTTCCACTTATGAGCCTGTAAAAGCAAAAGCACTGTACTTTACAGATACAGTGGAGGTAGAGGTATTGGGTAAATACAGTCATTCCAAATGGGAAAAATTGGCCAAAACAAAGGGGTTACAGGTCTCATGCAAGTCTGAAATCCAGTGGGGCAATCAAATTTTAAAGCTCCAAAATGATCTCCTTTGAATTCCGGTCACAATTCCAGGTCATCCTGATGCAAGAGGCGGGTTCCCATGGTCTTGGGTAGCTCCACCCTTGTGGCATTGCAGGGTACAGCCTCCTTCCCGGCTGCTTTCATGGCCTGGTGTTGAGTGTCTACAGCTGTTCCAAGCACACGGTGCAAGCTGTCAGTGGATCTACCATTCTGAGGTCTGGAGGATGGTTGCCCTCTTCTCACAGCTCCACTAGGCAGTGCCCCAGTAGCGTCTCTGTGTGGGGGCTCTGACCTCACGTTTCCCTTCTGCACTGCCCTAGCAGAGGTTGTCCATGAGGGCCCTGCCCCTGCAGCAAACTTTTGCATGGGCATCCAGGCATTTCCATGCATCTTCTGAAATCTAGGTAGAGGCTCCCAAACCTCAGTTCTTGACTTCTGTGCACCCACAGGCTCAACACTATGTGGAACCTGCCAAGGCTTGGGGCTTCTACCCTCTGAAGCCACAGCCCAAGTTCTATATCGGTCCCTTTCAGCCATGGCTGGAGTGGCTAGAACACAGGGCACCGCGTCACTAGGCTGAACATAGCATGGGGACCCTGGGCCTGGCCCACAAAGCCACTTTTTCCTCTTGAGCCTCCAAGCCTGTGATGGGAGGGGCTGCCATGAAGGTCTCTGACATGCCCTGGAGACATTTTCCCCATGGTCCTGGGGATTAACATTAGGCTTCTGGCTACTTCTGCAAACTTCTGCAGCCGGCTTGAATTTCTCCTCAGAAAATGTTTTGTTTGTTTGTTTGTTTTTCCACTGCCTCTTCAGGCTGCAAATTTTCTGAACTTTTATGCTATTTCCCTTTTAAAATGGAATGCTTTTCATACCACCCAAGTCACCTTTTGAATGCTTTGCTGTTTAGAAACTTCTTCCACCAGATACCCTAACTCATCTCTCTCAAGTTCAAAGTTTCACAAATCTCTAGAGCAGGAGCAAAATGCTGCCAGTCTCTTCGCTAAAACATAACAAGAATCACCTTTGCTTCAGTTCTCAACAAGTTCCTCATCTTCATCTGAGACCACCTCAGCCTGGACCTTATTGTTCATATCACTATCAGCATTTTTGTGAAAGCCATTCAACAAGTCTCTAGGAGGTTCCAAACTTCCACACATTTTCCTGTCTTCTTCTGAGCCCTCCAAACTGTTCCATGCTCTGCCTGTTACTCAGTTCCAAAGTCACTTCCATGATATTGGGTATCTTTTCAGCAATGCCCCACTATACTGGCACCAATTTACTGTATTACTCCATTTTCATGCTACCAATAAATACATACCCAAGTCTGGAAAGAAAATGAGGTTTAATTGGACTTATGGTTCCACATGTCTGGGGAGGCCTCAGAATCATGGCCAGAGGTGAAAGGTATGTCTTACATGGTGGCAGAAAGAGAAAATGAGGAAGAAGCAAAAGCAGAAGCCCCTGCTAAACCCATCAGATCTTGAGAGAGTTATTCACTATCAGGCAAATAACACAGAAAAGACCAGACCCCAGGATTCAATTACCTCCCCCTGGGTCCCTCCCACAACACATTGGAATTTTGGGCGATCCAATTCAAATTGAGATTTGGGTGGCGACACAGCCAAACTCTATCACTATATATTTGAAAAAAATCTTTATTTCCACTTGTTATGTCATTAATCACTTTAAATGTGTGGGTCCTCTGTCTTCTTGCTGCCATTGTTTCTGATAAGAAATCTACTTTCATCTTTCTTTGTACCCCTCTGTATATAACATTTCTTTGCCTGCACCCCCTTGCTGCTTTTAAAATTTCCTCTTTATCACTCGTTTGTAGCAAATTTATTATAATATGCCTTGGATCTGTTTGCCTGATGTTTCCTGTGCTTGCTCTTCCCAGAGATTCTTGTATCTGTTGGTTTACAGTTCACATCAAATTTTTTAAAAAGCAGCCATTATTATTTTAATTGTTTATTTTGTCTCTCATTACTTTCCTCTCTTTTGAAGATGCAAATTACATATATATCAAGCTCAAGCCACATGATGTTGACATTCACTGATTCTTTTTGTTTAGATTTGCTTTTTTCCTGTTTCTGTGTTTAAGTTTTGGTAGTGTATGTTTCGCTCACTCTTCAAGTTTATTTATTTTTTTCTGCAATGTTAAATTTGTTATTCATTCTATTCAGTATATTTTTGTCTCTCACAGTGTAGTTTGGGTTTTTAGAAGCTTGAATTAGGCTATTTTTATATCTTCCGTTGAATGTGATCTTGATAACTTAAAAAAAAGCATTGCAAAGACAGTATATTACATTCCCAAATATCACACCCAGGTTGCCCAATTATTACATTATATTAGGATAATGCATTTTAAAATAATTAATGAGCACATTTTTATTAATTAACTAGAGTCCATGCTTTATTCAGATTTTCTTACTTTGAATTAATATTTTTCTCTGTGTCAAGATCCCACCCAAGATATTCTGTAACATTTAATTCACATGTCTTCATAGGCTCATGACACTGACAGTTTGTCGGGTTTTTCTTGGTTTTTACAATCTTGACAGTTTTGAGGTGTTATGGTCAGGCATTTTGTAGGATGCCCATGTTCATCACATCATGTCTGGTGTATGTCCTATCAAGGTGATTTATCACAGCTGACATTAATAATGACCACCTGGTGGAGTTAGTGCCTGTCAGGTCTCTCCATTGTAAAGTTGCTATCACAGCCTTCAGTGAAGAGTGGGCAGAAAGGTAAATACATAAATTATTTGGAATTCTTTTTTATAAGAGCCTTTTTTTGGCCCATTTATTTATTTTTTGATTATTTATATCAGTATGGTCTCTTGAGTATTTATTTTGTGTTTCTGAGTATAATCTAACAATACTTTATTCACATTATTAATACATATACAGTTTATTTGTCCATTATACCCTAATAAAGCTGGAAAATGAAAAGGAAATAAAGAGGAAAGAATGGCTCCAGATTTGGGCATTAAGGGGTCAGTTGGCACCTGGCTGCTGTATCCCTATGACATACCATGGTCCTGGTCCTGTGTGTGTGTGTGTGAGAAGACAAATTATCACTCCTCAAAGATGCCTGCACTCTAATTCCTGGAACTAGTGAAAATTACTTAGTGAAGTTACCTCAAAAGGAAAATTCCAGGTATGATTAAGTTAAGTTAGGAGAGATTATCCTGGGTTACTTGAGCAGACTGGAAATTAATCAAAAATGTTCCCTGGAGGAGGAGGCAGGGGAAGGTTTGCCTATAGTAGAAAAGAAGGCAGTGTGGCCATGGGAGTAGAGGCTGAGGTGATGCAGCCACAATTAAAAAATTCCAGCAACTTCAAGAAGCTGGAAGAGGCAAGAATAAGATTGTCCCCTACAGCATTCAGAAGGGGCCAGCCCTGCCAACACCGTGACTTTAGCCCAATGAGACCCACTTCTGATGTCTGACTCCAGAACTGTAAGAACATATTTATTGTGCTATTTGAAGCCACTACATTTGTGGTGATTTCTCATAACACTCATAGTAAGCCAATGCATTTGACTTTTATATTCTTCTGCAGTCCTGGAATTGGCAATTACTAAAATCAGCTCTGGCTGTTTATTTGAGAATAAATGTATTTAGAGCCATAATCTGGTTACTGTGTGTGCCCATTGCTTCAGGGGTGCCTTTGTTTATACACCCTCTGACATAACAGAGCAAAAGAACGTATGTGTATATACTAACCTACGTATATCCAAATATCTATGAACATTGATAACAGTATATGTAGTCTGCTGTATCTATATTAAGCTAGACATGAATTTGTACAGATATCTCCAGCTCTAATCCATTACCACATGGATCATTTTCACCATGTCCCTTGCTCATCTGTAACCTGCAACTCCAACAGTGAAAATCTGCGCACTTAGCATCCATGATCCACTTTAATTGTTCAGTTTGTGTGTGTGTGTGTGTGTGTGTGTGATCAGTATAAAACTAACTCACAACCTTGCAGAAAACTGTATCAACCAAAGAGGTTATGTAGTTTCTTTTGCCTGTAATCTTACAAATTCTACTAGTTTTCAAATTATTTAAGTCAGCACCATTTTTCCTGACCTCCTTCAGTAAAGCTATTTTAAACATTTGTCAGACATCAGTCTTTTGTCACATTCTGTGTTCTACTCTGGGATCTCCTGACCTCCTAAATTATTTATTTTTACCAATCTGCATATATTATGGTTACTCTTAGTGCTGTAAAGAACTATTGAGTTTTGACACATATATTGTACCACATGGGCATGTAGTGGTACTTCTACTATTTTGATATGTAATGTCTTATGACAAATGATGTTCCCATGTTTTCATATGTGTATTTTCCATCTGTATGGCTTCTCTAATGAGGTATCTTTTCAAATATTTTGCTCATCATTTATTGTCTTATATGTTGTTTTGAGGTTTCTTTAAATATTTTGAATATAAATCAGAAATCTGTTTTTACAAATATTTTATACATCTGTAGCTTGTTGTATTATTATCTTAACAGTGTCTTTTGCCTAACAGAAAATTTAATTTTAATAAAGTATAATTTGTCAATGTTTTCTTTCATTGGTCTTTCAAAGACCATGCTTTTTGTGTTGAATCCAAAATCTCATTAAACAAAGTCACAATGATTACTTACTAAGATTTTTTTGTTACAGAAATTTTACAGTTTTACATTTTACATGTAGACCTATGATCAATTTTGAGTTGATTTTTGTGAAAGGTGTAATGTCTGTGTCGATATGCATCTTTTTAAAAAAAATACACACATCCAACTGTTCCAGCACCATGTGTTGAAAAGACTTCTCTTGTTCTACGGTATTGCCTTTTCTCTTTTGACAAAAATTAGTTTACTGTGTTTGTGACTATGTCTGGACTATTTTGTTTATATATACACACACACACATTATATATATATTATATATGGGTATTATATATAAAAATATAATGTATATAATGTAATATATCTATTACATTACCAAAATATGGTCTCTTTTGGTGAGGGTCTCACGTGTACATGTGTATATGTATATACAGTAATATATATAATTCTATATTATATATATAATACACGCACATATACATATATAATACACATGTGCACACACACACACATATATATATATATATATAAAATCTTCCCAACTTATTAAAGTAGTTAGAAGTTGCAGTAAAATTTTGAACTGGGCTGGTGAGAAAAATCTTTCTGGCCTTGCTCCACACATTAAGGGGAAAAATATTTTGTTTCCCAACCTTAATTATGATGTTAATTATCGGCTTTGTGATTATTTTTAATTAAAGTAAGAAAATTTCTCTCTATTCCTAGTGTCCTGAGAGTTTTTATCATCAATGGGCATTGTTTTGTGTTGAATAACTTTTATACATCAATGAATATAATTACTTGATACTTCTTCAGTTTGTTGATGCAGTGTGATTGATTTTCAAATTTTGAGCCATCCTTGCATAAATGAATAAATCCCACTTGGTGGTGGCATATACTTCTTAATTTACTCTTGTATTTGATTTATTCATATTTTCTGGGAGGTTTTGTGCCTCCACAACAGGGTCTGATGATTTCTTTTTTGGAATGTTATTATTTATTAGCTTACTTAAATAGATACAGACCTATTCAGATATTTATTTGTCCTTTTGTGAATTTTGGTAGTTTGTATCTTTCAAGGAATTGTTGTGTGGGTACTTAGTTATGTAATATTTCTTATTATCCTTTTATTATACATGGGATAAAGGGTGACAACTACTGTTTTTTTCTTTAATTTCTGGTTTTATAAATTTTGTTTGCTCTATTTTGTTTGTGGCTGGACTGTCTTGGATTGAGGATTCGAAATTTTCAGATCTTTTCAAAGAATACAATGTTGGTTTTGTTGATTTTTAAACTGTTTTCCAATTTTCCATTTCAATGAATTTTTTCCCGTAATTTTTATTACCTATTTTATTCTTCTTGTTTTATGTTTAACTTGGTCTTTTTTCTCTAGTTGCTCAACAATTGATTTTATATCTTTAATATTTTTGAATATATGCACTTAATGCTATACATTTCTCCCTAATCATTACTTTTACTATATTCTACAGACGTCCATAAGTTGGTTTTACATATTTGTTTAGTGTCATCTGTTTTTAAACTTATTTTGAGATAAATAATTCTGTAATTCATATATCATTTAGAAGTACACTGTTCAATGTTCAAATATTTAAGAATTTTGCAGATATTTTCATGATCGACTTCGAGCTTAATCCTATTGTGTTCTGAGAAGATAATCTGTATGGCTTCTATTTTCTTGAATTTCTTAAGGTATAGTTTAGGAACAAAATATTGTCTCTTTTGGTGAGGGTCTCATGAGAGTATGAGAAGAACAGCTATTCTGTTGTTGGGTGCAGTATTCTATAAATGCTAATTACATCAAGTTGATGGATAGTGCTGCTCAAGTCAACTATAACCTTATTGACTTTTTTTTGGCCTGGTTGGTCTATCAATTACTATAAGATAAACTGGAGTCTTCAACTATAAAAGCAAACTTGTCTATCCGCTCAGTACAATCTTTTTGTCTCACATAGTTTAACGCTATTGTTAGATCTTCTGTGTTAAAGATTCCTACGTCTTTTTGGAAAATGTGTCCTTTTATCATTAAATAATACCACTCTTTATTCCTGGCAATTTTCCATGATGTGAAGTCTACTTCATTTATAATTAATATAGCTACTCATCTTTCTTTTGAAATATTCTTCTTCCAGATTGGATAAGCTCTGCTAAGTTCTTTCCCCCTGGGGGAAAAAAAAATGGTCGTTTTTATAGTGAAAGCACAGGGATTATTTTACAATTATTCTTTTCTTCTCTCTGTCATAGTTATGGGAGGATATTTTTCAGATCTTCATCATAAGAACCTAGTAGAGTCCCTGGAAGTAACATCCCTGAATATATCTCTCCTCTCCAAACTGCAGTCCATACTCATCCTCCAGCAATTTTTCAGTACTAAGTTTTCCTTCCAGTTATGGTTCCAGCATCTTCTGCTGCAGGTAGGGAAGTATGAGCTGTGACTCTCGAGTCATCTGTGTCTTCAGATGTCATGGCGATGGTTTTCCCTGAAACCTCAGTTTCATGGTAAGTACAAAAAAAATGGTGAATTTTAGTTTGTTCAACTTTTCTGTTGGTGTAAGGACTGAAACAACAGCTTCCAAACTCTATATTTTGTGGCTACAAATAGAAATCTATAATAACCTTTTAAATGTCTAATAATTCTGATAGCTTTGTCAATTCTGGGTTGGTTTTAATTAACTGAATCATCTTCTTATTTTGGGTTATATTTTCCCACTTCTTTGCATACTGATAGCATAAACATATATTTTGCCTCTGGAGGTGCTGAATATTTTTGTATCCATATAAATGTACATATACACATGTGTGTGCCTGTGTATTTTACATTTTCTTGTATCTAATATATACCTAAATTTTTTTATAATCATTTGTTCTGTTCAAGTCTTGCTTTTAAGACTTTTGGGGATGTTCAAGAGCAGTACTGAATTAGGAATAGTTTTTGTTTCATTACAATGACATTTTTCTGATTATTCTATCTCATATTATTTGTATAATGAGATTTTAGAGGCTGTCTGCAGAAAACAGCACTAAAGCACTATTTCTGAGTGTGCAGCACTGTTACCTATAACTTTTTTATAGTGTTTTCCCCATTCCCATGTAGTTTCTTCACACACATGCACTGGTAAGTAACCAGCTCAACACTGAGTGTATCATTTGCAGATCACCAAAATTATCTTTCTGGAAGTTCTCTTCTGTTTGTTTGAAAAAATAAACCAAATAAACAAATCAAACTCTCTAGAGAAGTTAAATTTAGCAGAGTTTATTTTAGCAAAGAATGATTCATGAATCGAGGAGCACTCAGAACCAGGAAAGGTACAGGCAGCTCCACCCAGCAACGTGGGCAGGTGGTATTCACAGAGAGTAAAAAAGCAAGTGGCAGACACAACAGTTTGATTGAATACAGCTCAACATCTGCCTTATTTGAGCATGGTGTGATGAAGCATTTGCCTTACATGAACATGATCTCATAAGTGGACATCCTGTCATTCACCAAAACCCAGCTGCCATGATTGGTTGGGACTCAAACATTTGCTACAAGAATATACTCTTAGGTTGTAGTTTATTTCTTATTAAGTTAGGTTGTAGTTTGCTATGTGTAGAATCAAGATACTTGAGCAAATATAGGCCAAATTTAATTTAACAATTCGTGCCTTTTGGTCAGCCTTTTAATTCTGAAAGATTCGCCAAAACTTTGGGCACTGAAGCCATGCCCTGTTACCATGGTAATTGACCTGTTTGGACTTAGTATGGAATTCGCAATTCATGATGTCAAGCCAGTTGGATGATTCTTTTTATTCTCTTTGTATTTTCATTATTCTAACTGTGGTAAAACAATTTGATGCATAACAGATGGCTCTGTACAATCACTTAGGACTATTGAGGGAATGTGGCATGCCAGGGAGACTATCATAAAGGCTTCCAGGAGGATGATTTGAAAAGACTGAAGCATGACTCCTTAACAGTAGACACCATAAATAGAACCAATCCGAACAAAAAATATCACAAGTACCCAGGAAAGTAACCTACTTGTTTACACCAAGTTGCTTGTTTGTTGATGTCTTGCAGTTGAGTTTTTACCATACCAGATATATTTATCCAAGTGTATTTGTACACACAGCCATATGTTTAGCTGAAAGACAGTCCAAAGAAATTACGTTATCCAAAACAATAGTAGCAGGATTATTTAAAGAAGTTTTCTGGACAACTATAACCTTTGCAGTTAAGACAGATTTCTAACTATAACCTCATTTATATTTATGCCAAGCCAGAGAGGAGTTTTTTTTTGTTTGTTTTGTTTTGTTTTTTTTTTTTGAGATGGAGTGTCGCTCTGTTGCCCAGACTGGAGTGTAGTGGCACAGTCTCGGCTCACTGCAATCTCTCCCTCCCGTGTTCAAGCAATTCTCCTGCCTCACAATCCTGACTAGCTTGGATTACAGGCGCCTGCCACCACACCTGGCTAATTTTTTTGTAATTTTATTAGAGACAGGGTTTCACCATGTTGGCCAAGCTGGTCTCAAACTCCTGACCTCATGATCCACCCACCTCGGCCTCCCAAAGCTCTGGGATTACAAGTGTGAGCCACCATGCCTGGCCCGAGAAGGAGCACTCTATGAAAAGATGTCCATTTGAAGGAATTTCAATTCTTTCAAATTGCTTTTTATTCTATAATGCAAGTTAAGAAATATAGGCCAATATTCAGTGTCTAGTTGATTGTGGAGTGAGAGTAGTATCATTAGAATTCCTAATCTACATTGGATCCTTATTTTTTACTTATTGAAACATGGAATGTGTGAATGGTTAAATGATTATTATGCTGTTAAATCCTCCACAAATAAATATATATTCTGGAGGGACGTAACAGACAGTTCCCTATGGGGATAACTTGTGCATTAGGAGGCACCTGTAGGAAAGCACTAGCAATACTTATCTAAGCCACCATTATTGAATTATTGCATGGTTGGTGGCTACCAATAATTAAAAGGTTGCAGTTACAAATTTGTCTACAAACTGTTGAATTATCTTTTTTTTCTTTTTTTGGTATTCAATTTCTGGCCTAATTTAACAGCAAAGCCCTCAGTATAGTGTTTACCTACTGTTAGATTTAAATAACGAGTCTGAATATGTAAATCTAAAAGGCTGACACTATAGAAAGCATAAAATATCACACTCGGAATATCAGCAAAACACGTTCCACAGTGAACCAAAGGACACCTAAGATCATGGAAGGATTTAGGTTTAACATGACATATCCAACATTCATTCAGTGAAGTTCTCTGTGGAAGCTATCAATGATAAAATTAATTTTCACATTATCTTTCCATGTATAGACAGAAGATAAACAGTAGGAAAAGAGAAAAATGTCATGGTGACAGGAGACAGACCCTTGATCTGTGATCTTGGGGCAGTTGTGCACTTCCAGGATGTTTTCTTCTTCTGAGGAGAAGCCTCCCAGGTCAGTTTCACCTTGATGTCTCCAAGGTGTCTATGGTCCTAAGAGTCTAGAGGGACTCTTTGAGTTAAGAGATGTGGATACAAGACTTGAGTTCCTGAAGTTTTGCTGCAGGGTAGAACTTGGCATAGTTCCTTTCAAGAGAGTTCAATGGTGGTCTTTCTCTGGTGTTGTTTCCAAGAGACCCAGTCTCTACGCTCTAGACTGTGAAAGGTCTGCCTGTCATCAGTTCATGTGTCATGAAGAGCTTCTTTTATCTGGAGAAAATATACTTGGCCTAGTGTATGAAAGCTTTGAAATATTGGTTCATGTCAGTTTATAAGGGCATGAGGTACATAAGCTTTTATTATGAGAAGAATAGGTACTCCAGTAACTACTTTATTGGGGTCAATTTATGCTTTCCACTGGGAATGAATCAGATTACCATCAATTAGGAATAACCTTGACTAAGGTAATGCAATTATGTTAGGTTTGCATGATGACATAGTGTTTGTAATACCTTATTTGACTATTTTATACCTTCTCCACTGAAACAATTATCTCTAATGCTGGAGATTTCTCCAGAAATATCCCATAAAGGAAACATATTTTTTTAAACAATATTTTAACTACCACTTTGAAAGTATATTTTCTGCATGGGGAAGTTTTTATACTACCAAAAACATACACAGAAGAAGGCAACTGAATGAATCCATTTGTATTTTTTCAAATAGTTCAGCAGATGATGGAAACGTGTCACCTGAGGTTTTTGTTGCCTTACTAGAATTATGGACTCGACAAACCAAAGATTGATTATAAACAACTTCACAATTTTAAAACAGTCACAAAAACATATTTTTATTATTCATATTATTTTATCTACTCCTTAAGGAGTTGGAATGCAGGGCATTTAATAATGGAAATGTCACATTTATGCCAAGACAGAGAAGGAGCATTTTTTTTTTTTTTTTTTTTTTTTTTTTGAGATGGAGTCTTGCTCTGTTGCCCAGGCTGGAGTCCTAAGTGTTAAGAACTCAAATAACCAGGCTACCATCCAGGCTTTCCATGAGCCCACACTTTACACTGAATTAAAGTCCCCTTAAACACTAGCTTTGTTTCTCCAATTCAGGTGCCTAGTGGTGTTTATTAAATAGATGATCACAAGTAATTTACTTGGATCAATCTTATGAAGCTCATTCAAATTGCACATCTTAATGATTTCAGTATTGGCTGAGTTAGCATGAAAATCTGTCAAAACATTTCCTTGGTGATCAATTAATTGTTTTGCTTGGTGTTGATTTAGCAGTTTTATGAAACCAGATTTTCCTGTTAGAGTTCTGAAAATTCTTACCCACGTCTAGTAGTATGATCAGATTTTTAAGAATTTCATATAAATTTTGAAACACCTATTAATAATACCTCCATACAAATATAACTCAATAAAGGTTTAACATTACTATTTGACAATGCTTCTCACATAATTTGATATATAAAATGAGCTCAATTAGCTTAAGATATCTCTTTTTATAAGAAGATATATCGCTAGGAGATGTTTCAAGGGCCCATCTGGAAAATCCCCAAATTAATTCAGGATTAAGAAAAGGACTTAATTTATAATTTGATTTGGGGAAGTTTGTCAAAAATATCAAGGATCTAAACACTTCATCAGAATAGAATCACCAGTCACTGTGAACAATGGTCATTCATTTCACCCGAGTGATAAGTTAATGACTTCAAACAAGAAAAGTTACACAGTTGTAGAAAAATTGTAACATTTTTAACAGAGAAGTCTCAGTTTTCTTAAATTATCATTAATCTACTAAAGACAAGATGAAGCACAGGAAATTATATTGGTAAAACATAAATCTTTTTTCCTTTGGCCAATTATCTAAAAAATAAAAACTTTTCACAATTTCCTATTTAGAAAAAACCAATATTAAAGAAAACCTTGTTCTTTTTAGAGGACTAAATTCTAGTTCTACATTATTGTACTTTATTTATTTATTTGTTTGTTTGTTTGTTTGTTTTGAGACACAGTCTCACTCTGTCGCACAGACTGGAGTGCAGTGGCAAGATCTCAGTTCACTGCAACCTCTGCCTCCTGGGCTCCAGAGATTCTTGTGCCTCAGCCCCCCAAGTAGCTGGAATTACAAACATGCACCACGGCACTCAATTAATTTTTGTATTTTTAGTGGAGACAGGATTTCACCGTGTTGGCCAGGCTGGTCTCAAACTCCTGACTTCAAGAGATCCACCTCAGCTTCAGCCTCCAAAAGTGCTGGGATTACAGGCATGAGTCACCTCACACGGTCTGTATTTTTTATATTAATGCTTAATTTGTAGAAAAAGTTATAACCAAGTATCTTCTAATCTTAAATAGCCTGATCAGATATAAAATTCCTTTTGCAGGATTCATCTTTCACAGATCTTTTTAGGTTTTCTTATCCATTCCGTTTTTGTTCTACACTTTTCCTCTTATTTTTGAACAACCCATCATACTAATTTTGGACAAAACTTACTCTTCTCTATTAAAAAAAATCTCCTTACCTTATAGCTTTTCCTTACCAAAATCACATCTTACCTCTCCTGTATACCTGCATATAGAATTGTTTCCTTTATTTTTTCATATATACATATATAGATGCTTAAGTTTTAGCGACTTTATTTTCCAGTGAACTCTAGGAAGCAAGCAACTGCCTGTCACACCAGCAATGTGTAGACTGGTGAATCTATGAATCATAACTTCTAGAAGCAGATGTTCTTCATAGTACAATTTGCCAATGTGTCACAGTTCGGTAACTGTTCCAAACATCTTTAGTGTCTCTGTAATAAGAAACTGTAAAAGAGGCAACATTTTATGTCTATACTCCTAGTTTTTGTCTGTTTGTTTGTTTCTTAGGACTAAGGATCAAATTGTTGTTTGGAATAATTTCCCTCAACCTCAATTTTCCATTGTTGATAAGATGGATGATAAGAATATTAAAACTTTGTGCCATAAGAGGAAGATTTTTACATGGGAATTTTATCTTACTTACATTTTTGTAACTCACTTATCTTTAACAATTGTGCTTGAGTTCTCAAAAAGATGAAATATTAAAAAGTTACTCATCATCTCAAGTTATTAACTGTAATATAGAGATAAAACAAGCTTATTTTACCAGTCAACATAGGTGAGAAAAGTTGTATGTCTGAATTATATTTAATCCTGACAACTCTGAAGATATAACTGTTTTAATCAAATCAACAATATTCTTATTTACCAAAGATTACCTAATCCATGTAAACTTGAAAAGATTTAGGGTTACTTATTGTTCTGAGAAAATAATTAATATAAGCATTTATTCTTATTAGGCCAATTAAATAGAGCTTTTATACGATTTAATTTTGGCAATATCATGAAAAGACAGCAAATTATTACACACATATATATCATACATAGAGACATATACAGATATATAGACAGGAACAGATCTTACAGCTGCCATTGTGAAACTTTAGCCATGTTCCAGGTATAATAATATGAAGCTCACTAATTTACTAAACAATAGTTGAATTCATTTTTTTTTCCAGTAGAGTTTTAGGAAATATCAAGGACCATGACAACATAAAGGAGATGAGCAGAGCTGTCAGAATGTTAAGTCAGCAAGGGCTTCAGAAAGGGGGTCTCAGCTGACAGTTTCCCATGGGGGATGTAGAGTCAAACAGAAAAGCACAGAGGACTAACTGTTACAACTATTTTTTCAGAAAATGGTTCAAGTGTCAATCAGACAGGCTTGGTCACAGTGACCTTTCAGACTTGATTTGAAACCTTCACCACAGTAATATTTGTTTTTTCTCTGAGAGAATTGCTGATTATTTTCTCAGGAGTGAAGCCACTGGGGGCTACCTCAAGTGGAGATAATCCAAGCTAAACAAAGTGGGCCCATCAGATGACTGGTGTAAAATGGGCCATTTCTTCTCCAATGGTTTGGCTGTTTACGATTAAGGCAGAGATCTCAGGCCATGGGGGTCTTTAGTTTGGGATCCCTCTGTTTGGGTTTGCATATGGAAGTCTTCTTGGTCCCCGTAACTGAAAGACATGCACCTGTTTGCCTTTTATAAAAAGTGTATCCACTGTGACGACTGTAACTTTGAGTTACTTTTACTAAGATTCACCCATCTCTACAGAAAAACACAAGTTCTGGGTCCATAGTTCCGCTACATAAAACTGGCAAGAGTTCCATACTCCTAAGATCCAAATGAATCCATGATTCCCTGCCTTCTAGTAACCATGACTACCTACTTAACCTAGTCCAGTGTCTGACCCAAATACCAGAGACCTCCTTACAGTACTCAGTCTTATTATTATCACAACGTCCAACGTCCAAATCAAGTACAGATAAAAGATACTCAAATAAACTCAGACAGCTAAACACATAACTTTGTGGATCCAGAATCAGAGAGAGAACTAACCCTTGATTCCAGCTGCTGCAAGAGGTGAATGTGCAAAATGGGCCAGTGGTATCTTCCATCGGTCACCTACTGTTGCTGGGGGTCAAGGGAGATACACTTTGGATGAAACTTCTGATGCCAAAATTTTAAAAGAATAACTTTAGATAAATTAAATTTGGCAGGGTTTATTTGAGCAAAGAGTAAGTCATGCATCAGGCAGCATTCATATCCAGGAGTGGTTCACAGAGCTCCACCCAGCAACATGGGCAGGCAGTATTTACAGACTGATAAAAAGGGTAGTGACACAGAAACAGCTTCATGGGTTACAACATGGCATGTGCCCAATTTGGGCCTAGTATAATCACTTGGCAGCCTATGATTGGCTTAAACTCAGTTACTAGTTATAAAAACATGTATTTCTAGGTTAGACTGTAGTTCTCTAGGGATGGACTCAAGATACAAAGGCTTTAAGCCAAATTTAATTTAACTTAACCTTTCTCTCCAGGACTATCAGGAAAATTCCAGCAATCTTGGTTTTCCTGGATTTTCAGGTTCATCTGCTCAACACAAGGAGACTATCAGGCCTCTACTTGGTGCCTCCTACCTGTGTTGTGGTCTGAAAACTCCCTTGAGGCAGACATGTAGTCAAACTTAGCGCTCAGCTTGCTTGTTTCCCAAGTCTCAGGAATCGTGAGTGTGTGTGTGTGTGTGTGTGTGAGTTTTCCTCTTGTCACCCAGGCTGGAGTGCAATGGTGTGATCTTGGCTCACTGCAACCTCTGCCTCTCAGATTCAAATGGTTCTCCTGCCTCAGCCTCCTGAGTAGTTAGGATTGCAGATGCACAACACCACATCCCACTAATTTCTGTATTTTTTAGTAGAGATGTGGTTTAGCCATGTTGGCCAGGCTGGTCTCGAACTCCTGACCTCAGGTGATCTGTCCACCTCGGCCTCCCAAAGTGCTAGGATTACAGGCACGAGCTACCATGCCCTGCTTTTCTTGTCTTTTTATAACTGGTTTATTTCATTGAAAGAAACGTCTTAAAAGTTCATCCATGTTGTACTATGTATCAGAATTTCCTTCCTCCTTAAGACTGAATAATATTCCATTGTATGTAATTAGCACATTTTGCTTGTGTGTTCATAGACACTAGGTGGCTTCCAACTTTGGCTATTGTGAATAATATTAATGTGAACATGGGTGTACAGATATCTGTCTAAGTTCCTGCTAGGAGGATTTGACCCAGAACAGTAGCTTCTTGAAATTTAATGTTCATGTGAATCACCAAGAGATGCTATTCCCATTCAACTACCATTGACATTCTTCACAGAATCAGACAAAACTATTTTAACATTTATATAGAACCAAAAAAGAGTCTGTACAGCCAAGATAATCTTAAGCAAAAAGAACAAAGCTGCAGGCATCACGCTACCCAACTTCAAACTACACTACAAGGCTACAGTAAGGGACCGCCATTCTTGTTTCTTGTCCAATGTCTTCAAAACCACTGTTTTGTGTATTTTGTCTATTTATTGTTTTTTAGGAGAGGGTAAATCCAGTCTTTGTTACTCCATCTCAGGTAGAATCATAAGTCACCATGTACATAAAATTTGATCTAATTTATGATGTTACATAAAAGTCTCCTTCACTTGTAACTTAAGAAGAAATAATAAGGGAGAAGAAATGTTTTAATGTTCTGTTCCAGATTCTTAACTTTTGGAACAGTGGTGCTCAAAAAAAATCTTAGAGTGAATTCAGTGTGTGAATTTGGGGACAATTTACTTGGCAATGTTCTAATACATCTCTTTAAGGCCGTCATACGAAATAATCAATTTAATGCCCACTAACTTGAGAGGGAGGAGACTATCTTTATCACTTACCCTATGATTGGCCAGAATGAGAGAGTGTGTGTGCAATGGGTACTTGCACAGAGAAGGTGACAGAGTAAGAGAAAGAATGAGACACAGAATGGTGGAGAGAGGTGGGGGGGGGGGGAGAGACAGAGAGAGAGAGACATCTCTGAACCTGGGTTGCCAGCCGTGGTCACAACCACATTTCCAAGGATGGCAGCTGCTCAGTGTCATTTTTCTTTAAACTTTTCTTCTCACAATCACCTGGTTCATAAAACCGTTACATAAAGAAGTACCCAAATGTTATATTTTCTTCTTCATGAATCTCATCTTTATGTTTTACCTGCAGTCACAGATACTTTGTGCTGTGGCTTGAACTGTGGCCCTACAAAATTCTTATGTGGAAGCTTCAACGTTTGGCATAATGGTACCTAAAGGTGGGGTCTTTGGGAGGTAATCAAGGTTACATGAGGTCACGAGGCTGAGGTTCTCTTGATGGGATCAGTTCCCTTATAAAAACAAGCACCACAGATTTCTCTTTTCTCATGCTCCATACACAGAGAAAAGGCCAGGTGAGGACCCAGCAAGAAGGCAACTGCCTGCAAGCCAGAAAGAGGCCCCTCCCCAGGAATGGCCCATCCTGGCACTCTGATGCCAGACTTCCAGCCTCCACACTGGGAGAAAATAAATGTCTCCGTCTCCCAGTCTACTGTATTAATATTTGGGTTGTGGCAGCCTGAGCGGACTGACACGCTCTATTTTTACAACTTCTATATATCATCCTTCCACCATCAGTGAATCTAGCCTGTCCCACAAGTAATTTTGTTCTTTTAGATGATGCACTGCTGTGCCTTGTGAGAAAGGAGCATGAGGAATGGTGCCCTTCTGTAGTCCTGAGATCAACCCCATGTGGTGTTCTCTGGCCAGAGCCCTTCAATGGATGTATTAGTGGGAAGGCAGGCACTTTCTTACGCTTGTCTCCAGAAAGAGGTTGGATGCCCCAGGTTGGATGAAATAGTCACTTTTCAATCTCATATCCAGTGGCACAAACACTTTTGGAAAATGAAGTGTGCACGGACAGACAGGAGGAGACTGAACCCTCCACACTGCAATGAATCTCTTCTCTGTGAATAGGGGAAACCTGGAAACCACAGATCTTCCCTGCCTCATCGTCTCCTTCCTCTACCACTTTCAACACCCAGGAGCTTGGACTTGCCTTCAACTGACTCTGATATGCAAATGCTTTCTCCTTTTCCTCCTGTGCACTCTTTCTTTTCAAAGAATGTCCATATTTTTCTCTGCTCCAGCTAGTTACTATCCAAGACTCCTCTCCCATGTGTCCGATTCCATGTGTTTCAAAAATGTGCAGCTATGATATTTTAGCTTTCAGGTTATAAACTCTTCAAAATCCTCATAAACAAATGCTGTCTCTAAAAATGTCGTTGAATATTGATTCATTTACTTGATAGAGAGAACTTCCATGTCCACATACAAATTTTGAAAAATATATATTTTTTTACATTGAAGCCTAATGTCAACAAAGCAAATAAATAAGCAAACATCTCAGCTGTATGGGGGAAGAGTGCATGAGTAAACCATCTCCCCAGTTCCCAGTCTTGGAGTAGCTGGTGGTTGCGGGCATAAGCCCTGGGCTGCCTCTTTGCAATGAATGTTGCATTAGAGGCACAGGGGCCATGCAGTGTCCCTGTGTGTGAGTGGGAGTGGGTTTGAGAGAGAAGAGTTATTAGAGGAATTCCACTGCAAACAAAGCACACATTAATAACTAAATAAATTACTCTTTAAATACATTTGGTGAAAAGTTTGATCAGCTTGGTGGTAGGAGCATGAACATTTTTGATTTTCTGTTTGTCTGTTTATATCATTCTTTCCCTAATACAGTTTTTGGCAGTATGATAAAGCTTCTGCTGTGTTTCTACTGAGGTACACACATGACTGAAACATGCTCCCTGCCATGCTGGCATTACCATGTGCAAATGACAGAGGCCAAAACCAATGCCCAGGTGAGACGTATGATCAGACTAGAGTTTCTGTGTGCAATTGTGATGGCGATGGTGATCGCTCCTGAAATGGAAAAATCTTTAAATTGAATTGTATTTAAAGGTTTATTGAGTTTCCAGATTTTTTTTTTTAATGAAGCAAGTAAGTGAACACTTACAGGATTTTTCTTGAAACTGTACAGTAGAAGATTGGAAGTGAGGATACTTTCCATGCAGCTCAAGATACTCCCCAGACCTTCTATGCCCAGAGAGGCTGGAGGCACTGCATAGAAGGACCAATACTTCCAGTCCCTTGCTGGAAAGCTGCTGCAGGGTACACGGTGCCCTCAAAGGATTTTAAACAAGGCATTAGCATGCTAATCAAGTCTTGCTGGCATCTCCAACTTGGGTTTTGAATTTTAGGTACAGTAGAGATGCAGTGTTTTAGTGTTAAACTTTGATATGGTTTGGCTATGTCCCCACCTAAATCTCATCTTGATTTGTAGCTCTCATAATTTCCATGTGTCATGGGAAAATCCCAGTGGGTGGTAATTGAATTATGGGGACAGATTTTTTCCCATGCTATTCTCATGATCGTGAATAAGTCTCAAGAGATCTGATGATTTTATAAAGGGCCGTTCTCCTGCACATGCTCTCCTGCCTGCTGCCATAGAAAACATGCCTTTGCTCTTCCTTCACCTTCTGCCATGATTGTGAGGCCTCTCCAGTTATGTGAAACTGTGAGTTCATTAAACCTCTTTTTCTTTATAAATCACCCAGTACCGGGTATTTCTTCATAGCGTATGAAAATGGACAAATACAACTTTCAACAGTGTAGTATTTGCTTTCTTCTCGTTCTCACCCAGCTCTGGGGTAGTCAGTGCACCTTCTCTGCTTGCAGGTGCTGATGTTATTCCTGGATTTCCATTCCCCAAGTGACTTCATGACCTGCAGATTCCCCATGCTCCAGGTTCCCATTGAGCACCTTGACAAGTAACTCTCTTCATTTAGCAATTCAGTTCTTTATCTATTAATTTTTTAATTGTAGGAAAAGAAAGCAATGACTTTGCTCCCTATGACGCAGCCTGTGGGCACATTCATAATGGATCAAAAAAGCAGATGGTTCTTTTATATCTGACCCAGGTGCCTGTGCTCATCTGCAGCACCTGAACTGCTAACTGCATGTGCAAATGCACAAATCAAGACTAAGCACAAACTTATGATTGTCTGAACGCCCAAGAAAAAGTTTAATTTTAAAAAACAAGTATGAAAATTTTCATACAACAGGTTATTTTTATTCAATTCTTTCAATTAAATGCATCAAAACAAATAATCAGATACTTCCACAGGAAAAATAGCAAAGACGCTGTGATTTACCATGGTTCTAAAATTTTTAAATGCTGAGAAAAAATAAAATAGAATAAACATATTGCGGGGAAATAGGCAAATATGAAGAATTCACAAACTCAATACTTAAAATTTTTCATACTCAAGAATGTGTGACATCCCACAGTTTGACTGCCAAATTTAGATGTCAATGGTGAAAAGAAAGGTTCTGTTTTATGAACTGAGGAAATTTCTGTGTTGGTAAATGAAGTCGCCATGCAAAGTTTATAATTTGCTTTCATTGGAGATTCAAACAGAGATGTGTTCTGTGAGTTCCATCATTCTTAAAATAATTTGTTCCCATTTTTAATGTTGTTTCTTCTCTTTCGTCTTTTTCGGCATAGCAAAAATTGATTAGAAAACAGACCTGGCTTCTACAGCTGAAGCCTTCTCTTTTTCCAAGACCAAAACCCAGTGAATGAACAGCATCACAATCCCTGAGCCGTGGAACACATTTTTTTCCCCTTTGCTTCCAGAAGAAAAATACTCAGAGGATGACCTTCAGGAAACTTTCTCTTAGCAGGCGCCATTTTATCCTCTTGCTGAGCTACCTCACTTTGAGCATAAACCTCATTTCTCTACCCTGTCCTTTCCATTGCGAAAAGTCTCCACAAAGTACTTCAAAAAACATGTTTCAGCCCATGTCTTATGAGTAACCCACAACCTCGTATGTTATGTGTAGCCAGGATAGTCACATAATTTATCAAAACAGGATATTTCTGAGAGTGAACAATGATGATATTAATAATTTCGCCAGCACAACAGGTGCAATCCAGAATTTAGAATCATCCAAGTTGTGACCAGACTGGAAGTTCTGGAAAGACTTTATCCATCAAGCCTCTGAGCATAGAATCATTTATGCTTCCTTAACACAAAGCAAATGCTTAATACTGGTTTATTATCAAGATGACCTGCACAATAAGAACCCAAACCAAGCCAGATAGTGTAGAACTGGCCTGTTCAGCTGGCAGTACTAACAAACAGCACCTGCAAGAACGGGTTAGTACCAAATAGCAAATGGATCATACAAATTTAATTCTTTCCTTGATTCCAGAGTAATTTCCCCATCAGCAGCAGAAGGTGTAGAAGAAAAACCTCTCGCTCAACAGTTCATGCTCCTCTTGTCTTGGTATTGATATTAATGCCAACAAAATTAGTAATTTGACAATTAGTTTCCCACTTACCTGAGAAGACATGAAAGGGAGAAAGAAAGTATTTTAACTAGATTATAATGTGGCTCTGACAAGTCAGGATCCTGTCATGTTATAGCCTTCCAACTTTTAACATTTTCATGTCTGCTTGGCAGGTTATTAAAATAAATGAGGGTGCATTGGGCTGCTGCTGTGCATTTCCCTAATGGGAGTTGAGGAATTTGCAAGCCACCAATGTAAATTGACCGATCTCAGAGACTGAAAGGATTTAGCTAAAGTGGACAATTAGGATCATTTCTGCACAGCTGAGTGAAATATTCCTTGTTATTTTAATAATTCAGGCCCAGAGTAATTTTCCGAGGCTGAGTTTGTCAAGATAATGTGCCTTGTGCTTGTCTGCTTGTCATTTTTAACTCAGTCTCACATGTTACAGGTGCAGTCTAGCTTACAAAACAGGAAAATCATTCACTGGAGAATTTGCATATGGAATACAGATACATTGCATGGAGAGAAAGCTGACCTGGAGACTGACAGGCAGCTGTGGTGTGAATGCCTCATGACGGTGAAAGTCAGGATGGTGGATGGAGCTGCATTGCTTTGTTGATGCCATTATGAACATTATTAGGCAATATGCATATGCAAGTGTGGACTACATTCAGCACAGTTACCTTGTGTAACCTGCACAGGTTCAGTAAAGAGATTTGTTAACACCGTAGTATTCCCCCATGGTAGACCCAAATGCTCGCTTTCAGCTCAGCTTTATCACAGAGACTGGTGGAATAATATCTTTAGCTTTTATTAGCAAGACACATTGAGGAAATGATACATGAGTTGGAGACAGAGAAATTCTGGAATAGGAGAGGTCTGGTCAGATAATTTGGTCTCAACAGATTAAAACATCACTTTTTATTAAATTGATTGGTATAAAACTATAATTGATCCATTCTGTTCATTCCATGTATTAGATGGGAATGGCCACATTAATTTGAAATCAAGAAATTATTAAAATAAAATTCTCACTGAAGGTCCCACTTCTGCCAGCCCTTTTCTTGGGTCCCATGTGCAGTATCTCTTTTAGGTGCTTACTGGGAATTGAATGACCTTTCAAGAGTATTCAGACTGTCATCTTTCCAGGAACTCCACTCAGCTCCACTGGAACAATTCTGTTTCTATCTCGTTTACTTTTTATATTTCCATAAAATAATTTAGTGGAAGATGTAATTTATACTAAATATATCATCATCAACACCACAAATATTGAAAACATTGTTATAGGAAAGAGATTTTGTAATGTAAGTTAATCTAAGATTGAAAAGACAGCCAGGATTATTAGCTAAATTTTATTTAGTATGAACTGCTTTATCACAGTAATATGTCTCTACATCTACCTAAATAAATTTATTTTAAAATTAGGTGCATGGAAATATAATCTCACACAACACACTGTAAGGTGAAGAGGTCTAAAATGAGTGGGACACTCCAAATAGATTACTCAAGGATTGCCCAAAACATTAAGCTTAAATGTTATTATGACGTCAGTAGTCTTTTGTCCTTGAACTCTTTTTTTTTTTTTTTTTTTTTCCCAACATGGAGTCTCGCTCTGTCGCCCGGGCTGGAGTACAGTGGCGCGATCCCAGCTCACTGCAAGCTCCGCCTCCCGGGTTTACGCCATTCTCCTGCCTCAGCCTCCCGAGTAGCTGGGACTACAGGCGCCCGCCACCTCGCCTGGCTAGTTTTTTGTATTTTTTTGTAGAGATGGGGTTTCACCGTGTTAGCCAGGATGGTCTTGATCTCCTGACCTCGTGATCCGCCCGTCTCGGCCTCCCAAAGTGCTGGGATTACAGGCTTGAGCCACCGCGCCCGGCCTGTCCTTGAACTCTTATGGAAGATGGCTTCACACAACAGAGAGCCCATACTTTTTCCCTAATTGGAGTCTCCTTCTAGCCTGGAGTAATTTTGAAGTCTCTAGTTGTATTTTATTGTGTCATGCAGTATAAGGGACTTCTGTGTTGAAATGGTGAGTCATATGTCTCCAAACGAAAGAAGAACTTTCCACTTGGGGCACAACACCCCCTCACAGGTCAGCTGAGAAGCTCTATACCAGGCTGGTATAGAAGCCATATTTCAAAACAGTGGCTCTTCAAAATTGCCCTTAATATGGCTTTTCCAACTAAGTGAGTAACATGTGGGAAAAAGGATTTTTTTTTTTTTTTGGATTTCTGGGCCAATGATGGCTGAATTACACAAGCTGAACCATGAACAAACAAGCAAGTATGCAAAGCCAACCCAGAGCATCCTCAGCCTGACGTAGCGCCAATGTTTCAGTCCACGCAGGGCGAGCTCTGCAACCTCCTAGACTCTAATCGCTGCTTTATTTCCTGCAACCCAGTGAGTGTTCTTGGGCAGTATGCATACACAAGTGCAGGCAGCATCTTGGTACAAGACCTGCCAACTTCTGCATGCGTCAGGGCAATGGCAATCACTTGCTGAATGTGCTGAACAAAAGCAAGATGTGCTTCTCATGTAGAACCCAGGCAAGTTGAACAGATGCCCTGACCAATCTCTTTCAAGCAGTGGCTTAGAGATCACGATTCCTTCCATTGTGCATCTCTGTCATCTCGGACAGTATCTCTTCCAGCCTGCGAGCAGAGGCAGAGGGTGAGCCAAGAATCTCATGTGCTGTTAGAGGCCGGGCTCCAAAATAGCAGAAACCACCACTACTGGCAACACAGTGACAGGAGCTGTCCCAGGCACCCAATTTGCCTGAAAGTGAGTCAGGGAAGGAAAGCAGCCCCCGGTTCTAGGAGGTCAGTGAGCATTTAGGTGATCTCTGTCACATAAACCAACAAACTGGACAACGGTGGCATTTCAGTACCTGACACAAGTCAGTAGTAGTGAAATGCTGAGTAGACAAATACACAGAGGCTTTAAAGGGCACATGATACATATTTACCATCAACAGATGGTCCAAAAATAAGCACTTCTATGGAAGATGGGCAGGCAGCATCATCTTAAAAATAGCATAATTAAGAAATGACTTTGGAATTTTAGGAGCTTACTCAGATGGATATTTTCAGTTGTTTTCTCACTAGCCAAACTACCACATCTGTCCTTTCTGCTGATCTTATGGTTCCGTATTTTTCACTTCCTTGTTCTCTAGTGAGAGATGACTTGGCATTATCAGCTTCCCCATATATATAATGCCTTTGGATCACCCACAGCTCCTAGCATTAGTCAACTGCTGTTCAATACTAGAGTACATTAAATTAATGTATTAGACTCTAGTAGATTATCAATAAGTGAGTAGAACTGAATTATAATTGATTAGAAATAATTTTGCATAAGTGCCTTCATCAGCTTCATAATTACAACTTGTCACTCAACTTTAAATTTGGTCAACTATGTCACAGGCAGTGGGGTCTGTGGAACTAAGTATGTGTTGTAGATGTCCCAGAACTGAATGAAATTACCACAATTATAGTTAATCAATTTTGTGACTATGTGTGTTATGATGCTCTCTTTGATTAAACACATTCCCGCTTGGGTAGTCTTCTCTTCGTAAGTTGATTAAGAGAACCAAATATCACTTCTGATTTGAAAATCCATCATACAAAGGAGACATCAGCTGTCAATGCCAAAACACCAGGAAGGTGGCTTGGCATTTCAGGGAAGAGAAGGGATTTGAAGAACCACTCCAGGATCACACATCATTTTAGAAACCAACTAAATCTTCTCACATTGGTTTCATTTTTCTCGGCATCCTAAAAGTGACATAGCTTATGACTAATAGATACAGCGTCTTACACAAATAATCACATGATTGTGGAAACATACTTAGGTCAAGGTGTGGTTTGCTTCCTTCCACAGATCCTCACTGAAGTTCAGTCATTAACTAGCATATGCTGATGGATGTCCTTGTCTCACCATACATTACTGAAATATATTTTATATTGGAATATAAAAGCCCTGCAACCTTGAGGACACTGTAAAGCTAACTTTAAAATGCATTTTAATTTTTCCTAAATTAGAACCCTAGTCCAATCTGTAACAGCCCTTTAAGATATATTAGACTCCTCACTTCCTGAGTATCTTGCAAGCTGAATTTGACTTTTTAAAACATGTACTTATCCACCCTTCAAAAAGGCAGCATTTTCTTTTCACAGTGCACCTACAGAAAAGTAGGAAAAAATATCATAGACAGCAATGGGTTAGAGATGAAGTTTCGTGTGAATCAGTTTTCTCCCCTTGTTTGAGTGTGCAGTCTTCACTTTGTGTTGATTTAAGGGAAGAAACTTGGTATTCAAGGCAAATACTTATCAGAATACAATTTATTCAGAATGGCTTTCAACCACAGGCTCAGAATATTTGCCCGGATAATCACTGAAGCTAAAACATGGGTAGCTAAAATGTTTTCGCTACTAACCTGATTACTAGCTCAATTCTGGCATTTTAATCTAAATTTTCACTAAAATTATGTCAGGCATGTTTTTGTTGTGTTTCTAGAATTTTATGTCTTATATATCTTATGTAAAACCTAGCACTTTAGGTTCTTAAACAGAATCCATAAGCATCTGACACTCCCAGCCAACCTAGCAGCATTAGACAGTGGCCTTCCAGCCACTTCCCACATTGAAACTGTTTAAACACACTCACTACAAACACTTGGGTTCGTGTTAACCCTCTGAAGCCCAAACAGAAATCCGCAAATGAAACAATGGCTTTGCTATTACATATGGTGCTGCAATGAATATCCACATGCATGTGTCTTTTCTCTTTCTTTTTCTTTTTTTTTTTTTTTGAGATGGAATCTCACTCTGTCACCCAGGCTGGAGTGCAGTTATGTGATCTCAGCTCACTGAAAGCTCCCCCTCCCGGGTTCACGCCATTCTCCTGCCTCAGCCTCCCGAGTAGCTGGGACTACAGGCGCCCGCTACCATACCCGGCTAATTTTTCGTATTTTTAGTAGAGACAGGGTTTCACCTTGTTAGCCAGCATGGTGTCGATCTCCTGACCTCGTGATCCACCCGCCTCGGCCTCCCAAAGTGCTGGGATTACAGACATGAGCCACTGCACCCGGCTGCATGTGCCTTTATAGTAGAACAATTTATATTCCTTCAGGGATATACCCATTAATTGGATGTCTGGGTTGAATCGTGTGTCTGTCTTTAGGTCTTCAAGGAATTGCTGCACTGTCTTCCATAATGGTTAAACTAATTTACACTACCACTAACAATCTATATGTGTTCTTTTTTCTCCACAATCTCACCAACATCTGTTATTATTTGACTTTTTAACCATAGCCATTCTGACTGGTGTGAGATGCTATCTCATTGTGGTTTTGATTTGCATTCTCTAATGCATGGAATCAACAACAAATGCCCACCAGTAATAGACTTAAGAGAATGAGGTACATGTACAAGGCCATTATCCTCAGCAAACTAATGCAGGGACAAAAAAAATCAAATACTGCATGTTCTCACTTGTAAGTGGTAATGAATCATGCCTGTAATCCCAGCACTTTGGGAGGCCGAGGCAGGCAGATCACCAGACGGAGGCAGGCAGATCACCAGGTCGAGACCATCCTGACTAACATGGTGAAACCCTGTTTCTACTAAAAATACGAAAAATTAGCTGGACGTGGTGGTGGGTGCCTGTAGTCCCAGCTACTCAGGAGGCTGAGGCAGGAGAATGGCATGAACCCGGGCAGCGGAGCTTGTGGTGAGCTGAGATAGCGCCAGCCTGGCTGACAGAGCAAGAGTCTGTCTCAAAAAAAAAAAAAAAAAGTGGTAGTTAAATGATGAGAACACATGGACACATAGAGGGGAACACCACACACTGGAGGTTATCAGTGGGTAAGGTGGGAAGAGAGAGAGGATCAGGAAAAGTAACTAATGGATATGGGTTTTAACACCTGGGTGATGAAATACTCTGTATAGTACAAACACAAGTTTACCTATGTAACAAACCTGCACATTCTGCCCATGTACCCCTGAACTGAAAAGTTAAAATAAATAAAAATAAAACTATGGCACCTGACTCCTCAGGTAAGTTAGCCTAGATTTGAGAACAGTCCAACTCTTGGACTTGCCATAAGGATAGTTTCCCTTCTTGAGTCCCATGAATGCAGAGTGTCAGGAAGCATCATCCCCAGGCTGAAGCTGTTTATGGGCACGTGATATTTATAACTTGTCCAAAGATAGGAATTTCCAGTCTCTGAAAAGAACAGAGGTACTTCTTAAAGAAGATGGTATTTGCCTGGGTTTTGTAGAGAGTAGCATTTAGGCAGGCAGAGGAGGAGGTGGAATGGAGAGGGAAAGCTGTGGGTCAGGTGTAGAGACACGTGTATAACACGACCTGACCCAAATGTGGAACTAACCAAGGGGGATCGTGGCTGACATTTAGGGAAACTGAAGTTGAGGAATCACCACGGAGAGCCTTGAGTGCCTGGATGAACGTTTTACAACGAGGCATTAAGATCTCGTAACATGTTTTTGAACAAAAGAACATGATTATGGGCATGTTTTAGAAAATTCATTCTTCAAAAGTTGCCTGGACTATAGGAAGAAGGGAAGTAGAAATCTGTGAAACTTAGAAAAGACTGATATTATTAATATATTATTTTTTTATTAGTCACTTCGATAAAGTCAGGGCTGCGAGCAGTTTGGGGAAAGATAAGAACATGTGACAGTGAATCAAACCGGATAAAACCCCCAGAAGGCGCCGGAAATCAGAAACCGGAGCTCAGAGGAGAGGTCAGGAGCGAGAGGTGGGCATCAGGCTAGAGCCGGTCCTCCACTACTGACTGGAGCCATATCTTTTCTTCCAAGTGCAAAGTGTCATCCTATGATTTCACACAATTGTCAGATATTTTATGTCTAAAATATGGGGCAGAGAAAAGGAGGAACAAAGACATAGGAAAACTAGCAGAGATGGATTGTTGCTTTGGCCTGTGAGTGAGTACGTGGATGCCATGATCTCCACATACAGTGCCTGGAACGTATTGCCTGCATGCCTAGGCTGAGGGAATCCTGCGCTGTGTGCACAGCTGTGTGACTCAAACCATTTCAGGATAAAGCCTGTATCTTTTTTTTTTCAGGGAGGAAAGAGTCATGATGCCATGGCTTTTTGTAAAAGAAAGAATGTCACTCTCTGATTCCTCCTCCCCTGAGAGCCCACCATCTATCTGTTCAACAGTAACAGAACAGCTACTCTGTTACTCTGGTTACACCCTTGCTACTGTAGCCCACCATGCTACACCCTAGGTCACCTTTTCTAACACATATGTAGTGTCTATGAGAAGAGGAGCCACTCTTTTGCCTCAGAGAATGTTCTAGTTGTACACTGACATCAGTGCAGGATACATTGTTGTACAGCAGGAGGGGCATTGTCTGGTGTCTACTTCCATTAGCCCAACTCCTGAAGGCTAATATTGCAATAGGTAATTTGGAAAGAGGACATTTTGAAGTGAAAAGGATAGAGAAAAAAAAAATAGGATCAATTTTTTATTATTTTTAAATACTAACAAGAGTGCTTTTCTTGCTAGCTATCAGGGGAAAGATCAACTCATACATCAAAAGCTCGGAGATACAGATGCTTCAGAAATATCGTCCCCTCTGTGGAAATCCTGCCTTGTCAGCCGGTCAGGTCAGGAGGTTTCAGTGTTGCAACAACCTCCCAGCTAATCTGACATTGATGTACAACTTGCCATTTACATGAAAATGCCAGCCCTTCTCGGGACCTGATTTGGCTTTATTTTTGTGAGTGGGCAGCTCATGCATACCTTGTAGATATGGAAGTAGCAGCACGGTGTGCATTTCATGTAAAATCGCTGTAAAATACAGAAGCTGTTGGAGAGGGTTAAGAGGATAATATGTGACTTAACATCAAAGTTGTATTAATAAAATTCATCATAAAGTGACCAGTCAATGTCAAATGAGGGCCTTTGAGTGAAGGAAATGTCACCCTCCAGTGTGAGCTGGTCATCCTTGGCTCCTTGAAACCTATCAGCAATGGAGGGATCTGTGCAAAGGTGGGGACAGGTGCAATACTTGAAAATGGATGAAGATGAGCGGCCTCTCTGACTCTTTATTCTTTTATACAATTATGTGTTCTTAAAGCCTGTAACCTCCTAGGTTGTGGTCTTGATTAAAGTGGAAGACAAGACAAAAAGAGAAGAGCGATAAGGGATAAAGGGGAAAACAGAAACTCCACTACACAGCGCTAAGAACAGAACCTGATTCTCAGAAAACGTTTTATAGAACCTTACAAAACCTGGGGCTAAACTACCCAGCTTAAGCCTGATTTGGGCCACGGGGTTACACCCACGGACATCTGCATATTGTGTGCACTTTTATGACATCTTGAGCTTTTGTGATACTAATTTTCAGTTTTATTTTCCATAATTCTTGACCCTTCCTCAATTTACCCAGGGGCATTACCATGACCTCCAGGAGAATTCAACGGTTAGAGGAGAAATGCAAACATGTTAATTGAATACTATTTCATTTTTCCTAACATAGTGCTTGAGAATACGTAAGTAAAGGCTTCAGGAGAACAGGGTAAAGGAGCTCTGTCCTCAGAGTTTTGGCAAGTGAATAGGGGGCATGGCAGACCAGAAGCCAAACGGGCTGTAGAAGGGGCTGAGGAGCCAGGCAAGGGGCAGGAGATGGGGAAGTGGTGAGGCATGGCCTTTGCTGTGGTCTCCATGCTGGTATTCCCCGCCCTTTTTTTTTTTTTTTTTTTTTTTTTAAGAGACAAGGTCTCACTCTGCTGTTCAGGCTGGAATGCGGTGGCACCATCACGTCTCACTGCAGTCTTGACTTCCTAGGCTCAAGGGATCCTCCTGCCTGGACTACAGGTGTGCACCACCACATCTAGGTAGTTTTTATTTTTATTTTAAGTTCTGGGGAACAGGTGCAGGATGTACAAGTTTGTTACGCAGACAAACGTGTGCCATAGTAGTTGGCTGCACCTATCAACCCATCACCTAGGTATTAAGCCCAGCATGCATCAGTTATTTTTTCTGATACTCTTCCTCCCTCCCATGTCCCCAACAGGCCGCATTCAGTGTGTATCATTCCCCTCTATGTGTCCATGTGTTTTCATCATTTAGCTTCCACTTACAAGTGAGAACACATGGTATTTGATTTTCTGTTCCTGAATTAGTTTGCTGAGGGTAATGGCTTCAAGCTCCATTCATGTCCCTGCAAAGAACATGATCTCTTTTTTATGGATGCATAGTATTCCAAGGTATATATATATCACATGTTCTTTTTTCAGTCTCTCATTGATGGGCATTTGGGTTGATTCTATGTCTTTGCTATTGTGTATAGTGCTGCAATGAACATATGTATGCATGTATTTTTATAATAGAATGATTTATATTCCTTTGGGTGTATACCCAGTAATGACATTGCTGGGTCAACTAGTATTTCTGCTTCTATATATTTGAGGAACTGCCACATTGTCTTCCACAAAGGCTGATAAGGGATAAAGGGGAAAATAGAAACTCCAATAATTTATATTCCCACCAACAGTGTAAAAGTGTTTCTTTTTCTCTGCAACCTCACCAGCATCTGCTGTTTCTTGACTTTTTAAAAATAGCCATTCTGACTGGTGTGAAATGGTATCTCATTGTGGTTTTCATTTGCATTTTTCTAACGATCAGTTATGTTGAGCTTTTTTCTTATGTTTGTTGGCTGCATGAATGTCTTCTTTTGAGAAGTGTCTGTTTATGTCCTTTGCCCACTTTTTAACGGGGTTGTTTTTTAGTTGTAAATTTGTTCACAATCTTTGTAGACTCTTGATATTAGGACTTTGTCAGACGGATAGATTGCAAAATTTTTCTCCCATTTTATAGGTTGTCTGGGACACTGTGGGTTGGAAAAGAAGGCATCAGAAATGTGCAGAAAAGATGCAGAGGGGAGTTTATGCCAAGCCCTAGTGGAAGAATCTGAACACACAACCCTGAAATTTTGGAGTAAAGTCACGGCACACACAAGGAGACTGATAAGCCTCTTGAGAAGGAGCTCTGAGTGTTCCAAACTGAAACTCTTGACCATGAAACAGCTGGAAACCAAGAACCCAGAGCTGTCCTATCATCCCACCCCACCCCCGGCCAGGTCACAATACCATAAGGGCATCATAGTAATCCATTGCAGGATGAAATAGAATATCCAGGATCAAGCCAAGCACGACCAGAGCCATGAATAAGCTACCTGATCTGGTAGCTCAGAACCACCAGCTAAGGGTTGGTTAAGCCAGGATATAGGCACAATCTGACAATGAATGGCAGCCACAACGCACTGACAATGTGAGATGTTTATAAAAGACTGTAGAGAAAGAGAATCTTCCAGTAGTGCACCTGGTTATCACTTTGTATAGAAGAAGTAAACAAGCATGAGGTATATTCAGATTTTTGGACAGTGGCTGTATTCGTCCATTCTCACACTGCTATGAAGAAATACCCGAGACTGGGTAATTTATAAAGGAAAGAGGCTTAATTGGTTTACAGCTCCACATTTCTTGGGAGGCCTCAAAAAACTTACAATCACAGTGGAAGGCAAAGGAGAAGCAGGCACCTTCTTCACAGTGTGGCAGTACAGAGTGAGTGCAAGCAGGAGAAATGCCAGATGCTTATAGAACCATCAGATCTTGAGAGACTGATTCGTTATCATGATAACAGCGTGGCAGAAATTGCCCCCATGATTCAATTACCTCCAACTGGTCCAGGCTGTGACATGTGAGGATTATGAGAATTACAATTCAAGGTGACATCTGAGTGGGGACACAGTGCCAAACCATATCAGTGGCCAACAGCCACTGTTAGGGACCAGGTACAGCTGGTCAAAACCCTGAGGAAAACAAGGACTGGAATATGGCAAGCCAAGGGCTCTCATTAAAGCACATGGGTGTATATACAGAAGAAAGCATGATGTTCACACTGCTATGAAGAAATACCTAAGGCTGAACAATTTATAAAGGAAAAAGGTTTAATTGACTTACAGTTCCGCATGGCTGGGGAGGCCTCAGGAAACTTACAATCATGGTGGAAGGGGAAGCAAACACACCCTTCTTCAAATGGTGGTGGGAGAGAGAATTGTAGAGCCAAGCAGGGAAAAGCTCCTTATAAAACCATCAGATCTCACTAACTCACTAATTCTCACAAGGACAACATGGGCAAACTGCTCCCATGATGTTATCACCTCCCATGAGGTCCCTCTTCCAACACATGGGGATTACAATTCAAGATGAGATTTGGGTGGGGACACAGAGCCAGAGCATATCAGATACATGAAGACATTTGTATTGTGTGCTAATGCCCATGGGAAGGCAAACACTGACAAACTAAGTAGGCAAAATAACCCAGCTGTTTGACACTAATCAGTCATCATGACTGTCTAGCACAGAATGTGCACAATAGCACATGAGCAGACTGCATGCTTACAGAGATGAAGGGTAAAAATTAACCCTGCTGGGATGGTACTTACCAAAGCTGATCTAGCTGCTGTCAAATAGGCAAAGCACAAAGATGAATGCTGAGCCTCAGTGTGTTACTGTTCCTTGAGGAGACCAACCAGCCAGTATGTGGTGTGGCAAACAGACTACAATGGACCTTTTAAATTCTGGAATGGTCAGAGGTTTTTCCTTACAGAAATAATTGGCTAATCTGGGGGTGAGTTTGTCTTTTCATCCAGCATAGCCTCATTTAACACCACTACCCAAGAAGTTAGAGCTTGGCTAATCTACACGCACGGAATCCCACATAGCACAGAACATGACCAGGAAACCCACATCATAGAAATGGAGGTATGGAAGAGGGTCTTGGACCACAGAATACAATAATTGTTTTATACACTGCAGCATCCAGGAGCAGCCAGCCTCATGGAATTCTGGAATTGTTTCATTATTTTGTCTATCTCTTGCTATAGGCTCTTATTGTGTACAAAGTAACCTCTGTTGCTCTGTACACAGAGGTCGTCTACTGCCCTAGGATGTGATAGCTATGTACTTTACTTCTGACGATGTGCACCTGAGATTCATTTAAGTGGAATATCCTCGGCTTACTGGAGCAAATTTATCTTCAAGTGCAGGAGCCAAAAGTTCTGTCAGTTAGTGTTAACTTCATTTTGGTACAGAAGTACAAAACACAGGTGCTTTGGCCCCAAAACAGACAAACTCAGAGGCATTAATTACACTCTACAAAGGGTTAAGCCTAATGAGAACACCAAGCAGAAAAAAGAGAGAAGGAACAAAAGCAGTGTTTGAGGTAATAAAGGCTGGAAATTATGGAAAATTAACAAAAGACATGAAATCACAGATCCCAGAATCTCAGAGAACTCAAAACAAGACAAATTTTTAAAAACTATAAATAGACATATCAAAATTATTCTACAAAAAATCAAAGACAAAGAGAAAACACTAAAGAAACCAGAGGGAAAACACTACCTTACTATAGTGGAACAAGAATAAGAATTACATAGGACTTCATATCGGAAATAATGCAAACAAAAAGAGGGGGGGTAAAACGTTTAAAGTGGTAAACAAAATAATCCAACAGTGTTTAATCTCTCATTCAGTGAAATTATCCTTAAGAACTGAAGGAAAATAAAGAGAAACAAAACTAAAGGAATTTGGAATCAATTTTCCTTTCTTGCAAGAAATGTTAAAAAGAAGTTCTTCAGGGAGATGGAAAATTACTTAGGTCAGTAATTTATATCTACAGGAAGGAAAATGCATCAGGAAAGAAATAGAGGTAAAATCATGCTTTGCTTACTTATTCTTAATTTGTCTAATAAATAACTATTCAAAATAATATTATCAAGAATGTACTGGATGATTATTGCCTGTAGTTAAGTGTAATGAATGACAAAAATGTGATAAGAGATGTACAAGAGAAATGCTGAGTACTCTTAAGTTATCTGCACCATCTTAGAAATAGTAAAGTGTTATTTGACAGCATACTTAGGTTAGTGGTAAAGATGTATTGCAAAGTTTAGGGCAGACAGTACAACTTTTGGAGAAAAAATAGTACACACCTAAATAATACACGGGTCAAAGTAAAAGTCTTAAGTTATATTTTAAAATATAACACAATTAATAAATAGAACTACCATATGATCCAGCAATCCCACTGCTGCTTATATATCCAAAGGAAATAACATCAGTGTGCCAAAGAGACATCTGCACTCTCATGTTCACTGCAGTATTATTCACAATAACCAAGACATGGAATCAAACTAAATGTCCATTGATGAATGAAAGGAGAAAACAAATGTAGTATGTTTGTATGTGTGCGCATGTGCACATATTTGATGCATACATGTATACACATACATATATATACACACACATAGCATATACATAGAATACTAATCACCCTTGAGAAAGAAGGAATTACTACTATTTCTGGTAGATGAACCCAGAGAACATCATGTTAAGTGAAATAAGATAGGCACAGAAAGACAAATATTGAATGATATCACTTATGCGTAAAATCTAAAAACAGTTGAACACATAGAAGCAGAGAACAGAATGGTGCTTACCAGAAGTTGGCAGTGGGGGAGGAGAGGTGTTTGTCAGAGGGTACATGTTTCAACTGGACAGCATAAATAAGCTCTGGAGATCTACTGTATCACATGATGACTACAGTTAATAATAATATAGTGTATATTTGAAAGTTACTAAGAGGAGAATAGATCCAAAATGTTCTCACCCCAAAGAAATGATCAATATGTAAGGGGATGGATATGCTGAATAGCTTTATTTAATCATTTTACATAAGATACATATACATGAAAACATCACATCGTGTACCATAAATTATATGTCAGTTATGTCTTAATAAAACTTAGAGAAATATTTGAACCAAAGGAAATGAAAAAGAAACATCGAAAGTTGTGAGACGCATTGAATGCAGTATTTAGTGGGCAATTTATGACATTAAATGTTTATATTGGGGAAAACATATAAAATTAATAATTTAATTATCTATTTGAGACACCTCAAATAGATAAATTTTCCCTTTTCGTAATAGGTGCTCTTTATGGTCAAGTTAATAATAAAGAGAAGTTCAGTATCCATCTATCTTACATTTGGAAAGTGAGTGCTGAAAAAAAGGGACTTTAACAATATTCTTAACTGCCTATATACTGAGTAAATATAAAACTTCTTTTTTGATGTTACCTAAAATAGGCAAGACTCTAAACCAATAAAAGGAAATTAAAATAAGAAGAAAGAAAAACAAGGAACACAAGAAACCAAAACTCCATGAGTGAGAACCTGCAGGAACATAGACAACAAAAACATACCCACAGGTGCTCCAAATATTATACTTAGCAGATCCATGTTATCAAACAGATGTGCTTGCTATATTAAATGAAGTCCAAGGTAAGTTTGAATATTTTGGTGGAGAATTGGGCACTGTAGAATATCATAATAGATTTTTAGAAGAACAAAGGTAAATTCTTAAAAAAAGACACAAAAATCAAAATTAGTATCTCCATAAAGTGATTTAACAGCAGTTTAGATGCAGCTAAAACAAGAACCAATTAACTGGAAAGTAGATCACAGACATTATATAAAAATGCTTATGAAGCAATAAAGAGAAAATATAGACAAGAAAAAGAGATAGCTGATTTGGTGAGAAGGTTGAACTTAGGTATCTTTGGTGTTCAAGAGGAACAAAGTATGAGCATGGAACAGAAATAATATATTTTTAAATGCTAATTTTGTCCCAAAATTTAAAAAAAAATCTATAGATTTTAAAAAATACATTGCAGATGAATTAATGGAAATCCACATCTAGACACAACATAGGCACACAATAGAAAATCAATAAAACGTAAAATCTAAAAGTAGTCAATGATACAACTTTTTTAAGGTGCAATATTTAGACTGGTAGCCTATATCTCACTGGCAACACTGAAAGCCAGAAGACTCTGGAATGATATCTTAAGGTGCCAGAAATAAAGTAATGGGCAATGTAGAATTTTATAATCATTAAATATTTGTAAACAGTGAGGGTAAAACAGTGACATTTCCAAAAAATAAAAACTAAGAACATCCATCACTGTGAGATTTACACTAAAAGAAAGATTGACAGTTGGAACAGAGAAAGCAAATTTGACATTATTCATTGAAGATTACATGACTGCATACAGAGAAAAGCAGAAAAAGCTACAGGTTAACAATTAGAATTATTAACAGAATTTAACAAGCATACTGGTTATAAATCCTTCTTTGAAAAGTAATAATATCTCCACAGCCAGCAATTTAAAAATAAAATAAAAAGAAACAACTTACAATAGTATAAGAAATATGAAGTACCTCAGAGTAATCTAAAAAAATAAAGGCAAGTCTTCTTTACAGATAACTATACGGCATAACTGAGAAAAAATAGACCAAAGCATGTGGAAGGATATGCCATATTTATGAATGGAAAGATTCTATACTATATAGATGTTAATTTCCTCTTATTGATTTATATTCAACTATGGTACTTGATAAGTTGATCCTCAACGTTATGGGAACCAAGAATAGACAATACATGCTTTAAAAACAAGGTGGGGAGACATACTGTCTCTAGCATTAAGACTTATTAAAACCACATGATGATTAAAGTGGTTTATTGTACCAAGATCAAATATTAGAGTAGACTAACAGCTATTATAATTGATGCTGTACTAAAAAATGTTGCACATGTTGTCCAGGTGCAGTGGCTCACGTCTGTAATCCCAACACTTTGGGAGGCTGAGGCAGGCGGATCACCTGAGGTCAAGAGTTGGAGACCAGCCTGGCCAATATGGGGAAATCCTGTCTCTATTGAAAATACAAAAAAAATTAACCTGTAATCCCAGCTGCTCGGGAGGCTGAAGTAGGATAATTTCTTGAACTCAGGAGGCAGAGGTTGCAGTGAGCCGAGATTGCACCACTGCACTTCAGCCTGGAAAACAGGGTGAGACTCTGTCTCAAATAATAATAATAATAATAAATATTGCACACTTGTTTGGAATACACATGTAATTTCTTGGATAAACATGTAAGAGTGAAATTGCTGCTGGACCACTGGGCCATAGAACACACATATCTAAAGTTTGGTAAATATTGTCAAACCGTTTTCCAAAGTAATTGTACCAAATCACACTCCCATTTATATAAGACCTTTTTATCTTTCCCTAATGTACAGATTAAAAGACAGCTGTTACTGCATTTCTCTGATTATGAGTGAGATTGACCATCTTTCACATCCTCATTAGTCCTTTCAGGTTTCTTTCCTTACAAACGTCCCACCCAGAGTCACTGCTTATATTTCCATTGGGTCTTTTAATCATGGCATTATAGGAATGCTACATATTATGAACGCTGATTTCTTTGTCTGTCATGTACATAGAAATGGTCTTTCCCTACTCTGCAGCTAGTCTGTGCCCTGTCAATTTATTTAGTTTAGGGTACCCTTGTCCTACAAAAAGTTATATTTTGACAATACAGTAAAAGTTATAGGGTTTTTTCCCCCACTTCTCTTTCTTTATGCCTTGGTCAATAAATCCTATCAAACCTGGAGATCATAATATGTCTCCCTACACCACGTAAAGTTTTGTTTGGCTGCTTGTCTTTAATACATCTGTATTTCAATTAATTTTAATTTTTCAGATGGATAGACAGTTACCTTGTTGATCTGCAGAGCCCCAACTCTCATGTTAGTTTCATAAAGGAATATACAAATTCTGCTAGTGTTTCTGTTTTTGTACCTTCAGTTTATTTGTCCATCTCAATTCCTACAGGACATTAAATACTACCGCTTTCTAATCATTCTTGCTATTCAGTAAAGTAAGATTCTTCCTTTATTACTCTTTAATTATTTGGGCTACTGTTAGACTTTCATAAATTTCAAAATAAATGTATTCAGTTCTATGGGGGAAAATGAGAAATTTGATGTAAATTTCATTGTATGTATTACATAAATTGGGAAAAAATCATGCATTTATCTCATCCATGAATATGGGATGTCTTCCTATTAGTCTTCTTTTATGTCTTTCAATAAGGCTTTATAGTCTCTAAAATAAAACTCTTTCATATTTTAGTTATGTTTATACACATGTATACTCATTCATTGCAATTTTGGAAGAATTTTTTAAATTAATGATATTTCATAATTAATTGCTGCTTATGTTTAAGAACACAGTTACTTTTTCTATACTGATATTATATTTAACAATTTGTTGAACTCTACAATTAATTCTAATAGTTGTCTTCAAATTTTCCTGCATTTTCCATGAAGAACATTATATATTGAGAACATGGTCAGTTTTATATCTCACCTTTTGATAATTTTACCTCATATTTTACATTAGAGAAACTCTTAATATAATTCACTTTATTAATAGTTTAAAGAGAAAAAAAAAATCATCAGTAAGCCAAAAACCAACACCAATTCAGAAGGTTATCTAGATTTCACCTCTCAGCAGTAGCTGTTAACATTTAGCAGCTCAAGGCTACAAGAATTCCGACATAGTCATGTCTGTAAACAAATCAACCATTGAGACCAATATGTAGACAAAGAATTCAAGTAGTAGCATGCTATGTTGCCCAAAGGCACAGCTAACTTGTCATGGAAATATACCAGTGTTTGAATATGAATGGAGAAAACTTTCTATCCCACAGTATCAGGAATAAATGATTGATGGAAACGAGTCAGCAGCCACAGCCCAAATGTCCTGACATAACACTAACATTCCACTGTCAGCCTCATACTTGTACAAGGCTGTCTACCTGGCCAATTTTATGTTAGTAGCACTACTTATTATTGTTCACTGAAAACATTTTTAAACCATGCAATGTATTATTTGAAAATGCTGGTGATAACTTTGATCCTTGTGCAAAGCTTTTATCATGACTGGAAACCATATTCAACTACTTAGAGTTTGACTTCAAAACACAGGTTTGGTTCTGTACTCGGCTGAGGAAGCAGCACAGAGAATGACACTGAAAACATATCTGAGATTCCTCTGGACATTTGATGAATACTGCTATGTTATTTTACTTTTATATTAGGTATTTTGAAGAGATTGGCTTATAAATTTATATTTTGTGTGTTTGAAGACTTCTTTGTTTTATTAGAAATATCCAATTTCTTTCATTATTTTCATATTTAAAACAAAGTCTCCTACCACAAGGGAATAGAAAGAAATCTCCTCAGCTAGAGGAAAAACATTGAAACAGAGATTCCTAATTTTTCTCTCATACCAGTATTCTCCTTTTTCTTCACAGTAGACATGCCAATTTGTAGCTAGGCACACAGTCATACGGAATAAAGACTGTATCTCCTAACCTTCCTTGAAGATTGTTCTGATGCAAAACTTTCTTCACCTTTCAGCTCCACTTTGGGCTAGATAATATATAGTTAATGGCTGGAGCTCAAGCAACCATGTTTAAGTGTGAAGTTTCCGCTAATAACAGCAGAGCAGAGAGATAATATATTATTGTCCCCCAAAATTATGGGACTTAAGAATTTTCACTTCTCAACTTCTTTCATGAAAAGCAGAATTAAACTTCTCTTTCATTTAAGTCATTATTACTTCTCTTTTACTTAAGTCATTGTTACTTTGTGTTTTCTGTCACTCACAGCACTTGTTACAGATATCTACATTAATACAAGCCAACACCACTTCTAATGGCATTTACATGTATTTCCTTTGAAAACAGTGAAAATGCTTGAATGGGTTCTCTCCTTGTTGATTGAATGCTGCTATGGGAAAGTTTGAGGCCAACCCAATATTTTCTTCCATGTATTTGGATGATCCTTTTCATTAGATATCTTTTCCTTTTTCTTCAACATCCACTGATCCCAATAAGTTATGTCCTGATTTTTGCTGTCAATTTTCCTAAGAACTACTATGCCTTTTTTTATCTACAAGTTTTAAGTTTATTTTTGCAGAAAAGAAAGTTTATTAGCTAATTATATCCTTTCTTATAATTATTCTATTTCCTACCCTCTTCTTCTGGATTACCTATCTTCTGTTTCTGCCACATTCTCTATGCACATTTTTTTTTTTTTTTTTTTTTGAGACGGAGTCTCGCTCTGTCACCCAGGCTGGAGTGCAGTGGCGCGATCTCGGCTCACTGCAAGCTCCGCCTCCTGGGTTCACGCCATTCTCCTGCCTCAGCCTCCCGAGTAGCTGGGACTACAGGCGCCTGCCACCTCGCCCGGCTAGTTTTTGTATTTTTTAGTAGAGACGGGGTTTCACCGTGTTAGCCAGGATGGTCTCGATCTCCTGACCTCGTGATCCGCCCGTCTCGGCCTCCCAAAGTGCTGGGATTACAGGCTTGAGCCACCGCGCCCCGCCTCTATGCACATTTTTATAACTGTTCTACTGTGATTTGTGTGGATTTCCTCAAAACAATCTATGGTTGATTACCTTTTCAGTCTCGAATTTCCTATTTGTTTTTAATTCACTTTCACTTCCATAATGTTTTTTCCTCCCTCTTCCATGTCTAGAACATACAATGAAATATGTTATTTTATGGCCTTAGAGAAACACTTCTACATTTTTGATGATCAGGGTGGTTAAACTACATATTTAAATTAAAGACTCTTCTAGTTTGTAATTTGGTTGTGTTGTCTTCTTCATGAATCTTTCTCCTAGGCATGTTCATTATGCTTCTCCCTCTGTAGGCCCTCTTGGTAATGACTCCAGGCCACAGACCATGAACGGTTTAAATTACAAGCTTTCTCTTTGACCTCCATCCACTTCAACATCTTTTATCCAATTTAATGTCTATGGTAAATTTTTGAGCTTGTCCTTTGGCTTTCCCAAGCCTGAACTTCTCATCACTTGAATAATGGATCACTGGAATTGTCTCTCAGTAGGGGGAGAATTTGTTTTTAGGGTAACTGGTGCCTTATTCAAAGTATGGGGAGATATGTTACAGCTGTTAATGCCTTTGCCCTAGTTGGTCTATATTTTCCAATTTTTATCCAGTGTGTGCCTTCACACAGGGGAAGTGGGGACCCTCTTTAGAGAGTTTGTTTTCTTCATTGAATGTGAAAGGATTTTAGTTCTCTTTATATTCTTTTGCATAATTTTGACACCTTTTGGTGTAGAGAACTGGAGTTATGATACCTTACACCTCATGAATATTTTAAGGTAGCATGAAAATCATTTGTAACACCAAACACATCAATCTGATTTCTTTCTTTGCTGCTTTACTCTTTCCATACTTTCTACCCTATATATGAGTTTGAACTCTGGATAATATACACAACCCTTGCTGATTATCTAACACCCAAGGTATTCCTAATCAGCCAATTTAATGTCTTGCCAAGCAGATGTAACCACTAACAAGGAGGCAGCCTATAAAGGTTTTGTGGACCACACTACATTAAAAAATATTTGAAGACAGAGATAGAGATAATAATCTTAACCTCAGTGCTAGACAGAGAGTATATATTCAATGTAGTTTTGGTATTTATTTTATCATTTTTGATACAGGGTATTGCTGGGTTGCCCAGGTTGGAGTGCAGTGGTGTGGTCACAGTTGACTGTAGCCTCAATCTCCCAGGCTCAAGTGGTCCTCCCTCCTCAGCCTCCCTAGTAGCTGGGACCACAGGCACCTACCACCACTCCTGGCTGTTTTGGGATTATTTTTTGTAGGTATGTGGTCTCCCTGTTGCCCAGGGTTGGTCTCAAACTCCCAGACTCAAGCAATCCTCCTCTTTTAGCCTCCCAAAGTGCTGGTATTACAGGTGTGAGCCACTGTGCTCAGCTCAAGAGTTTTTATTCATCAGTGTTGTGATGTGAGAAACAACTTCCAGGTTCACCTTCATATCTTCGAGTCTGTCCCACAAGAAAGCAAGACTAGTTGCATAATTTGCATGGCCTCATTGTAAAACAAAAACATGAGGCCCCTTGCTCAAACAAACTTGCACATGTACCCTTATCTATATTAAAAGTTATAAGTATTTCTACAAATGTGATTATATATAAGATGTAATATGGATAACAATGATACAAGGAAAGAAACATAAGCTTATAAATGAAAAAATCTAATTTTGGTGTCATAATTTTATGTAACACCATAATGATACCTTCTTAATGTGATATTTTGATTGATGATAAGATTTTCTGGTTCAGCATTACTTTCCTCCTGCATTTGAAACAAGCTATAGTTTGAACGGAACTGCTGCCAGCACACCCACTTAGCCATAGACATGTCGACATAAAACAGGAGCACAGTATTCCCATTGACCCACAGAGCATGCGAGTTCAGTGAGCCTCCCAGTGAGCATAAATTACAAAAGTTATGGATGCCAAGTAGCAATAGTAATGATATACGCAAAAAACGTGACAAACCATGGCCAACACACAGATTTCTTCTGCATATGCACAATATTCCATTATCCATTTGACTTTACTGGCAAGACACCAGCTCAAAAATACAATTATTAAGAATTTCAAGATTTTAACAGGGAGCTCTAAACTAAGTGCAGGCCTTGTGTGGCTGCACTATTCATATGCCCTTGAAGTGGTTCCGCTTTTCAGCACATAATTCTGTTCCTCATTATCTTGTCCTCTCAGCTTGCAAACATGGCCAAAACTTGGTGACCATTAACAATACAACAAAGAAAAAATGTCCTGGTGTTTTTTTTATTTGTTCCCTGCATGCCACGTACCTCTTAAAAGTAAGCTATAAAACTAGAATAGTTAACTGTCTCGTTAACATTTCTTTGCAACCCTTACATATTCTTCACACTAACAGAAACAGAACTCTCTTACATTTTATACAGAAACTGTTATGTGTGAAACCACGAGTGACCATTCATAACAAAAGCCCATTAAGACTGTGCATTCACCTTTTTACATTTCTCATTTTTTTCATGTATTTCCCTGTGTACAGTTCAAATTCATATGAGCCCCTGCTATGTGTCAGGCAGTTCTGAGGTTACAGTTATAAGCAAACACATAGATAGCTTCGTCATTTCTTTGAAATGGAATATGCATGTGACAGCACATGCTTAAGCAGCCACCTATGAGTGTGACGTTACCTGCTAGTGATACGGGAAGAGAGAAAGCAGGAACTTTGGCCTCTGCCTCCGAGGATCTTCTAGCTCTGAAATGGAGATATACCAGAACTCATCCATGATACAGGGGTTTGGCTATGGTAAGGGGGGATTTGATCGCATGAAAATGCTCATTAAATTAGAATCTATAGAAATAATAATGATTATTGAGACAAAGATGAAGCGAGGAGCCTCAAAAGTCTAAAGCACACTATATGCAAACACCAAATGATGGCAGGAAGTTTGGATTATTCAAAACTCAGAACAGACCCACGTGCTGTCACAAGCTGTGAAGGCAGGTGGAGTTGGGTGGCACTACCCACAGTGCTGTGCCATAGGTGCAGGGTGTTTTGGTCCAACTTAGGGGCAAGAAGATTTTGTAAATGGCTTGTAAGCAATATAAATGATGAGTTTTTGAGTAGATGTTTCTGACTGCCTTGGGGACAACTGGTTGGATTAGTGTGAAGGGATCTGAGCGGATCTGAGGAAGCAAATACTAGCCTAAGAGACAATGCTGGCGCAAGAGTCTAAGAAACATACGACGATCATCTGAACCAGGAAGTGGTGGTGGAGAGAAAGAGAAGTATAGGAATTAAAAAGTATTTTGAAGGACATCCAGGAGTCTAAGCAACATTTGTAATCCAATGAGCAAAGGAAGGTGAGGTGTCAAGAACAGTTCCTCATCTTTTGATTTATGTCCCTGGGATAATGGTTTTACTATATTCACCATAATTGCCAATATTATAAAATATTATCGAATGGGGGAAAATCACATGTTTAATCTGGAACGTGTTAAGCTTAGGGTACTTTTTTCTTGCATTGTTCTTCTCTCCCTCCCTGAACATTTATCTTCCCTTTGTTCAGATGGCATCACATTGTTTTCTCTGGCTTCTATTACAATTTCTTCTCAATCTGCTTCACAGGCATCTTCATCTCTGCCCAAGTGTAAAACTGAGTTGTGTCTGAGGCTGTCTATTCCACACGTTTCCTGGGCAAAGTCCATCCATGGCTTTGATGACCACCCAAATACTGAGCTCCAGACACATCTCTGCTTCTTGCCTGTGAAACAAAGCCACCTGTACACCTGATACGGTTTGGCTGTGTCCCCACCCAAATCTCATTTTGAATTGTAGCTCCCATAATTCTCACATGTTGTTGGAAGGACTTAGTGAAATAATTAAATCATGGAGGTGGTTTCCCCACACTGTTCTCGTGGTAGTGATTAAGTCTCATGAGATCTGATGGTCTTATAAGGGGAAACCCTTTTGGCTTGGCTCTCTGATTCTTTCTTGTCGCCGCCATGGAAGAAGTGCCTTTCTCCTGTCATGATTGTGAGGCCTCCTCAGCCATGTGGAACTGTGAGTCCATTATACCTCTTTTTCTTTATAAATTACCTAGTCTCAGATATGTCTTTATCAGCAGCATGAAAATAGAGTAATACAAAGTCCATTTCAAACTGAAAATGATCAAAACTTCCAAACCTGCTTTTTCTACTTTTCCAATGTCTCTTTTGACTAATAGTGCCAAATTATCCAAACTAGATCATGTGGAAAGTTTGTTTACTAGACATATTGCCTCTAGTCCCACTTCCTTCAATCTCTTCCAGAGTGATCTTTACAATATGGTAATAAAGTTCATACGATCCCTTAACATCCTGCACCTAGCCCCATTCTAAATTATTCTAATTCTTTGTTACTTTCAGGAAAATACTAGAATTCCACTTTCATTACATAACAGAGTATCATAATCTATGGTAGTTCCTCCAGGAACTTCATCCCATAGCAATACTGAACTTGAAGACTGGTTCTCTTAAGCCTGCATGACTTTGCATAAACTATTCTATCTGCATGACATAATCTGTCTCAGTTTATCCTTTTCTGAGGCTCAGGATAGATGAAATATTTTTTTTTATCACAGTCAACCTAATCTTAAGTAAAGCTTTAATTCCTTGCAGGGGCAGCCAAAGCCTTCTCCATATTTCTGAACATTTCCCCCATGTGACTCATCCGTTATTTTTTCTACCAAGTTTCCATAGCTCTGCAGAATGTTACTGTTCTGTCTGTGATAATAAAAGACAGTGATGTCCAGACTCCTCCAGTCTCCTGCTCTTCGGCATGTAGTGTGCTCAGTTACTCTCCTGAAGATTTGGTGTCTGGCTGTTGAGTGAGGTGGTCATGAAGAGAGGTCATTTGGAGGACACCTGACCTTTTTCCATCTCTCTAGCTGAAGTTGCCTTCTTGTCCCATTAGCTCATGTCATTTGTTTGCCACATGTCCCACAGGAAGGTGCTGCCGAAAGTCATGTCTCTCTTGATTTCATCTTGACAAGAATGCTTCTTCAAAGAAATTTATTTGAAAAAGAAAAGTTACAGTGAACACTATGTTACCCAGCTCACTATACATGCTTGTCTCTTTAAGGTGAATGAAGTTCCTGGAGGATGTGAGCGCTTTCTCAGGTCTATCTCTGGCACATGGTGGAGAGTCTGGTATACAGTAAGTGATCAATCAGTATTTGTCGACTGAATACATAAATAGCTCCTTTTCTGTGAGTTCGTTTTGGGCTATTCCTTTATAAAACATATCTCTGATTTTTTGTATTCTTTCATTATTGTCTCATACATGTGTGAACACAATAGAAATAAATATTGCTTTAAAATAGAGACCTGATTTTCTGGTTTTGCTGTCTCCCAATGTACCTAGCACATAGATAAGGATACAATGAATAACCATTGGTAATTAAGAATGTTAAGTGTATAATACAGTACCTATTTTACAAAAGCTAACATCTATTATAACTGACTCTCCTAAGTGAAACTAGAATTATAATGAGAGAGAATAAAAGGGAAAGAGAAAGAGAGAAAAGAAAGAGGAAGGGAAAGATAGAGAATACTTCTGCTACTGCAATTAATTTTAATTCCAGTTTCAACTGGAAATATGTCCTTTTCCTGAATTTTTTTCTTCAGATGGGTATGTACCATGAGCAATACAACAAGCAAAGTTCTGTTTCACCAAGATTGAGCTACTGGATAATCTTTCTTCCAATAATTTCAAGTTACTTTATAGGACAGATATGATAAATACTGAAACTTCTAGTTTAGTTCTCAAAATTGAATTTACTGACATAGTCTAAATAGTTCTAAAGTAGAAACTACTTTCCCTTTCCCCTTGCCTTTATTGAATAATAACTTCTAAACATCCACATGAGTTACAGACAAGAACTCAGATGAGGGCTGGGTGGTGATCTACTTAGAAAAATAGATTTAAAATGGTTTTGTGTCTCCTGTGAGGATGGGAATGATAAAAAACAAGAAAAAAAAAAAAAAAAAAAAAAAACCCTGACTGGAAGATGGTAGGACTAGAGAAAGAAAAAACATTTTCCCAGGAATATAGAGATTTATTTGTTTTCTCTTATTTTCAAACCTACAGTGTATATGAAGGTTTGCCTCGGAGCCCCTTCACCTGTCAGGATTATAAATGATTATTGGGTTTGCCTATCGAATATCCAGTGCTGACTGGCTTGTCTAAATAACTGCACAGATTTGGAGTTGTGATGGAGACCCACTCTAAATGGCTACCTCCCAAATTGGTCTCCCCAAAGGCCATGGCCTCTCACAGCTCATCTCATCTGCTCTGGGCGGCTCACCCTGGAACGGGAAGACCCTGTCTTCTTCGTGTGGAGGGCAGAGCCCGCAGCGTATTCCTGGGCTGCTCCTTGCATTGTCCAACAGCTTGTGTAATTTGATGCATCACATCAGGTTAACTCACACTTAAGGTGATCTAGGAATCTAGGGCACCAAATCACACCCTTGTGTGGCAAGGTGTTGAAAATGCAGCTTTCTCTTGTTTCAGGGTCCTAGCTTGCTAATGAATCTAGCAAGTTAAATGACACCAGCTTTCAACTCTCTTTTCTTGAGTAGCACAACACAGAATCATTCTGTTCTGTTTGGCATCTTTACATTCACGCAGCATTTTGCATGACTAAGGATGACCCAACACCAATTATGCCTGGATCTAGTCCTTTGTCTTTATCTGGATCTATGTCTCTGTCTTTATCTGTGTGTATAGTTACAGCTACATTTATGTAAGCCAAACATGAATTGCTCCACACTGCACATATGTAGATTTTAATAATTTTAATAGAAAACTGCCTGGTAGAAATACTGAGAAAATAATAACCACATTACTATAGTATCCCAAAGTTTATTTTAAAGTAGCTGAATTTTTATTCTTTTCAAGAGAAAACCTTCCCCCACTTAATCGAATCAGCATGTGCACACTTTTTTTATCTTTCTTCCTAAGATTTTATTTATATTCCATTTTAATTGGTATGTTTAAAGCCTGTGTATAAGTCCATTTAAATAAAAATAGGACAGGCTTACTAGTATTTGTATTGCATGAAATTACAAGCAGGTTTGAGTTGAACAATTAATACTCCTTTTTTTCTCAGTGGTGGTACGAATAGTGCCAATTTAATGCTGTTTAAGCTTATTATCTAATTGCATGCTTGTGCTAGCTTCAGAAACGGCATGACATGAAGGCAGGCGTGTGCTGTGTTCCCTCTGCAGTAGAATATTCAATTATTTGTTCTGACTCATGTAATTCCCTGTATTCCAAGCTTGTTAATGCCATTACAGAGCTGAAATAAAGCGATTACTCTTAATGAGTATTTATCCGATAGGTAATGCAATTCCTGCACCCTCCAGCTGACAGTGGACTCTTATGGATTTTGCTCACTGGTCCTTTCACCCTCCCCCGACCACCACCCAAAGGCGCCATCCCCCACCTCTTGACTCTCCTGTCAGGGAGGCAACACTGCATTGCGGTTTTCTGTGAAATACTGTCAGATGATGGGGAAAAAAATAAAAAAAAATCTTTAAAAAAGGAAAACGAAGAATTGTAACCTCCCCCGGCAGAGTTCCAGCTAATGACCACTGCTTCCACTTGCCGGCAGTGATGACAGCTTGCGCTAAATGATAATGGCATGCCTGCTGTCGGGTTTGCCCACTTATGTTATTTCTCTTGACATGGTTCTGGAGAAGGCCTAATTTTTTTGACATTTGACCATGCAAATTTGAGTCCTGATACATTATTCTGCATTTACATCCTTCCAGTGTTACTGTTTAAAATGTGCTACAAGCTCCAGGAGCTCAGCTAATAAAGGCCACCGAATGAAAGAAAGTTAGATATGAATCCAAGAGGAGACCTAAATGAAGGGCTGGCTTGTACATCTCAAAGATGACCTTCTAGAGATGAATGAGTAGAAAATCTTTTTTTAAAGCAAATGGTAAAGACTGTAACATCGGTTTTTTTTTTTTTTTTTTTTGTAGATTTTTAAAAGATTTTCAAATATACCAAAAGGAGAGAAAAAAAAAAAAAACTTCCCGTTATATTTTACATGAAAGTTTTCCTACTCAGCTTATCAGCTACTATATTATTAACCGATTGCAAAGTGGTGCTGGCTTCTAGAACTCTAAACTCACGAATCCGCAGAAAGCATCTTTGATTGCCAGACCTACAGTTGCACAGCCTCAAAACTTACTAGTTTCATGTCATCAATTCCATGCCTTTTGGTTCTAAGAAAATTTTTTCATTTTAGAGATTTCTGTGGGTTTGGGAACAAATCAAACTTTATCCTATATTGTCTTTGGCTGCAGACCAAAATTTGGACCTAACAATAAAAATGGGGAAAACGTTAAAAATCATTCTCAGCAAATTAACACAAGAACAGAAAACCAAACACCTCATGTTCTCACGCATAAGTAGGAGTTGAACAATGAGAACACAAGGAACAGGGAGAGGAACATCACACACCGGAATCTTTTTGGGGGTTGGGGCCTAGGGGAGGGACAGCATTAGGAGAAATACTTAATGTAGATGATGGGTTGATGGGTGCAGCAAACCACCATGGCATGTGTATACCTACGTAACAAACCTGCAAGTTCTGCACATGTATCCCAGAACTTGAAGTACAATAATAATAATAATGTCAATAATAATACTAACTATACTAAATTGACTTAAGAACCACTAAAAATAAACATGCACTCCTAATAATGATAAAAGAGGAGTACTCACAGATTTTCTTATGGATATCAACATTAATGTCATTATTTTATAAAAAGAAAAAGCATAAAGAAAAATGCTTGCTTTTATCTGTCCATATTTATATTTTTATTTACTTAGCATTCAATTTACTAAACTGTTATTTTTATACATTTTGAAATATTTCATTGTATACTCTCCCAGTTAAATATATTAAAATAAATCATTTAATACAGATAAATAATTGAACTTCAGGTTTGATACATATTAAGAGTATTACAGAAAACCCTCTTTGAAATTACTGACTAGGCAAAATATTTTTCTGCTTCTCCATTCTCTACTCTCCTTTCTCCCTCCTATCTGGTCTTTCATTCTTTTTTTTTATTCCTTTCTTCCTTTTCCTTAATTTCTTTCATTTTGAATACCTACTTTATTTTTGAGCACTCCATCTATCTATCTATCTATCTATCTATCTATCTATCTATCTATCTATCTATCTATATCTATCCATCCATCCATCCATCCATCACCTATCTATCTAATCTATTGATTTACTCTACCTACCTACCTATGTTTCCAATTTGATGTTGAAGCATTTACAAGCATAAATAAGACAGGGAGTCTCTGAACATTTGATTCTTGCAATAATAAGGAGTAATTACACAAAAACAGTAAAATACAAAAACCCTTTGCTTTTCCAAACAGCATTGTTACTATCAACAGATTAAGTCACTTACAGTCAAGATCAGAAAACACAATTGCCAATTTGCTTTTTATGAATGGTGTATTTTCCTCCGATGTTTAAAGTATGTGTGTGCTCTCATACGTGGAACAGTGCCTCAGGTGCTTTTACTGATTGGACAACGGAATTCTCCAAATCTTCATTTTCCCTTTGTTCTATCTAGTCAACAAGAAAGCACCAGAAGAGTGATTTCCAGAAGCCAGACCAGGCTTGAAATCACCCCAGCGAGAGCACAGTGCAGTGTCTCCCTTTCACTTGGGAGACAATGACGTAGCAGGCTTGGCATTCCACCATGTGATTTCCAGACATCATGTCAACAAGAATCACAGCTTTGAAAACACCATGCAGGTCCTGAGATACAAAGTTAAATACATGTCCAATGTAGAATCCTGACTCAAAATACTAAGTAGATAAAAGTACTTCTAAGAAGTCTCCTTACATCTCTTAGGGTTACGAAGATGTGGAGTTCATCTTGTTTTATTAAAAAAAGTATTTATGAGAATAGCATTTACTTTTATGTATATTTAATATTTTAAAATATTAATAGTAAGGAAATAAAAGACAATTCAATAATGACAGTTGTTTTTCAAAAAAATAAATATAAACAGGAAAAAACTTTCCATTTTGTAAAGTACATTAGATGGCCTTGCTCCCATAGCAGTTCGTATGTAGTCCTTTTGAAGATCAACTGTAGAGACAAAATCTTGCATCCCACCAACTCTGAGTTCTGATAAAGATAAATAGGCTGTTTGCACCTCGTGAATCCAGCCCTTATTGTATGGCGGGTCTAGAGAAAGACACTGGGCCATCCCTGTCATAAGTGCTCAGGTTCTACAACCAAATCAGTTGGTCCAAGGATTCCTCTACTTTCTGGGCATACCCCTCCCACTTCTCTTCTTCAATCTGGGATCATTTGCATTTAGACTAATAAACTTCCTTTAGAGTTGACAGCCCTGCAGGAATGCTGACATGTTTATTCGCCTGAGACATTTTTTCAACCTTTGTTTTTGAAGGAAACTTGCTGGTCATAGAAATAAAGGTTGCCAGTTTTTTTGTGTGTCTTTTTTATTCAATATTTTAAAAATATTTTCTATTGTCTTCTGAATTCCATTGCTTCTGTTAAAAACTCAGTTCTCATTTTTATTGCTGCTTTGTGTTTTTTTCCCACTTGCTTTTAAGTTATCTCTTTTTCTACGATACTTACAAGTTTAAGTTTTATATCTCTAGATGGGATTTAATTTATATTAATTCAGTTTGTGCTTCACTGAACAGCTTGAATAGCTTTCAAGCATTTTGAAAATCATCAGGTAATTTTTTGCTTCAGATATTTCTCACTTCCTATTTTATTTATTCTCTCTTTCTGGGAACCCAACTACATATTTGCTAAACTTCTTGTTGATATTCTAATTTTTTCATGTTTTATACATTTCATTCATGTTCATGTCTATGCTTCAATTTTAATATCTTCTCTTTAACTGTGTTCAAGCTTACTAACCTATCTTTTGCTGAATCCAGTGTGCTTTTTATCTCTCAATAAATTATGAACTTAGTTATTATATATTTTACACTACAATAATGTTTCTTATATTTTTATAAATTCTAATTGTAAGAATACTCCACATATGCATATTTCTTATCTATATTTTCGTTATAAATTTTAAGGTATCAGTCATTTTCTGTTAACTAAAATATCTAAACAAACTCTCCCTCTGCTTACACTGTATTATTTCTTAATTTGTCACTTTCTTCAACCTCTTTGAAAGTCTAGAAATTTTTAACTACTTGCTGGACATTGGAATTATTACATTGTAAAGAACCACAATTGTATCATTTTCCATTTTTAATTTGTTCTGAATTAAATTTGAGTTAAATTATAAAATAATCAACTACCTTGATCACTTCAAGGCCTAGTATGACAACTTGTTAGGGAACTTATATTGCAGCTTTTCTTATTTCCAGAACATAACCTGCACTCCGATAGCATGGTCTTTCTAGTTGCTAACAGAATATTCAGGGTATTTGAAAGGCCACTTCACTTTAAGCAGCCTGGACTTCAGCATCTCCCTGACACTATGAATTCTCCACTACATCCATTCAGCCTTACTCCTCCTGACAGGCAGACTAGAGTTCTATCATCTCTCAGAAACTCGCCAAGAACCAAAGAGGCTGCTTTCATGTAGACTTTTACGATTTCCTTTCTACAATTTGCTCATAGTCATTGCCTTCTGGGATTTCTGTAAAGCTCTCAACTCTTTTCTCATTCTCTTTAGCTCAGCATAACTTTCACTCCCGGCCTTCACTGACTTTCTTTGAACTTCAGCCTGGAAAATATCCCCAAAAAGAAATTCAGAACAAATATGAGCCATAACTCATGAGTTTCCTGTCTCAATTATTACTGCCCTGGGTTAATTGTCATTCTAAATCTGTAATCGATTGTTATACGGATATTTATGTAGGTTTTATAGCTGTTTATGGGTGGAAAAAATATGATATCAGCTACTTTATCATGCACAGAATCAGAAGTCTTTCTGAACTTTATTTTTATTTTTAGATTTACTGAATTTTTATCAAAAAATGTAGTTTACAGTATCTCCCCCATAGAATTAATTACTTTTTTTCTGGAAACTAGAACATGATTTATTTATATAAAAGTTTTTCTATCATAAAATGATTTCAAGTTGTCAGTTTGTAAGACACAAAATTGTAAGTGTTTTAAAGTTTTTGATTTTGATTACTGGACCTGTCTATTAAAATCTTTGAATATAATTGTATTTTTAAGAATTTATATTTGTATTTATTCCTATTTTCTTTTATGTATGTGACAGATAGTGTATATAAGTTTACATATATATAATTTATTTATTACTATATGCTTTTTAATTGTATGAGTTCCATCTTTTTCAAAAATTTTAACTTTGAAATGTGATTTAATTATTATTTACACTGACATTACAGAAGAAAACCTGTTTGAGATTTTTCTTGCCAACTTGCTCCAAGTCTTATTATTTTTCTCTTTTCTTCCATTTGTTTGTTTGTTTGTTTGTTTTTTGAGGGGAAACGAGCATGCTTAGTTCTACTAATGTAGCTGGATTGCTTAATCACATTTTTGAAATGTAATTTTATATACATAAAATAAGCATGCTCTTCCCCCCAAAAAATTACATTTTTATGATTACATTTTTAAATGTAATTTAATTTAAAAAGTATATTTTCTATAATTTTATAAGAAAAAATAATACTTGTGTGTTTACTGTGTTTACTTAGTTTAATGTCTAACACCAATTTTATATTTACTGTTTCTCTCTTTTTAATTTTTTTTCCTATTTTAAAAAGTATGTTTTAGGTTATATTCCATTTCTATTTGTCACTCACCTATGTTCTCATATTGAGATTTTTTAAAATCTGTTTACTCCATTTTCTGAGATGAAAACTTTAGAATATTTGTATTTTACCCTTCTCCCAGTGTCCCAGATACACCAATTTTGGTTTTATGATCGTTTAGGATTCACAGGTCTGGGAATTTATTATTTAATTTTAAGAATTGTTATTATTTCTCAGTTAAAATCTCCTGTTGCATTATCAGTTAAAAGTTATGTTTTACACAGTATAAATACTTTCTCATGACTGTTGCTTTCATATTTAATCTAGTTCTGTTTTAATCATACTTTGGACTTAACGATTTTGGTTACACTACTTGTTGAAATAATTTGTTCAGACAGGGAAGAAGGGCAGAATAATTTCTGAGTCTTTGTACATCTTAAAAATAAAAAAAAAAATTTAAACAATTCTCAACAGAATAAGTGGTGGCATTGACAGAAAAATTGCTGAAAAACATTCATTGTCTCATAAAAACTGCATATAAATCAAACATTGTTAGCTTCCAGTATAGAAGATGAAAAGCCCAGTGAAAATTGTATCCTCTTTATTTTGAAAGTAAATCGTTTTTTATGAAAAAGCAATTAGGAGAGCTTGTGAGGTTTTATTTTCTTCATTGAAGTGTGACAATTTCTTCAGGATATTTTAAAATGTTGTATTTCTTCATTAGTATTTTATTGCAATCAGAACACCTTCTTAATTAAAAACATATTTTGTCTTCAATTCAGTCATTTCACATTATTATTATTAGTAGTAGTAGTAAGTTTTCTTCATTTCTTTTTTACTTCTTTTGTTCTCTCTGAAATGCTTGTATATTTTATATTTTCTTCATCTTCTCTGCCAGTGTTTCAACTTTATACTAATAATTCCAATTTATTTTAATTTTTTCCTTATTTCATTGACAAATATTTTTCATTACCATTACCAAAACTTAATTCAGTAATTTTGAGAAAATTTTTCTATTTTCATTTTATCTATTACATATATTACATTTTCATTTTTATTGTATATATATTTTATTGTATGTATATATTTTATTGTATGTACATATGTATACATATATACACTCCCATCAACAGTGTAAAAGCGTTCCTATTTCTCCACATCCTCTCTATCACCTGTTGTTTCCTGACTTTTTAATGATCGCCATTCTCACTGGAGTGAGATGGTCTCTCATTGTGATTTTGATTTGGATTTCCCTAATGACCAATGATGTTGAGCTTTTTTTCATATGTTTGTTGGCCACGTAAATGTCTTCTTTTGAGAAATGTCTGTTCATATCCTTTGTCCACATTTTCATTGGGTTGTTTGTTTTTTTTCTTGTAAATTTGTTTAAGTTTCTTGTAGATTCTGGATATTAGATTTTTGTCAGATGGATAGAATGGAAAAATGTTCTCCCATTCTGTAGGCTGCCTGTTCACGCTGATGATAGTTTCAGGCACGAATTGGTTTTTTGGAAAAATTAACAATATAGACAGCTAGCCAGACTAATAAAGAAGAAAAGAGAAAAGAATCAAATAAACACAATAAAATATGATAAAGGTGGTATCACCACTGATCCCGTAGAAATACAAACTACCATCAGAGAATTCTATAAACACCTCTACACAAAGAAACTAGAAAATCTCGAAGAATGTATAAATTGCTGGACACACACTCTCCCCCAGGACTAAACCAGGAAGAAGTCGAATGCCTGAATAGACCAGTAACAAGTTCCGAAACTGAGGTAATAATTAATAGCCTATTAACCAAAAAAGCCCAGAGCCAAACACATTCACAGCCGAATTCTACCAGAGGTACAAAGAGGAGCTGCTACTATTCCTTCTGAAACTATTCCAAACAATAGAAAAAGAGGGCTTCTCCCTAACTCATTTTATAAGACCAGCATCATCATGATACCAAAACCTGGCAGACACACAACAAGAAAGAGAACATTTCAGGCCAATATCCCTGATGAACATCTATGTGAAAATCCTCAATAAAATACTGGCAAACCGAATCCAGCAGCACATCAAAAAGCTTATCTACCACTATCAAGTCGGTTTCATCCTTGGGATGCAATGCTGGTTCAACATATCCAAATCAATAAATGGAATCCATCACATAAACAGAACCAATTACAGAAACCACATGATTATCTCAATAGATGCAGAACAGGACTTCGATAAAATTCAACACCCCTTCATGCTGAAAACACTCAATAAACTAGGTCTTGATGAAATGTATCTCGAAATAATAAAAGCTATTTATGACAAACTCATAGCCAGTACCATACTGAAAGGGCAAAAGCTGGAAGCATTCCCTTTGAAAACCGACACAAGACAATGATGCCCTCTCTCACCACTTCTATTCAACATAATATTGGAAGTTCTGACCAGGGCAATCAGGCAAGAGGAAGAAATAAAGTGTATGTAAAGAGAGGAAGTCAAATTGTCTGTATTTGCAGATGACATGATCGTATATTAAGAAAACCCCATCGTCTCAGCCCCCAAACTCCTTAAGCTGATAAGCAACTTCAGCAAAGTCTCAGGATACAAAATCAAGGTACAAAAATCACAAGCATTCCCTTACACCAATAATAGACAAACAGAGAGGCAAATCATGAGTGAACTCTCATTCACAATTGATACTAAGAGAATAAAATACCTAGGAATACAACTTACAAGGGACATGAAGGACCTATTCAAGGAGAACTACAAACCACTGCTCAAGGAAATAAGAGAAGACACAAACAAATGGAAAAACATTACATGCTCATGGATGGGAAGAATCAACATCGTGAAAATGGCCATACTGCCCAAAGTAATTTATAGAGTCAATGCTATTCCCATAAAGCTACCATTGACTTTCTTCACAGAATTAGAAAAAACTATAAATTTCATATGGAACTGAAAAAGAGCCTGCATAGCCAAGACAATCCTAAGCAAAAAGAACAAAGCTGGAGCCGCGCGGGGGCTCACGCCTGTAATCCCAGCACTTTAGGAGGCTGAGGCGAGTGGATTGCCTGAGGTCAGGAGTTTGAGACCAGTCTGGCCATCACAGAGAAACCCTGTCTCTACTAAAGATACAGAAAATTAGCTGGGCATTGTGCCAGGTGCCTGTAATCACAGCTATAAGGCAGACTGAGCCAGGAGACTTGCTTGAACCCAGGAGGAAGAGGTTGCAGTGAGCTGAGATTGCGCTATTGCACTCCAGCCTAGAAAACAAGAGTGAAACTCCATCTCAAAAAAAAAAAAAAAAAAAAGAAAGAGAAAAACAGAACAAAGCTGGAGGCATCATGTGACCTGACTTCAGACTAATACTACAAGGCTACAGTAACCAAAACAGCATGGTACTGGTACCAAAACAGATATATAGACCGATGGAACAGAACAGAGACCTTGGAAATGACACCACACATCTAAAACTATCTGATCTTCAACAAACCTGACAAAAATAAGCAATGGGGAAAGGATTCCCTTTTTTAATAAACGGTGCTGGGAAAACTGGCTAGCCATATGGAGAAAGCTGAAACTGGGCCGATTTCTTACACCTTATACAAAAATTAACTCAAGATGAATTAAAGACTTAAATGTAAAACCTGAAACCATAAAACCCCTAGAAGAAAACCTAGGCAATACCATCCAGGACATATGCATGGGAAAAGACTTCATGACTAAAACACCAAAAGCAATTGCAACAAAAGTCAAAACTGACAAATGGGATCTAATTAAACTAAGGAGCTTCTGCAAAGCAAAAGACATATTTCAGTTTTTAAAACAAAATTTTATTTTAGAATACTCCTAAATTTAAAGAAATTTATTTATAGGATATTGTAGCATTATTATTAATTAAACTTTGTATTTAATTATTTTTTCAAAATGTTTACCCAATGCCCTTTTCCTGTTCTGAAATCACATTTAGAGCACCCCAATACATTTAGGTCTTCTTAGGTGCCTCTGGCTGTGACAGTTTCTCGGATTTTTCTTATTTCTGATGACCTTGACAGTTTTGAGGAGTTCTACAAGTATTTTATAGAATCTTCCTCAGGTGGAGTTTATTTGATGTTTTCTCATTTTTAGAGTGAAATTGTATGTTCTTGAAAGGTAAGACCACAGAGAAAAAAAGTCCATTGCAATTGCAATTCTTGCTTTCTCTCAAAATGTTCCAAGTTTGGCCATTGGTAATACATTCAGTTGGCTGCATTTCACATATCCTGCCATATTTCCATATTTGTGCGTGTGTGTGTGTATGTTTTGTACTTTCCTACTTTCTGACACTACGAGATATCTAGCTCATCTTGTATATATCCTATCCCAGCCTGTAGTTCAACCATTTTTCCATGGAAACCTGGCGTTTTTAATTGAAGAACGATACTAGAAACCAAGATTGAGATATGTTTCTTGGTAATGGGGCATCACTGTTTCTAGATAGTCTCAGATAACAATGGAATAAAATAAATGTGCATGTACAACCCTTGTATATAAAATTATGAGTATAACTATATGTAACAATATATATATAGCTAACCATGTGTTCATCCTGGTGTCTCCAGTTATACACCTTCATCCCATTGCTTTCTCCCACCCCAAGAGTGAGACACCCAGTTCCAACTAAATATATGAACTAAATACGCAGTGATAACTGATTTTGGTAGCATCTTTACTGGATTAGGGATACCGCGTTATTTATTCTCAGTGCCACTAGTGTTGGTCCTATAGTTCAAAGACCAAAGAATCTGGAGTTTGGGCACCAAAAGCAGAAGAAGAGTGTCCTGGCTCTCAGAGAGAGAGGGCAAGAATCTGCCCTTCTGCTCTTCAGTGGCTCAGAAGAGGCACAGAGCCAGTTCCTCTGCTGCTGAGAGGGAATTCCAGGGTGTGTTGTCTTTGACTGGAATGATTGGGTTGCCTCATGTGTGTCTGTGAGGGTGTTTCCAGAGGAGACTGGCCTGTGAGCTCTGTGGACTGAGTGAGGAAGAGGTGCCCTCAATAGAGGTGGGCACCATCCAATCACCTGGGGGGCAGATGGAACAAAACACTCAAGGAAGGGCAGATCCTTGCCCTCTTTCCTCGAGAGCTGGGACAACCTTCTTCTGCTGTTGGTGCCTGGACTCCAGATTCTCTGGCCTTTGGACTATGGGACTAACACTAGTGGCCCCTTGGGCTCTTGGCCTTAGACCTAAGACAGAATCAACTTCCTCTTTTCTGAGGCATATGGACTGAGCCACACTACTTGCTCTCCTGGTTCCCCAGCTTGCAGAACTTGTCAGTCACCATAATCAAGTGAGTCAATTCCCCAAATAAACCCCTTTTAAATATATATACATATATGTATAATATATATTTATACATAAGAATATTATAAATTTATATAGATACATAGATATTTCTCCTGTTGGTTTTGATTCTTTCTGACTAAAACAAGTATATATATGTGTATATATACACTTAACACTTATGTACTTATATTTATATATATATTTATATAATACATATTTATATAATATATAAAAATAATAAATATATATAATTTATAGAATATATAAATATATAGAACAGACTAAAACAAGTATATGTGTATATATGTATATATACTTAACACTTATGTACTTATATTTATATATAATATACTTAATATACTTATATACTTAATACTTATATATAAGTATATATATACTGTATAGATAGATTAGATAGATAGATAGATAGATAGATAATCTCAGAGTTGTTAATCCTTATTCCTAGAGGGGAGGATCATCAGTGATATCACAGCCACAGTGCTATCTGCTATACATAGCTGCTTTTGCCTTTAGCCTTAGAGACTCCACTCCCAGAATTAGGTGTTTTAGCACATTCTGATCAGCCTTTGTAAAGTGGGGTTGTGTTATATATTTGTAATGCAAACAGATTGTTTTATTATTTCATCAACATTCAGTATTTTATCCTGGGATGCACCTATTTCCTAGATAAATTTTTCAAAATTAGCCATTATTACTATGAATTTTTACACGCAGTTAAGTTCTCTTGGTTTTAAGAAATGTACAATGTCACATATTCACCATCACAATGTCATAAAAGTATAGTTTCACTGCCTCAAACATTTCTTTGAGTTTTCCCTATTCAACTCTCTATCCTTTACACCTGAATCCGTGCCAACCAATGATTTCTTTTATATCTATAATTTTGCATTTTCCAGACTATCACATAATTGGAATCATACGGTTTATATTCTTTTCATATATGTTTCAGTTACTTAGCAATATGCATTTATGATTTTTCCATGTGCTTTCCTGACTTGATAGCTCGTTTATTTTTATTGCTCAATAATATTCCATTGTATGGATGTACCACAGTTTGATTATGCAATTACTTATTGCAAGACATATCAGTTGCTTCTGGTTTGGGGCAATTATGAATAAAATGCTATAAACAGTTGTAAGTTTTTATGTGGGAATAAGTATAAAAATCAGTTGGATAAATACCAAAGAGTACAATTGCTGGATAATATGGTAAGATTGTGTTTAGCTATGTCAGAAGCCAACATCTGCCTTCAAAAGTGGCTGTTTCATTTGCATTCTTACCAGTAATAAATAAGAGATCGTGTTGTTTTTCATCCTTAATATTGGTATTGTCAATGTTTCTGTATTACAGTTATTTGAATAGGTATGAGTATCATAAATTATCTCTGTTTGCAGATAACATAATCATATATGCAAAAACCTTTAAACTTCATGAAAGAAAGCTATCGGAACTAATAAAAATTTGGTGAAGTTGCAGAACACAAAATCAACATAAAAAACAGTAGTGTTTTTATACACTAGCAATAAACTATCTCACAATAAAATACTTAAGAATAAACTTAACAAGGATGATGGAAAGCTTTACACTGAAAACATAAAACACTGATTAAAAACACTTAGAATACACGAAAAGACCTTCCATATTCATAGACTGGAAGAGTCAGTAGTGTTGAAATATTCATTCTACCCAAAGCAATCTAAAGATTTAATGCCATTACCATCTAATGTCATTTTTTACAAAACGGAAAAAACATTCTAATGTTATAAGGAATCACAAAAGACCCTAATAGCCAAAGCAATCTTGAGAAAAAATAACAAAGCTGGAGTCATTACACTTCTTGATTTCCAAAGTTTCAGCAAAACAATATGGTACTGGCATAAAGACAGACATATCCACCAATGGAACAGAACACAGAGCCTAGAAGTAAACCTATGCATATACCTGAAACTGATCTTCCATAAAGATGACAAGAATATGCTGTGGAAAAAGAATAGTCTTTTCAACAAATGCTGTTGTGAAAATTTGATAACAACATGGAAAAGAAAGAAATAAAACTCTTAGCATACACCATACATAATTACCAACTCAAAATGGATTAAAGACTTACACATAAAATCTAAAACTGTGAAACCCCTAAAAAAATAAGAAAAAAACTCTATGTGACATTAGTCTTGGTAATTATTTAGTGGCTATGTCACCAAAAGGACAGGCAACAAAAGCAAAGATAAACAAGTGGAATTACATCAAGCTAAAATGCATCTTCATAACAAATGAAACCATCAACAGAATTTAAGAATTGCCTATTGGCCAGATGCAGTGGCTCACATCTGTAATACCAGCACTTTGGGAGGACAAGGGTGGTGGATCACTTGAGCCCAGAAGTTTGATACTAGTCTGGACAACATAGTGAAACTGTCTCTTCCAAAAAAATTCATGATTTGGCTGGGCACAGTGGCACGGGCCTGTAGTCCCAGCTGCTCATAAGACTAAAATGGGTGGATCACCTGAGCTGCAGAGGTGGAGGCTGTAGTGAGCCAAGATCGTACCACTGCACTCCAGCCTGGGCCATAGAGTGAGATTCCAACTCAAATAATAAATAAATAAATTAATTAATTAATTAATGATTAAAAATTGCTTATGGAATAGAAGAAGGTATTTGTTGTTTTAGTTTGAAATTCCCCAGTGAAAAATAATTTTGAGCCTGCGTTCATGTGTTTATTTATTATTTGCATAACTTCTTTCGTGAGGAGTCTATTCAGATCTTCTGCTCATTTTTTAATTGAGTTGTTTTCCCATTGTTGACTTGTAAGAGTTCTTTGTATAGTTTAAAAATTATATTATTTAGTGTTTCCAATCTCTTAACATTACATTTCACAGAAGTTTTAAATTTCCAAAGTATCAGCTTTTTATATTTCATCTATTTGGTATTATATCTAAAAACTCATCACAAAACAAAAAAAAAACATCGTTTTCTCCTCTATTAAATTCTAGAAGCTTTATAGTATATCTTTTCTATTTAACTCTCATACATTTTTAGTTAATTTTTGCAAAAGGTATAAGTTTTCTATCTGAGTTTATTTTTTTAATATGGATATCCAATTCTTCCAACATGATTTGTTGTAAAGACTATCATTTCCTCACTGAGTTTCATTTGCTTGCCAGGGAGTAGTTGAATATATTTTTTTAGTCACTATGGGTTCTCTGTTTTGTTCCATTCATCTATATGCTTATTTCTGCCAGTACCTCACTGTCGTGTTTCCTGTAGCTTTAGAGTAAACCTGGAGGTCAGGTAGTTCAGTCTTCCAACATGTTCTTCCTCAGTGGAGTGTTGGCTACTCTGGGTCTTTTGCCTTTCCATATAGACTTAGAATCAGTGTACCATGATAAAGCACAAATATCCTAAAATGGCCTGCTGGTACTTTAATTGGGATTGCATTGAGTTTATACATCAAGCTGGGAAGAACTGATGGCTTACCAATATCGAGTCTTCTATTCCATGGACGCAAAACATCTTTCCATTACTTTTGCTCTTTGATATTTTTCTTCAGAATTTTATAGTTTTCCACAAATAGATTCTGTATATGTTTTCTTGGATTTAGACCACAAAAAAAGTATTCTATTTTTGTGACATTGTAAATAGCATTTGGTTATTAATTTCAAATTGCAATAGACAAGATTTCAGAAATGGGGTCCCAGTTTATATTCTTGATATAGGTTGGATGTTGTCCCCTCAAAAATCTCATGTTGAAATGTGATCCCCAATATGAGAGTGGGGCCTGGTGGGAGGTATTTGGGTCATGAGGATGGATCCCTCATGGCTTGGTCCTGTCCTCGCCACAGAGAGTGAGTGATCTTGAAATCTGGTTGAATAAAAATGTGTGATGCCTCCCCTCCCACACTTTGTGCTCTCTCTCTCTCTTTCTGTAGTATGCTTCCTCCCACTTTGAATTCTGCCATGAATAAAAGTTTCTGAGTCCCTCACCAGAAGCCCAGCAGATACCAGTGTCATGCTTGTATAGCCTGCAGGACCGTGGACCAATTCAAACTCTTTCCTTTATAAGTCACCCAGGCTGGGGTATTCCTTTGTAGCAATGCAAGCAGGACTAGATACAATTCTTATATGAAACATGTAAGAATGTCCGTTTCCCTCATCTTCACTGGTATGCCCTGATCTGCTTTGTGCCTTTGAGTCATCCTCTTTCCCTGTCAGCCTCTTCCCAGTAGATCCTGCTGGACTCGGCTTGTCATAACACAGTCTAGGCAAGTAGCAACCAATCCTAAGCGCATAATATTAACTTACAGAAGCCAGAGCAATGAGAAGTGAGATGACCCCCTGTAGGCTGCCCAGTTTCTAATCCAATGCCAGTTGGTTTACTTATAAAATAAGTGGCATTTGTTGAAAATATCTGTTCTTTTACTTGAAACATTGCTTTTTTAATCTCACTTGCCATTCTCCTCACTATGTGGAAAGTATTTTCTTTTTTTTAACATTTAAGTTCAGGGGTACATGTGCAGGTTCGTTACATAACTAAGTTTGTGGCACAGGGGTTCATTGTATAGATTATTTTATCACCCAAGTATTAAGCCTACTACTTATTACTTAATTTTTCTAATTCTCTTCCTTCACCCTTCAGCACCCTGTACCCTTCAACAGACCCATGTGTGTTGTTCCCCTGCATGTGTCCATGTGTTCTCATCATTTAGCTCCCATTTAGAAGTGAGAATATGTGGTATTTGGTTTTCTCTTCCTGCATTAGTTTGCTAAGGATAATGGCCTCCAGCTCCATCTATGTTCCCACAAAAGACAAGGTATCATTCTTTTTTATGGCTGCATAGTATTCCACAGTGTATATGTACCACATTTTCTTTATTAAGTCTATCATCGACGGGCATTTAGGTAAGATTCCATGTCTTTGACACTGTCCATAGTGCTGCAATGAACATACGCATGCATGTGTCTTTATAATAGAAAGATTCATATTCCTTTGGGTTTATATCCAGTAATGTGATTGCTGGGTTAAATGGCATTTCTGTCTTTAGGCCTTTTAGGAATTGCCGCACTGTCTTCCACAATGGCTGAACTAATTTACACTCCCATAAACATAAGCATTCCTTTTCTTTCACAAACTCTCCAGCACCTGTTTCTTTGGTTTTGTTTTGTTTCGGTTTTTTCTGACTTTTTAGTAATAGCCTTTCTGACTGATGTGAGAAGCTGGTAAGTGTTAAAAACACTTTAGGGATTCTTGAATTGCTTAAATGTATTTAGTCAGAATCATGACACATTGTGTTTTTAGGGAAATACAATTAACTTCAAAATTAAAGCATTTAATTGATGAGTTTGTCCTCAATTAGAAAATACTTTATTTCTAATAAAGTATTAGAAAATACCTTATTTTATTTCTAATAATTAGAAAACACCTTCTTATTTCTAATAAAGTATTAAAAATATTTTATTTCTAATAAAAGTATTAGAAAATACTTTACTTTCCAACTGAAGATAAACTCGACTCATCAACTAAATTAAATACTTTAATTTGAGGAGTTAATCATATTTCCCTAAAACTACAGTGTGTCATGTTTCTGACTAAATATATTTAAGCAACTCAAGAGTCCCAAAGGTGTTTTTGACACCAGCTTCTGGTCATGATGCCACTCTGTCCTCGGCAGGGAGCAGGAGTGGCTCAGGACACCGGGAACGAGGTCGGTGCACAATGACACATACACAGTGAAGCTGGTAGTCTCAGCCTTCAGAGAAGCCTTGGATGATGTGGGGATTTGATAGTGCTCCCATGTGACCACCCAGGCAGGGGTCCGAGTATGCATGGCAGGTGAAACAGATTTTTAAAATAAGGTACCAAGACCAGGTTGTAATCAAAAACCAAGGCAGGCCTTGCACAGTTTCCACGTCTTTTTGTAAGTGGCATTTTCTCCTGTGGGTTGTCCTGAGCCTCCAGTCTCCCTGAGGTATATTGTTAAACCATTTAACAATACGTTGTAGCTGCATATTCTTCTGTAGCTCTTACTGTAGCTACCTTTGTAAAATTGCCTGTGTAATTGTGGACTCTCCTCCCAGTGTGCTGCAGGCTTCTTGAGAACAGGACTGGTGTGTGTCATCCAGCTTGTGTTTCCTGCCCCAAGCAAAATGATCAGCCCATAACTGACTTAGCAGAAATGTAAGCTGAAAGAATGAATGAGTGAATGAATAAATAACTAAACAAGTGGCTGGATGTTCAGCTTCAACGCAAGCAATTTGATTACCTCTAAGGAAAGCTTTTGTTTGGTGAGGAATGAAAGCACTCTTGAACATGTGTCTCCCCTAGTGCAGACCCTGCTTTGCTGCCTGTTGGCCAGGGCCCTGATAGAGTCCTCTGATGTCAGAGGGATCTAATGCCAATGCCTTGGCCTGGGGGGACACCTTAGAAAACATAGGACTGAGCCTTCATCATTGCTCCTTAGGGGGAAATTCCAGGTATGCTGGGAGGGGCGGGGAGTGTTGCTATATGGTTAACCTGCTAGTCTTTATCTTCATCTTCTCAATCTCACTATATATATATGTGTATTTAAAAGCTCTGTTGAAATAGGTAGCAGCTCTTTCTCTCTACTGACTTTCTATCTGATAAGTAGTCACATTCTGTAAGTATGTGCAAAAAAGTCTGAACACGGCATACCCCTGGTTCAGGAATACACAGAAAAAGGGTCCACACCGTCTTTCTGGAGAAAGGACAGTTATCAATCAGTCATTCAACTGAAGCAGGTGTACCTGCACCTCCAACTGTGGCGGGACTCTCTTTGCAACAGCTCAGCAAAGTGCAATGGAGCCATCAGGTGCCAAGTTTCCACAATACCAAATTTAAGCCACATAATTTTTTTATGTTAATTTACACTAGAATGAGGGTAGAGACCTTAATAATGTGGCATTTAAGCAAAATTGTCAATTAAAAGTTATCTGAGAAAAAATATTCTATATACAAAGAAATGTAAACACCAAGGCAGCTGGAACAATGGGCACTTTAAAGAGACAGCAAGGAGGCCAGGGTGGCAGCAGATAAAATCAGAATTTATAACTTGTGACACACATTTTATTGTTGTTTTCTTTCTCTAAACCTTGATTAGCTTCAAGACTTCAAAGACATGCAGAGCTTCTCAGAGGAGCTTAATGGTTCCATGGGAATGCTTGGCAGTTGTGAGGGTGCCTTGCTGGGCTAGTGAAGCTTGAAGGGGAAAGGATGTGGTGAGCAGAGACAAGTAACTAAACATTGAATGTGGAAAGAGTTTATGGTCCCCTCAAACTAGTTCAGTTCCCCTAAACCCCGACAATGTGAGCTACAGTGGCAGACAGATCTGGAGTGCCTAACCGAGACACAAATGCAAGAGGAACAAATTTTTATTTTAATAGATATTGATTCACATTCAAAATTTTCCTAGCCCAAGACTTGTTATGCAGTTGCTCAGACTCTTAAATCACAGTTTGCATAAGACTGAGAGCAACAAAAGCTCAAGACATCCTGAGAGCAGGAGGGGATTTCTAATAAGCCTATGAAGAAACTTTCATAAGGATACAGCATCCATCATGTTGTCACCAATTTTATGGTCAAAACAGAGTTTGAAATGATCTTCAATAAAATTTGAAATCTAAAATGTGGTTCTCAAAATACATTTCAATACATCAACATTCTTCAGGATTTCATCAGCAGTTATTACAACTCTGTCTGCAACAGGGAAATCTGTTTAGGAATATGTCACCATGGTGAATTCTTAGAACTTCTGAAGATGATGTGCGTCCGAAACCTCAGAAACCTAGCTGAGTGAAAGATTATAGATATGTTTTTATGTCAGAAGAGTTATTTGTAAAGTGAGGTAAATAATTATATCAGTTACTTATGTAATTATGTAAATTATTACAGAAATCATATTCAATGGCAATGTGAGAGATATGTAGTGTGAGAGGTCACCAGACACTGTGAAAGTAGAATCATGTTGATGAGAAAAAGCACAACAGGATTTTCTCATGAAAACTCAGAAAAAACATAAGTATAAGCCCATTCAATATTTAAAAAGCAGAAAAATACTCAAGCCTGTAATCCCAGCACTTTGGGAGGCCGAGACGGGCGAATCATGAGGTCAGGAGATCGAGACCATCCTGGCTAACACGGTGAAACCCCGTCTCTACTAAAAAATACAAAAAAAAAAACTAGCCGGGCGAGGTGGCGGGCGCCTGTAGTCCCAGCTACTCAGGAGGCTGAGGCAGGAGAATGGCGTGAACCCGGGAGGCGGAGCTTGCAGTGAGCTGAGATCCGGCCACTGCACTCCAGCCTGGGCCACAGAGCAAGACTCCGTCTCAAAAAAAAAAAAAAAAAAAAAAGCAGAAAAATAACCCCACCAATTATAAAATAATTCTTTAAAAGGTGGTTGGACTGACATGAGAAATTTAATAATTGAGTTTGGTCTTGATGTTCAATAGTTTCAGGCTGATGGAGACTGTCAATAGGATGGCTTTTATATTGCAATGCTCAGCAGGTCTCAGTACACGCCTTTTTCCCAACACTGTGTCTATGTATTCATTACATTGGTTCTGGAATTCTTGAGACGCGGAATGTTGGTTATCTCCTATCCATCTTGTGGCACAGATCCCTCTCCTTGAAATGCATTTTTGAATCAGGACACATATTCAAAGATTAGATACTCAAGGGTGATTCACAGATTACATACTTAAGGGGCTTAATCAGAAACCACCAAAAATGAGAGGTGTACTGTGAACTGGGGCACTACTTTGGGCCAATAGGTAGAGCAACGCTCTGCTGTGACCCGCTGTAGTGGTGGATGTAGATCACGCCCGTTGTCAAGTAGTACTTTTATTAAATCACAGAATCTGTGTCTAGAAGCATCCTATAAGTGACAGTCAATGAGACAAAATTTTCTTTGGACAGCAGGCCATCTTCCTTTGGACAGCATCTTTGGACAGCAGTCCAATATACTGAACTTACATATAAACAAAATGGAACACCCACTGGTCAATGAACAATATATCCATGTTGAGGTGATTCACAGCTCAAGAAAAAGGGTCAGGAGATGGTGAATCTCACTTTGGGCACATTTAGTTAACAGACTTCACCTCAGCACCATGAGGACAGACATGTAAGAAGACCAGGAAAATCCTGGTACATTTCACACTGAAAATGTTCTAGTGAGGATGCATTATTGGCTTAAGAACAACAGGAAGATATAAGGTGAAAAACTGTCCCAGAAAAGTTACAGAAGGCTGCTTAGGCAGGGAAGCTATTAACTGACACCTGTAAAGGGCTCAATCACAGGACAGAGACCAGGCTTTTGATGTCCCAGCAATGGACTGCACTGGCCTGATTCATAAAGTATGTCTGTCAATGCCTTCCAAAATGCCATGTATTTGTTAAGAGCTGCATCAAGATATAATTCACATGCCGTATAAATCACTTATTAAAGTGTAACATTCAGTGTATTTCAGGATATTTACAATTGTGCAAACATTGCCATGATCTGACTTCTTTCACTTATATTATGTTTTCAAGGTTCATCCATACTGCAGTGTGTTTCCAGACTTCATTCTTTTTCTAAATGATATTCCATTGTATGTGTATAGCACATTTTGTACAATCACTAACTGATGGACACTGAGTTGTTTATACCTTTTGGATACTATAAATACTACCATTATGAACATTCGAGTACAAGTTTTTTGTAGACACATTTTCGTATTGTGGGGTAAATACCTAGAAGTCAAATTCCTAGATTACATACTAACTCTATGGTAAACATTCTGAAGAACATCCATCCTGTTTTATTAAGTGACCTCATCATTTTGTATCCCCACAGGCAATTTTGAAGGTTAAAATTTCTTTATATTGGCCAGGCGCGGTGGCTCAAGCCTGTAATCCCAGCACTTTGGGAGGCCGAGACAGGCGGATCACGAGTTCAGGAGATGGAGACCATCCTGGCTAATCCAGTGAAACCTCGTCTCTACTAAAAAATACCAAAAACTAGCCGGGCGAGGTGGCGGGCGCCTGTAGTCCCAGCTACTCGGGAGGCTGAGGCAGGAGAATGGCGTGAACCCGGGAGGCGGAGCTTGCAGTGAGCCAAGATCACACCACTGCACTCCAGCCTGGACGACAGAGCCAGACTCCGTCTCAAAAAAAAAAAAAAAAAAAAATTTTTTTTCTTCATATCCTTACCAACATGTGTTCTTGTCTATATTTTTTCTCTGTGGCCCAAGCTGGAGTGCAGCTGCGCGATCTCAGCTCACTGCAAGTTCCGCCTCCTGGGTTCACGCCATTCTACTGCCTCAGCCTCCCCAGTAGCTGGGACTACAGGTGCCTGCCACCACACCCGGCTAATTTTTTTTTTTTTTTTTTGTATTTTTAGTAGAGATGGGGTTTCACCATGTTAGCCAGGATGGTCTTGATCTCCTGACCTCGTGATCTACCTGCCTCAGCCCCCCAAAGTGCTGGGATTACAGGTGTGAGCCACTGCACCTGGCCAAGAAATCATTTCTTAACCCTAAGTCATGAATATTTCCTATTGTTTTTGTTCCAAATGTTTTATATTTTTAGCTTTTATATTTAGGTCTGTGGCCTAGTTTCAGTTAAGTTTTGTGTATGTTGTGAGGTAGAGGTCAAACTCATTCTTTTGCAAGGGGTATTCAGTTGTTCCAGCATTATTTGTTAAAAAGATTATTATTTCCCCTATTTAATTTTCAGTGTGCATCTGGCACTTTTTTTGTTAAATTTATTCATACATATTTTATTCTTTTGGATACTATTACAGATGGAATTCTTTCCTTACTTTCATTGTTGGCTTGTTTATTGCCAGTATATAAAATACAAATTTTTTAAAATATTAACCATACATCTATTAAAATCTTATTTATTAGATGTAGAAATTACACTTGATACTTTAAGATTTTCTGTATACAAGATCATGTCATCTCCAAACTGAGACAGCTTTGCTTCCTTCCTTTCAATTTGAATGCCTATTATTTATTTTTATCCCAATTGCCCTACTTGGAACCCTTAGTACAATATTGAATGGGAGTTACACAATGGTCGTTCTTGTTTTGTTCTAGATTTCTGAGAGTTACCAAAATCCCAGTGATGTTTGTTACAAAAACACCCATCATAAAATACCTATGCGTTCTCAAAGGATCCTGAATAGTCAAAACATAGTGAAAAAAAAAAGCTGAAGAATTCAAACTTTTTGATTTCAAAACTTATTTTAACATCACAGTAATCAAAATAGTGTGGTAATGGCATAAAGACAGACATATATACTGATGGAATAAAATAGAGAATCCAGAAATAAATTCTTGCATATATTATAAAATATTTTTGACAAGTTTAGCAAGACCATTAAATGAGAAAAGAGAAATTTTCAATAAATGATGCTGGGAAAACCATATATCCAGATGCAAAAGAATGAAATTGGACCCTTACATAACACCATATCCAATTAACTCAAAATAGATGAAACACATAAATGTAAGACTTAAAACTATAAAACTCTTTGAGGAAAACATAGGGCAAAAACTTCATGACACTAGATTTGGCAATGATTTCTTTGATATTACACCAAAGACACAGGCTACAAAAGAAAAAACAGACCAATTAGATCTCATGAACTTTTAAACTGAACATCAGAAAACAATGTAAACAAAATAAAAAGGCAGCACTGAAATAGAATTTGTAAATCGTATGCCTAATAGAGTAATATCCAGAATATATATAAAACTAAAACTCAACAACAAAAGGAAAAAATATTCCATTAAAAAATGGGTAAAACACTTGAAGAGTCATTTCTCCATTTCTCCACGCAAGATATACACATGGCCACTAAGCACATCAAAAGACATTTAACATCACTAATCATTATGGAAATGTAAATCAAAACTATGATGAGATATCACCTCACATTTATTAGGATGCTACTAAACACACACACATTCATACACACACAAATAAGTGTTGGTGAGATGGTGAGGATGTGGAGAAATTGGAATCCTTGTTCACTCTCACTGGAAATGTAAAATAGTACAGCCACTGTGGAAAACAGTATGGTGGTTCCTCAAAACACTAAAAGTATTAATTACCATATGATGCAGCAATTCTGGTTTTGGATATATGCCAAATAGAGTTGAAAGCATGGTCTTAAAGAAATACTTGTACATTCATGTTCATAACAGTATTATCCACAATAACTCAAATCTAGAAGTAATGCAAGTGACCACAGATGATGAATATATTAGTTAAAGGTGGTACATATATACAATGGAATATTGTTCAGCCTTAAAAAGGAAGAAAATTCTACAGTATGCTACACATGGAATCTTAAGGATATTTTGCTAAGTGGAGTAAACCAATCACGAAAAGACAAGTACTATATGATTTCACTTCTATGAGATACCTAAAGTAGTCAAAATCATAGAAACAAAATGTATAATGGTGATTGCTAAGGGCTAAAGAGAGGGGAATATAGGGATCTATTGTTTCGCGAATATAGAGCTTTGGTTTTACAAAACAAAAAAATACGGAAATGGATGGCATTGATGGTTACACAACATTGTGAATGTATTTAAAATAACGTTTAAAATAGTCAAGATGTCAAATTTTGTGTTATGTGTATTTTGCCAATATAAAAACCTGAAAAAAAGAGTATTTTAGGGAGAAAAAAATCAGTCTTTCAACATTATATATTCTGGTAGCTATGGAAATTTTGTAGATGCCTTTTATCAAGTTGAGTTTCTATTTTTATATTTCTTATTGCTTTTACTCTAAAAGAATATTGGATTCTGTCAAATGTTTTTCTGCATTTTTAAGGTAATCTTGTGGGGTTTTTTTTTACCTTTATTCTAATAATATAGTTTATTGCATAGGTTGTTTTTGTGTGTATGATAAATCAACTTTGACTTCCAGGATTAATCCTGCTTGGTTATCATGTATAATCCTTTTTATATGTTGCTGACTTTAAATTGCTGTCATTTTGTTGAAGATTTTTTATATATTCATAAAAGATATCATTCTTTTTTATTATCTGCCTGGTTTTGGTATTATTACTGATTTCTAGAATCAGTCTCTGTATATTATCTTCTCTTTAATTTTTTGGAACCATTTGTGGAGGATTGGTATTAATTCTTAGTTTTATTTCTTTTACAAGCTAGTCTTTATTTTATTTATTAATTGAAAAGTAAAAAGTGTATATATATTTATATACAAATATGTATGGTATGCAACATGTTTTCAGGTACGTATATACTGTGGAATGGTTAAATCAAGCTATTTAATATTTGCATCACCTCACATATCTTTTGTGTGTGTGTGTGTGTGTGTGTGGCAATTCTTTTAACTTTGTGTAAATTTCTTCAATGAAGTCATCTGAGCTGGGGTTTTCTTTGTAGGAAGTTTTAAATTACAAGTTCACATTCCTCTTACCTATCAAATTTTTTATTTCTTCTTGAGTCGGTTTCAGTAGTTAGTTTCTTCCTAGGAATCTGTCCATTTCATTTAATACATCTAATTCATTATCATTCAGCTGTTCATAGCATTCTCTCCTAAGACGTTTTTATTTCTGTGAAGACAGTAGTGCTGTTCCTGCTTTCATTCGTCTTTTTTAGTAATTTGAGGTCTCCCCTTTTGTTTTCTTTGTTAGTCTTTTGAAAGTTTGTCTTGGAATCAACCCAAATGTCCATCAGTGACAGACTGGATTAAGAAAATGTGGCACATATACACCATGGAATACTATGCAGCCATAAAAAAGGATGAGTTTGCATCCTTTGTAGGGACATGGATGCAGCTGGAAACCATCATTCTTAGCAAACTATCACAAGAAGAGAAAACCAAACACCACATGTTCTCACTCATAGGTGGGAACTGAACAATGAGCTCACTTGGACTCGGGAAGGGGAACATCACACACTGGAGCCTATCATGGGGAGGGGGGAGGGGGGAGGGATTGCATTGGGGAGTTATACCTGATATAAATGATGAATTGATGGGTGCTGACGAGTTGATGGGTGCAGCACACCAACATGGCACATGTATACATATGTAACAAACCTGCACGTTATGCACATGTACCCTAGAACTTAAAGTATAATTAAAAAAAAAAAAAAAAGAAAACAAAAAAAAAAAAAAGAAAGTTTGTCGATTTTATTAACCTTTTCAAAAAGCCTGTTCTAGGTTTTATCCTTTTGCTCTATTATTTTTCTAGTCTCTATTTCATTTGCTCCACTCCAGTCTTCACTTTTCCCTTCTTCTTGCTTGAGATTTAGTTTTCTCGCTTCTTCTAAGTTGTCTAAGGTGGATGCTTAGGTTGGTGAGATGACATCAGCTTCCTTTTTTAATATGGGTGATGATAGCTACAGGTTTCTACCTAAGCAATTTTCTTGATCGGCAACTCATACACTTTGAATGTTGTGTTTTCATTTTATTCATGGCATTTTCTAATTTTCTTGTGATTTATCTTCCATTCGTTTTTATTTAATTACCACACATTTGGGAATTTCTCAAATTTGCTTCTGTTTCTTATTTTTAATTTTCTTATAGTCAGAGAACATGATTTGTATGATTTCAGTGCCTTATAAATATATTGAGGCTTTTTGAAAGGGCTAGGATCCTTATAAGGAGACGGAGATTTGGAGACACGAGAAAGACCAAAAAGAAAAAAGAAAAGAAAAGCCATGCAAAGATGGAGGCAGAGAATGTAGTTGTTCTGTCATACATCAAGGAACACCTGGGGCCACCAGAAGCAGAGAGAGACAAAGAAGGATTCTTCCCTAGACCCTTCACTGGGAGCACAGCCGCACTGACACCTTAATTTTAGGTTTCTGTCCTCCTGAATAGTGAGACAACAAATTCCTTCTGTTTTAAGCCAACTAGTTTTTCGTCATTTGTTACGGCAGCTTGTAGAAACTAATATAGCAGATTTTTTTAAACAGCAAAAAATCATCTTTGTTTTGTATATCTGGGTTTGCTTTTATTTTGTGTTTATTTTTTTTGAAAGATAGATTTTTCTGGATAAAAAATTCTTGACTGATAGATTTTTCTTTTTATATCATTCTACTGACCCGTTTCCACTGTTTCTGACGACAAATTGGTTGCTAATTCTTTGAGGGTCTCTTAATTGTGATGAGTTAGTTTTCTTTTTCTTCTTTGAAGATTTTCTTTGCCTTTTCCTTTAAATGTTTTGACACTTATGGGTCTGATTGTGGATTTCTTTATGTTTATTCTACTTAGAGGTTGATGAACTTTTTGGATGTGCACGTGTTTGTTTCTTTGCATTTCTGTTTCAGCCAAATTTTGGGGAGTTTTTAGCCAATTTCTTGGAAATTCTTTTTCTGTTCTTTTCTCCATCTCCTCTCCTTCTGGTACTCTCCCATTATGTATCTGTGGTGTACTTAATGTCCCACATTTCTCTTGAGTCTGTGCTCATTAATCTTAGTTCTTTGACCTCTCCATTCTTCACACTGCATCATCTTTATCAATGTATCTTCAAGCTTGCGGATTGTTCTGTCAGTTCAGATCTACTGTTGCACCTATCTAGTTGATTTTTATTTCACTTATAATGCTAAATTAGAATTTCCATTAGGTTCTTTTAATAATTTATATCTCTTCACTGATACTCTTTATTTAGTAAGACATTGTCAACATACCTTTAATTATTTAAACATGATTTCCTTTAGTTCATGGAATATATTTAGAAAGGTTCATCCAAGTTTTTGTCTGTGAAGTCCAATGTTTGGGCCCTCTCAAGTGTTTCTGCTGTCTCACTTTTCTAAGGTGCATGAGGTCACCTTTTACTGTTTCTTTGCATATCTTAGGATTTGTGGTTGAAAACTGGACACCTTGTATCATCTATTGTAGTAAGTCTGGGTAACCACAACTCCCTGGGGCTTGCTTCTTGTTGTTTTCTTTCTTCTTGTCCGTTTGTCTGGTGGCTAGCTGGACCATTCAGGAAATTCAGTTTTCCCCCCAGTGTGCTGCGCATGATGTTTCTACTCTGATCCTGCATCCGTAGTCATATGTGGAGTTTTCCTTTTCCCCCAAAACACTAGTGGTTTTAGTGGAACTCTTTGGCCTGGCTGTTTCCATGATCTCATCACTAAGCTTGTGGATTGTTTGCTTCTGTTGGCATGACACTAATCTATCCACCTCCACTAATTGCTGAGTGCTTCCCAGTTGATTTCTCCAATGTCCTTCGACAAAAATTGTTCCACAGTCTGAACCAATTAAATTGGGTCTCCAATGCAAGGTCTGATATTGCCATTTCTGAGACTTTCTCAAAGTGTTTCTCTTATTTTTAATGTTATTACTACTATCGTAATTGCTCTTCATTGCGTTCAACAATTCAGTCCACTGGCCCCTTCTCAGGGTCAGTGGAAAATATTTTGCATTCCCATCTAAATTTCTTTATCCTTCCTATAAAAGACCTACAAGAGCTAGCCAGCTAGTTTAAGCCAGTCACCATATTCCATGTTCCTAGCCACAGTCACAGTGTCAAGGGTAAGCCTGAGCCTGGAGCTCCCAACTGGGGAATCTTGGAAGAGGTGACTGGGGTGGAGACCTCTTTTCCCTTCCTCTGGATCACAAGCTGTGCAGAGATGAGTCCAAACACAGCGGCAGACATCCTGTATCCACACGGAAGTCAGCCCAGGGCCAAAGCCTGCTCCGTGGGGAGAGCACAGGAAAGGAAAGTGGAAAAATGGAGCCACAGCACTTGCCTGGAAGCTTGATAACCCCACCGGGCTTCCAGCAGTGTGGAAGAATAAGTGGGCTCTAGGTTTCTACAAGTTTTGGAAAATTTTCTCTCACCCTCAGCCAAACTTGTGCTGAATAGTGCTGAGCTTTTTACGAAACCAGGACTGCTCTCCCTCTCACTCGTGATAAAAGTGGGAGTGAATTTCACCTCCAAAGTCCTCCAAAGACTTTTGCTTAAAGCATGTAACTTCATTAGTATGGAGGGCCTTTTGCCAGAGATGCATTCAATCCCACCAGGCAGCAGGTCCCATTAAACCTCATGTTTTATCATTGTTGCTGGTGGCACTGCCTACTGGTTGGGCTTGGCAGAATATCAGCTGCCCCCTGTCTCCATCCCATCCTGGCTCACAGAATATGAAGCCACAGCCCTCTGGGTGAGTTTACATTCACATTTTCCACAACAAAACATATCAAATTTGTCAAAATACACCACAACCATCCCCTGATAGATGGTGGAATGGAACTTACTCTTGTTCGCAAATAGGGGCATCTGCAAAATCTATAATACCAACCTTGCTTCTAAGCTCTGAAACATAACAAAGATAGTGTTTGTAAGGTCCTACCATCAAAATATAAATTTTACAAACCAGTACAAGAACTAAATTTCAAAACTGGCAATTATAAAATTCAGGATAATTTATTAAAATATTATACAAAAATTATAAAAAGTATAAACCTATAATTCCCTTTGAATTGTTGTTTACATTGGGAGCATATAGTTTTAGGGCAATGGACTAATTTGTTGCATATCTTCATTTCCGTGTGATTATAGTTTATTGATGAGCCCAGAAAATTAATGTACATATAAGATGACAAAACATACCCAGCGAGTACTAGAATGCATTTCACCACATGGGGATGTATGAAAGGAGAATCCTTATTATAGTTATCACATGGTCTTTGCTCCGACATCTCCTCCATCCAAGGGCTACCTTGATCTAGAGCCCTGGTCTCTTGTCTGTACCAAAAACAATTACAGAAGAAAAGCAGTGGGTGCTGGTGCCATCCTGAATTTTTACAATCTTGTGAGAGACAGCAAAATACAATTCAGAATTTTTCTTCATACCCAAAGCCATTAGCCCTGAGAAATGCTGTTATGTTTTCAGTGCTGTCATAATGCCAATCATACTATGGTAATGCCAATCATACCATGATAATGTCCATCATAGCATGGTAAGATTGTGGAGCACTGCCACCCCAAGAAGTGAAGCATCCCCATTTTCTCCACAACTTAACAACTGAGAATTCTCCTTCAAATTAAACTCAAAAACCGCAATATTGCCCAACTGAATTTCCTTCTGTAAAGAAAACCTGAGTCCCATGACCTGCTGAGCCTTTGCCCTAGTCCAGCAATTACCCGTGTGCTCTTAGAGACATCTAAGAACTGCAGCAAGGCTGAATGGCCATCTAGGAATTAGAGTGCACCAAGCATCTACCCAGCATCTTATACCAATGCTATCACTGTGAATCTGGCCTGCCTTCACTAGTAAGTGGTGCCAACTGTGCAGTCCCAAGTTATGATCTTGGAATATGCTCAGGGTAGTGTAAAATCACCAGTCCCTAACTGCAGCTGGTGCGAACTGCTGGGCCCTCTATCGCTGTAAACATTATGCAACACAATTGTGGGCTTGTTGTTAGGACTCTAAGGCCAACCAAGAGACCTTATCCTATGTGAGTTAATTGTCATATCAGAGTCCTGAGATACACTGGGTAGCTCCTCGGCTTCTGAAGGAAAGAATGTTCAGTGCCTTGAGATCCCATGGTTCTGACAGCCACACCTGGGAGCTGCATTTCCTTCTCCATGTCCTCAGATGGTCTTGTGAATCACAGGATATGTTGGAGACTGTGCTGGCAGTCTCTCCGCATCCGACTTGTTGAGCAAGGAGACCCGGTGTTAGACTGGAAACATGGGAGGAAGGAACTTGAAGGAAACGCCAGAATTAGTGACTCTGAGATGTTCTTAGCACCCACATTCCCTTTCTTGACAATGCTACAAGATGTCTGTACTTTAAATTTAATTTTTAATGGTTCTGACTTGAATAGAGTCTTCACTCTCAAACTGCTGCAATGTCTTGCGTTAGAAAAATATTCCCTGGCAACAATTCAGTCTTCTCTTTTGAGAATAAATGGACTGAATGAATAAATTTTAATTGTACCAAAGCACCTTGTAATCTCTAAATAATGAGCTAATTCTGTATACTCACATCAGTGGGGGCTCCTTATCCTTAGCAAAGTCTTTCTGCAGCAGACAACAAGATGTGGGCTGCAGTTACCAAATTCTTAATGGTAGCATTTCCTTACCTCTGTCATGTAGTTGTATTTTTTTTTTTTAGCACTCCCACAAGTCACCTAATTAACTTTCTCTGGTGGTCACAGATTCCATGCATATTTAATGCTATTAAAATAAGCTTGGTCAGCCAGTGCTGAGCGGTGTTCAGCACGCAATTAAGGCAGCCCATCTTGACTTCACACAATGGGCGGCTCTAACCTGGCAGAGAATTACTCTGATGCATCACACGGCTCCTCGTCCTCCTCCACTGTTTTATATCACATTTGGTTTGCCAAACAACTTTGACTGCTGCATGTGCAAAAATTAAAATGCCATCCGAAACCATCATTATGCACATACAGCATATATCCCATGCATGACTCCCATAGCTTAAGATCTCTGCTACTTTCACATACTTGAACTTTTGAAGGGAAGGTACTGCCCCCAGGTCCCCATAGTGTAAGAGTTATGGGAATATGACTGCTCTCAGTTCTGTGATTTCTGAAACTATCTGCAACAAGCTACCATTCTCTATTATGAAACATCTGAAAACCATTTTGTTGAAAAAAATCAGCTCACCCAAAGGTATTGGGCATTGCTACTCCTGAAGACTGCTGCATATTTATGGTGATTTGCCATAACAACAAACACAGAGGGATTATGTTTGCTGAGGTTAGCAGTAGTTCAGTCTCTGCATTGAAATTCACTGAAGAGGGGATGTGGTTGTACGTTATTTGTTTGTTTGTTTTGTGTGTGTGTATGTGACAGACTCTCACTCTCTCACCCAGGCTGAAGTGCAGCGGTGCGATCTCAGCTCACTGCAAGCTCCACCTCCCAGGTTCATGCCATTCTCCTGCCTCAGCCTTCCGAGTAGCTGGGACTACAGGCGCCCATCACCACGTCCAGCTAATTTTTTTTATTTTTATTTTTTTTTGTATTTTTAGTAGAGATGGGGGTCTCACTGTGTTAGCCAGGATGGTCTCGATCTCCTGACCTCATGATCCACCTGCCTCGGCCTCCCAAGGTTGTATGTTTTGAGAGATGGTGGAAATCTCACTTTACCAACAGCTGTGTAGAGATCTGAAATTAAATGGCCAACAGTTATGGATACTGAAAATTAACTGGGATGGGGAAAGTTGGCAGCAAATATCCTTTAAAGTTATTGCTTATTTTCTTATTTGTTTTACAAATTAGCATCATTCTTATTTTATATTTGAGAAAATTATAGCAGGAGAAGGTGAATATATTTGCCCATGACAACACAAATAGCATCAGAGTTAGGATTTGAATTCAGTCCTCTGGCTTCAAATCTCACTTTTGAACCCCCAAGCAATACTAAGCCATCTGCTACTTTCTGTTACCTAGCTACCGAGAAAGTTAATTCCAGACAAAGTTTGTGGACACCAGCTCACTTACTGTAACCATGAAAGCAGGCGTATCAAGTTGCATCTCAAACCAAATTCTCATTTCTCTAAACTCACTGTGCACAGTCTGCCAATCTCCTCTTCCAGGAAAACAGCCTTCCCTCCATACTCCCTCCCACTCTTTCCTCCTCCTCCCTCCCTCCCTCCTTCCTTCTTACCTACCTTCCTTCTTTTTTTATTGTTATGACAGTAATTTTAAACTTCTCTGACAAGACCATTACAAAACTGAAATTCAAAAAAAAGAAAGCTAACTAGAATTTTTAAATAATGGAAAAAAACACAAACACTTACTTCCAAAATTTTACCATAGTTGGAAGATATTATTTTTAATACTGTCTTTAACACTTTAAAAATAATTTCATTCCCTTGATGGAATAGGAATTTCTCAAATATGGTACATTATCCAGAAGAAAGGGGCTTTAACTGGGCAAGCATGGATCTCTTTTCTATTCTCCTTATAAATTGCTTTACGACAATTTCTAGAGACAGAAACACACTGACATGAAGTTTGAAGTGTATGTGTGTGTACGTGTATATGTTTATGCATGTGTGTATACATGTTTGTGCATTTATGTGTGCATGTGCATGTGTACATGTGCGTGTTTGGAGATGTTCTTGACATGATGTTTTGTAATCACAATTCCAAACATCAACGGAAGGATTTTTCTGGCCATTTCTTGCCAACAAGTTGGAGAACAATGGCCAGAGGGAAAGTAGGGCTTTGCCACTACCTCCAAAATCTCCAGCTCCGCTGTTAAATTCCATTTGAAAGATGCCCAGGAGGAGACCACATTTCTGGAGCATGGCATGTAGGATCAGGGCTTCCCTTGGAAAGTCCTGCCTGGGAGTATTGTCCTGCCCTCTGAAGCCACCTGCCCCTACAGAGGCCCTGCCACTCATTATGAATCCCTTGGTGGAGACAGATTAAGATTTACTGGGTCAGGTACCACTCACCTTTTTTAAAAAGAATGTTTTAGAAAAAGGGTTTTAGAAAAAAGGATATTAGTGTGGAATTTTCAGCCTTTTAAAAAACATACCTTAATATTTTATTAAATCAAAGCATTTAGTTCTATTTGTTTGTGTTTGTTTTATATTAAAAATACTTCAGAAACTTTAACAATATTTGTTTTTTAGAAAATCAGAATCCTGAGAAAGGTTACTTTATAATATAGAGGCATTTGGTTTTACGGTTGCCTTGTTTACAGTAAAAGCAAAGATATATGTGTATATATGGTTTTGAATGCATTTCTTCGAAAGAAAAAGATGTGGAGTTTGAATATGGGTAATGTTTGATGATGAGGTTAGACTGGAATCGGATGTAGGGTGTTTGGAGATAGAGGTGTTACCTAAGTAGGTGATAAGGTTTCAATCTGGGGTTGGGGTTGAAAGTAGGAGCTGGGCTCACAGGGTGGGGGGTGATTAGGTCAGAAGTTGAGTTGGTGATGGGCTGAGGGAACACTTAGAAGCAAACTGATGAGTTAGGGCTCAGGCCTCCCTTAAAACTACACGGTTTCCTTATCATCCTTATTGAAGTGTTCCTTTCCTGAGAGTTCCTTGTGCGGGGTCAGGTATCATCCTTGGATCAAGCTTGTGATCCAGTTTAGTGGTTCAGGCATTTCTTTTATTTTATAAAGAAAGATCTCTTTTCCCTTGACTTCTGGATAGCCACCTTTCCCCATGTCCATAGCGGAGGTACAGCTTGTTCCACTTCTCCTTGTAGTTTCCTGTTTTTCCTGTGATCTTCGCGAAGCAAATTTATTTAGTGGTTTCAGTTATCTTAGAGTCTTTGATTCTTACTTAAATTTTGTGAGTGAAATATGATTATTTTCCTCCTTTAACAGAGATAGAAATAAAGCATCAGATAACCCAAGGTCATAAAGAAGGTAGAGTACACATAGTTGGCATTTTATTTTAAAAATATGTATATGTACACGTATAAAATCTGTAGTCAAAAGGGAGGAAGGAAGAAAGGAAAAGAGAGAGGGAGGGAGGGAGGCAAAGAGGGAAGGAGAGAGGGAGAAATGGAGAGGAAGGAGAAGGCGGAGAGAGAGAGAGAAGGAATAATAAATTATGCCAGGTCTTCTGAGATCCAAATCTCTGATTGTTCAGTTGTACCTGCAGCCTGATGATTTCCTACATCACTTTGTTAGCTATGATTCAGTGAGAATTAAAGCAGTGACCCCTGTTATCTAAAATATCACCACCTATAATGCACATATTTGTAAATGCATATAGGAAATGCAGAGACTTAAATATAATATGCTAGAAACATTAAACCAATATATAAATGGAAACTAGGAAAGTAAGATTTAACTTTAAAAGGAAATTTTAAATCTCGCTATATTATTATCTACTTTAGGACTCTTTAAATATACGTTGGCTGGAGCCCTGAGAAGTATATCCCCATTACCGTAAATTCCACTTAGATCGTGATGGGGATTAGTGTGAATCAAAAACCAAGCCCTCCTTCCATGTGGAGTGGCAAACCTTCGCTGCAGCCTCATTTCCACTAATCTGAGGCTGCTGTGTGATCTTTGATCACACCAAGTATTACAGATGGAAAAGTACTCTTCTCAAATCCCCAACGTGTTTCCAACTGTCAATACAATCCTTTTTAAGTGTCAAAAGCAATTGCTCTGGTTTCTACTTATACTGCTAACCATAGCAGTACATTTCAGTACTTCTAAAGCAAAACAACAACCAAATGGCATAACTGCAGGCCAGAATTCTGACAGGCACATTCACCCCCTGCTTTAAAGGCATTAGGAATCCATTTCTAAAAATTGCCATTTATGTTAACTGCACTTTAAAGATTAGGTATTTCACTCTGCAATACCTGATCTGGGAGGCAAAACACCCCCACTCCAACCCTTGAATTATACAAACAAATCACACAGGTTACATGTCTGGCCAGATGTTTAAATCCACACAGAAAATGAAGCGTTCCTAGAAAATGCAATAAACATTTTAATATTTGGAAGCATATGAACAAAGGATGTCTCTCATTTAAAAGATGATCTCAATGAAATTGAATTCATCCCCATAAATTATACAAGACAATGGTTTGCAGTAATTGATGTAATAAAGTGGTGGGTAGAAAGAGTCACAATTCCCTAAACTAGATAAAATAAGCAATTACTCTTGCTATCAGAAATGGCAGCATCAATGGGAACGTTGTCAGTGTCTGAACACAACCCAACCAACCCTGTTGCATTTAAGCATCAGAGGCCATGGCCTTATTATCTTTCCAGGATGTGCATGTATAATAAGCTTCTCCAACAAATGAAGGGGAGATGTTTCTGGCAAAATGAAAAATGGTGCTAAACTATGTCCAGATGATTAATTCACAGAAACTCTCCATCACACAGCGACGACATATGCCCATCTCCTCTGTTGTCCCCTTGGAGATTTTCCTACTAAACGTATGTGCATATTTTTCATGGCCACTGATATTTGAATTGCAGCCTGCTCCCATGCAGAACATGAAACACTTCAAACTGCATAATGCTGACTAAATTATAAAGTCTCCAGTGGCCTGAGGTAGCAATAGCCATAATAATGAGTGTGCTTAAGTGGTTTCTGTAGATCTCCCCGCCCCCTTCACTTTAATGCCTTGACTTACCAGGTTTTTTTTCTTTTTCCCTACATAACATTACTGACCACTTTGTGTTGGGGAAATGCAATGGTCTCTCATTGTATAATGACTATGCCAAGAATAGAAAAGGTAGTGGTGGGTGGCTGATTGATACTCATGTTTTAATTAAATAAAGCAGTCAGCTGGCATGTTTTCATGCGTTGTTATTCCATCTTGTTTAAATACAGATAATGCAAGGATTTCTGCACGTTAAAGTGCAGCACTTACGTTACTTTAAATGATATCCATTTGTGCACCTAAGTTGCTGCATCAATCCTGATTAATTTTCATAATTTAAGATATTTTGCATTAATTATTTTCTGAAGAAAATGAAAAGTGCAAAGAGCAAATACATATATTTAATAATTCAGTAAAAAAAATTATGTGTTAAAATGTTGACGGTATTCTGGTTATCCCAGTCTCTTTTAATGGTTGTGCCAATTGAGGCTCCATTTTTAGCATGGCATGGGATGACACAAAAAGTAGTTTAATACTGGGAATTTATGTAACCCACTATGTGCCAAGCATTGGTAAAATAAATACTTTCCAGTTTTCATAAGTCTTTTATCAGGTTAAAAACAGAAAGCACTATGTGCCCAGAATCTGAACAAAGAGAATCTCGCCTGGTTGGAAAAAGAAATGGATTCGATGAAGGTAAAATGAAGAATAAAACTGAAAAAGGTATTGTATCAACCTGGTCCCTCTCAGTCCATGGCTTGGAATGGTCAGCCCAGCCTACATGTCAGAAGCTGGATTCGAGGCTGAGTCTCACTAGTGAGGTCTCACCATTCACCCAGCCACAGCAACTCTGTCAAGGGTGGGGGCACATGCAGGTCCTGCATCAATGGACCTGGAACCTAGGAATTGCATTGGGGAAAGAGGTACGTTCTTCCATTGGAGGCTGCCAAGGTGATAAAAGGTAAGGCTGGAGCAATTGGGATTCACTTTTTCCTGCAAATAGGAAGACCTGCTTGTATGTAAGCCACCTCAAGGAAAACAGACCTTAGAGAAAGGTGCAAGATTTTGACAGTGACTTTCCTTGTGTCTTCAGGTAACTGTATCCCGGGATGTTTCATCTGTGTAAGCCAATAGCTTTCCTTTTATGTTTTAATCAGTTTGAGTTGATTTTCTAATTTGCAATCTAAATACTTTTGACCCTTTTGGTCCCTTCTCCTTTACTTGAATCTCATGAGAATCGGTGCTAGCTGAGAGATCTCGGTTGTCATAACGGGATAATAAAGCTGCGGTTACCCACTGGGAGCAAAGCACGAGAAAAACTCATCTCCCCCAGTGCAAAGGCAGAAAGCAGCCCTGGTCCAAGCCTATGAAGACCTAGAATGCCAGATGGAAGGCATTGGTGAACCAGGGGTATATAACAAAGATTTCCAATAATAATACCAGATGCTTAGAAAAAACTCCAGATTTTCTACCAAAAACTAAATGTTTCTGTCTTTCATCCAATTCTCCCAGCATGGCCTCTTTACGGATTCTTAGAGTGATGTCTACATTTATTCATGGTATCAAACAAATAAACATTCCTGCACATCCATCTGAGAAGTGAGGGTGGAATGCAGGAACAATTCTATCCAAGGCCATTTAGGGAAACCAACCAAGAAAGGAAGACACATTTTTTGTTTAGTCCTAGGGAAACTCTGTCCCTTCACCCTGACTGCTGTTAGCTATAAAGTCAGTACAATAGTTTTCATCAGAGGACCCTGCCCTCAGGATCTGGCCACTGTGTGGTAGAGGTGAGAGTAAGTCAGGCCCAGGAGTGTGCCACCAGATGCTATGAAAAGAGCTGCAAGCTCTACTTCAATAAACTTCGGCACTAAGACATAGAGTTACAAGTGAAGAAGACAGTAAGGTTGAGCAGACACAGGGTGCAAGGTGGGATTGGGGCACTGAGGCCCTCACCAAATTTAAAAAATCATTTTGCTTCTACAGGTCTCTATACACTCATTCCTAGAGGGTTTTGCCCCCAAAAATGAATAAGGGCCATTTAGCCAATGGTTCAACTAATGAATCTGTCCAAGTTCTGACCCAAGGCTGGCCGTGATGCACTCCTGCATCTCTTGTGCATTCTTACTTCCTTTTCCTCTCTGCAAACTGCAAGAATTTTAAGAGTTAATGCCCAGGTGTGGTTGACAAGGTCAGGCAGAACATTTGCTTCTTTTCTTTTTGTATTAATGTTTTCCTTTAAATAATAATTACATGAACATTAACGAAAAAAAATTTAAAAAGCAAATGGCACTAAAGGGGAAGCAGTGAAGACTCCACATTTTGCCACCCATGGGCTGGACCCACCCATAGTCTTTCCCTCAAGAGAGGCATCATGGCCGCCAGTTCTAAGCAGGAGGTGGTGCTAAGAAAGATCCCTAGAAGAGGCGTTGCTGGGTCAAAGGGCATGTGCACTTTCAACACAGAGAGATATTGACAAATCATCTTTCATAAATGGTATTGTTACTTTAGATAAATGTGGAAGAGTGACTGTTCTTCCACATTCACCAAGAAAATGGCATCAGTCTTGTAAATCTTTGCTGATCTGATCATGTGAGAAGTATTTTACTTTCATTTTACTTTGCATTTATTTTAATGAATAATTTGATTGTTTCACATATAAAAAGATATTTAAATTTTCTTTTCTAAAATCTCTCTTTTCTTTGATATTTTTATTGTATTAATCTTTATCTTACTGATTTATAGAAGTTTCTTATATGTTAGTCCTGTGATATGAGTTATGATTATTTCTCCCTATTTGTCATTTGGCTTTTGAATTTATGATTTGTAACCATGAATTGTTTATTTCATAGAATAAAACCTATCAGTTCTTATCTTTCATGGCTTCTGAGTTTTGTTTCATGTTTAGAAATCTTTTTTATTATGTGATAATATTTTAAAATCCATCATGTTTTCTTATAGCATTTTTATTGTTTCACATTACTTTTTCTACTAACATTTCGTGCATTTGGACCTTATGTTGGTGAAGGATATAGGGTAGGATCCCACTCTACTTTTCAGATGTTATCCAGTTGTTCATATGGCATCTACTGAATAATCTATATTTCTCCTAAAAATAGTACCAAAAGCTTTCCTTTGTGATATTACCAACATCTTGTTAACTAACTTTTCTCTCACATAGTTTCAGTTGTATCTTGTGGACATATATTTTACTTAGATTTTGTTTCTTGTATCCATTATTATTCTTTTTCAGTTTCTGAATCGAAAGCATTTAGATAGAACTAAGTCATTTCATGTACGGAATAATTTTTACACTTTATTTAATATTAAAACTCACTTTTGCTAGCCTCCAAGAAAGGGAAAGAGAGCTTACATGCAATATTTATTATGTTATAAAACATTATGCAAAATGTTTTATAGAATACTGTCATATCCACTGTGGTCATTAGAAACAATTTTAAGGTTGAAATACATTTATATTGTGTTCTCTTTTTCCCCTTTTTTTTGAAGTTGAAAAGATAAGAATCATTTCCTATAAAATACAGGTAACATTTGAATGTCTTGTACTTCATCATTCCAGAGGCAAGACCCAGAATCAAGAGTTTCTGATACATTGTTGTGGCCCAATCCATTGTAAAACAAAACTAAAATTTTACATATATCTACAAATTGAAGGACTCATAATTCAACCTTAAACAGAATACACTGAAAAATGAATTATCATTTCTCCTCTCTCTCCGTGTTAGCTATAAAGGAGGTCCTGATGGCTATAAATTTCAAATACAGGACATTGTCTGGGCACCTGTGGGTGGCCACAATGGCATTTAGATGCACAGCCAAACAGAAGCCCAGCTTATATTGGGAAAAGGAACAAAGCATGTTTCTGGTGGCTAAAATTGATGCACAAGGTGATTGAGTTTTAAGTCTTTCTCACATGTGCAAAACAAGCAGCTAACCAGTCAATCATAACCACACACTAAAAATCTTTAAAACTGTATGGATTTGAAGATAGATCCAGAAACTGTAAAATTATCTGGTATACTCTAGATGGAAGAAAAATAACTCAAACTGAAATTTAAGATTCTTTTCTTCAGAAAGAGCCCAGTATTTACTCCTTTTTTTCATAATTTAATGCCAATGATAAACTAGAAGTTTAACTCATAGACATGACTTCTCTCATGGCAAGGCCTGTAGTCATTCAAAGTTCCTGATCATGTCCCACTGAACCACGTGTATGATTATCTCTGAAACCTGAGAAAGGCTATCAGTCAGTGGGATAAGAGAGTCCCTATGACAGGGAGAAAGCCTGAGGAAGCCTACATCCCTCTCCTGTGGGTGAGCATGAAACATCTCCTCCAGAGCTTACGAATGGTAGAATCCAGGAGAAAACAAGTGGATGGAAAGAATAATGAAGAGGAGGGGAAAGACTCAGGTATAAAGGCCGAGAAACAAGTGGAATAAAGGATGGTGCCCCACTGGAGGTAAAACGGTAAGTCAACCGTGAAGATAAAGTGAAACTATTCATTTAGTACAAAAAGGGAAGGAAAATAAGAAAAAAAAAAGCAAGGGGCCAAGAAAAATTAAACAGCAAACATATATTTAAATTTAGCCATGTTAATATGCACATTAAATGCAAATGATTTGAACAGACAAAAGGCAGAGATCATTATGAAAAAAGCAATTTGAATTTTTTAAGGATAGTATTAAAAATAAATGAAATATATATAATGCATACACTAAGCAAAAGAAAGCTGAAGTGGTTACATTAGTCTCAAAATACATTTTAAAACAAGAAATAAAGACATTTCATAATTAAAAAGGAATAATTGATAAAGATTAGTATTGCATCTAAATGTGTGAGAATTAAATATCAGAGCTTCAAAATAATAAAAGAAAAATGGATAGAACCAAAACAAACAGAAAACTCTATAATTATAAAAGTAGAATTCTGCACTCCCTCCCTAATAATCAATAGATCACGGACAGAGAATTAATAAGGATATAGAAGACATAAAAAAGCACTATGTGACCTAGTTGATATTCACAGAAACTTACAGCACTCTACTCACAATAGCAAAAGACAGATTCTGTTAAAGTATATGTGAAACATTTATTAAGGCATACAATATTCTAGACTATAAAGCAAATCTCAACACATTAAAAAAAATGCAATCAAAGTGTAGTCTCTGCCCACAGTGAAACTAAACTTAAAATCAATTACAGCATTTAAAAATTCTCAAACACTTGGAAATTTAAAAAATCACACTTCTCTATATCCCAGGTGTCAAATAAGCAATCAGAAATAAAATTAGAAAATATTGTGAGTTAAATGACAATATAAAAGAAGAAAGAACAATTACATATAAACATATGTGGCACACAGCTAAAGCAGTGCTAAGAGGAACATTTATAGGATTAAAATTCTTACATTGAAAACAGGAAATATGTCAAATCAATAACATCTACCTTAGAAAGAAAGAAAAGGAATGGCAAATTAAATGTGAAGTGAGTTCAAGTAATGGTAAAACGAAGATAAACAAAAAAACCAGCCACACTGATAACAGGGAAGCAATAGAGAAAATAAATAAAACAAAAAGCTCGCTATTTATTTATTTAGAGATGGAATTTCACTCTTGTTGCCCAGGCTGGAACGTAATGTGATCTCGGCTCACTGCAACTTCTGCCTCCCAGGTTCAAGTGATTATTCTGCCTCAGCCTCCCAAGTAGCTGAGATTACAGGCACGGGCCACTACACCCGGCAATTTTTTGTATTTTTAGTAAATACAGGGTTTCACCATGTTGGTCAGGCTGTTTTCGAACTCCTGATCTCAGGTGATCCACTCGCCTCGGCTTCCTAAAATGCTGGGATTAAAACAAATGGAGGAATGTGAGTTTTTCAGGAACTGGCGTGGGTAAAGATGGATTTCCTGTAGATCAGAAGGAATGCAGTTTGAGCATGATCTATTCTGTGATCACCAAATGCATTATGGAGAAGAGGTTTCCCAGGTGCTCTTTAGTCCAGTTTGTGTGGCTGTTGGGGATGAGATCTGAGTCTGTTTTTGATGTTTTGCTTTAAAACAAAATGCTCTAAATTGTGGCTGATGCTAGCTATGCTAAGTTCTAATCTCAAATCAAATCAATGAAGAAGCATCAGAATTCTTATCAAAGTTAAGAAGACTTAAAACAAGAGCACTATCTGAGGAAGATTATAACACACACATAAAAACCAATGTGTTGATGTGTATCAAGCTCATCCAAAACGGCTCAGGTCCTTTGAAGCTGTAAGCCTTTTTCTTTTATAGTGCTCAACAATTAGGCCAGGTGTGGTGGCTCACACCTGTAGTCCCAGCTACCTGGGAGGCAAAGTGGGAGGACTGCCAGAGCCCAAGAGTTAGAGACCAGCCTGGGCAACATAGGGAGATCCTGTCTCTACAAAACATAATTAAAGAAAAAAGAAAGAAAGAATTAGAAACAAAACAAGTGGAATTTTAAGCATCAAAATGTTTATAGAAAAATTATTTACAATAGTAAAGAGTGAACACTCACACTCAATATTTGACAATTGTATATTGGTCATTGTGTTGGATCCATTAAATTAAGAGAATCTAATAAAATAAAAAATCATCATGTTACAGCTTCATGGAAAACTAATGTGAAAAATTACATAAAATATGACATCAAGATTATAAAACTATGTGGGAAAAAAGACCCAGAAGAAATCCCTCAAGCTATTAAATTAATGAGTCATATGCAGTAGTCTTAAGGCTACTTTTAATTTTTATCTTCAACTTTATTTTGCATTTTCTACACTTATATGATAAAGTTATTTTTACATTAAATCTCCCTAAAAGAATGCCAAAGTAAATGAGGAAACCAAGTGAAAAATAATCACTTATTTATCAATCACTTATTTATTTAGTTCTCAGTGATTTTTGAGTGTTTATTTGTAGAGATATTATCCAAAGAGTACTTCTTTACTACTAAAATTTACATAAAAATGAGTAAATCAAGATGAGAAAGAAAAACTAAATGATCTAATTCATGTACCCCATCATCTCTGATGCACACTCTCTTGGTTTATCTCATATTAAGCTAAATTTTAGGAAATATGAGTGATCTAGTTACCTGCAGAAAAACTCTCCTACAGGCAGTTTATAATGTATTTTCCAGAGTGTGTGAATAGGCCCAGTAACTTCAAGTGTGTCATTTTAATTCCTGCCAAGCCCTGGAAGCGACATTATTGAATGCTGTGTGTGTGATTGCTAAGAGTCAGGCTCCAGGCTAAAGACCTGGGTTCAAATTCTCATTATTCCTTATTAGTTCTGGGGCCTTGGCTGAGTTACTTGAATTGGTTTTCCTCTCTGACCTTCACTTTTGGCACCTGTAAAATGGATATATTAATCCTGAACTCCTTGGATGGTAGTAACAATTCAAGAAAAGAACTTTTGAAAGTGCACGTGGGCATGCACACATACATACACACATACATATATAGTTATCTTTAATTAGAAAATCTGTGGTGCATTGCACAAAAAACTACTCTTCATATCATTTGAAATAAAATAATACAGACTAATGTATGTTGTGTATGTGCTATGTGCTAGGCACTATATGCATACATAATTTCCTTTACCTTTCATGCCATGTTCAAGTTACAGAAGAGGAAACTGAAGAACTAAGGGAGTGAAAAAGAAGTAGCTACCCACCTAACACAATAATAAAAACAACCTGTTAGATACAAACACCGAAACAAACAGACCCATCTAACACACTAACAGTAACAACCTGTTAGATACAAACACCGAAACAAACAGACCCATCTAACACACTAATAGTAACAACCTGTTAGATACAAACACTGAAACAAACAGACCTATCTAACACACTAAGAATAACAACCCATTAGACACAAACACCGAAACAAACAGACCCCTCTAACACACTAATAATAACCTGTTAGATGCAAACACTGAAACAAACACCCATTTTAAACTGTCTTCTCTAAGTATTTTCTTTCCCTTTTAAATCACTGCTTTCATGGTAAGAGTTTTGAATACTTAGCAACACAACTGTAGTGTGATAATAAGAGAAAAGAGAGGAGAGAGACAAACACACAGAGAGAGAATGAGAAATTTCTAAATACCAAAGAGAAAACAGTTCCAAGGTGTATAAAAAATAAATACTATTTGATGATGTGTGTTACTCAGAATCATAAAATGATCATAAAATGAAAGTTCAAGCACGATATCAATTAAACCAATTATCTCCATCCAGTAATTATTTTGGTTATTAAAAAAATATAAAATCTAGCATCAGTTGAATTTTATTTTGATTGTGCAAATTTTAAAGAATAATGTTAAGACTTAATTAGTAGGTTAACTGCCTATATAACCAATGAAATGAATATTGGCAAAACTCTAAATTTTTTCTTATATATGAAAATGATCTCCAAACGAAAACATGCACTATTGTACAAATGCTCACATTACCTGCATTTCATAGAGATTAAACAAAAAATATATTTTAAAATGATTTTATTTGTCAATAGAAATATTTTTTCCACACTAAAATATGTAATATGTGATGATTATATTTTTAGATGAATAATATAATTGAATAACACTTTTCAAACTCCTGATTTTATGTTATGTGATTTAGTCATTTGAAAGCTGGCTTCTAGGTTTTCTTTATTTTGATTCGTGACTTCAGTGTCTCTCCAGGGCTGGCCAATGTCACTTTGAGAGATGAGTGGTTCACATGAAATAGGTATGTTTATGGCTACATTCTAACAGCAAGCATGCAAAGAAGAAAAATAAATTGTTCAATCTCATATACCAATTATATGAGTGCTGATTACATTTGCCTAGTATTTTCCTTCTTTCCTATGCCATTCAATTATTATTGCAAGGAAACAGAATAGTCTTCCAAAATTAAATATTACCAGAAGATGTCCAATCTCTTGTTGATCCTCATGTGAAAGATTTTTACATAATTAGATTTTTTCCCAAGTTGAATTGTTCAGTTAGAGGAATTTTTAAAGGTGACAGATTTACATCATTTTTTGTACCAAATTACACAATGAAAACCAGCTATTATGTATTTTTCAAATGCCTGCTCTTCGTAGAAAACATTTCTCTTTAAAATCAGCTACTGCCTTGTTCACTACAACTTCATTTATGCCACCACTTTAAACCAAGCATTCCGATTTATTTAAAAATATCTGCCCAGTTAGCCAAGTTGGCAGTCTGCTCCCACCTCAGAGCCTACTGGTAAAGCTGCAACATTTGCCTCTTATAGAAGAAAACTGCACCCTCATCTATACATTTAACTCCTAAGTTAAAAATTTTCCATATATTTAAGTATCATAGATCCTTTTTGCTAGAAAAGATTTTCATTACAACTTTCCTATTAAACATTTTGCAAAGCTTTCATGGTATCTCTTTTACAAAACAAATTACCTATATTGAAGGTATCCTGTGCACTTGAGCACTTCTGTCTTCAATATTTTAACTGGTCAGAGTTTGTCTATAAATGATGCAGCAGATAAATTTCACATACGGTGTTATCTTGATAATTTTAGTTAGGAATCTTTTCTCTTTTCTTTCTCTTTACTTTTTGCTTCCCCCTCCCCCCACCGCCACCTTCAACACCCTGTCCCAATTCCAAGAAATACAGTCATTTCATCAGTGATTACACTTATAATTTTGTAAGTTTTTATTATGCTTGTTGTTTTCATTTGATACTATGTTTTGGTTAAAGAAGATTGCTGGTGTTGCATGTATCAACTTTTGAGTGATTTGAGGTTTACACCCAGGCATACACACATGAGTACTTCTTTAAGAATTGCATTACTGAAACAAATATTGCAATCTAAAATCTGTTTAAGATACTCATATTATTATCCATTATGGGAGAAATTATCTCAGTTTTTTTGTCATATTATCATCCAATATGGGAGAAATTATCCCAATTTGTAAATTTTTGTCAATGCAAAGACAATGATACGGTAACTAAACCTTTTTCCTTCTGTCCCTCTGTGCAACGCAGCCTCCCCACACTAGATTAATAAACTTTAGCCAAGGCCTCTGTGAAGTAATAATGTCTAGCTGCCTGAAGATTGGTAGAGGTGTGCTATCATCATGTTTCAGATGCTTAATTTTGAATTGTTTTGCCAACTGAGATGGGTTCACATAGTCAATAGTTCATTTTTCAAGGCATAATCTTCATAAAGGGTAAGAATTAATGTTAAAAATAGTAGCAATGATATTTACATTTCAAATAATTTACTTGATACTTTCGTTATCATGTTGGGGTCACCTTCTTCATAATCATAACGAAAGCATCATTTTGTTGTAACATGGTTGACAATGGGCCCATTCAAAGGCATTTTCTTGTAGCTTTTTCATGTGTAGCGTTTTAAGAATTTATTCAAGTTCCAACATTTGCAGGACTTTTGAAAACAAATTTTCCTTGTATATGGGCACCGCTGAGCTGCAGTACGTCAAAATACGATGTATGCAGAACAACTAAAGCAGCCCGTGTCTTGTTAGTGGTATAACCCCACCATGCTCGGGATACCTGAGTACCATTAATCATAGACCATCATCTGACCTTGACAAAGGATGGGCCCAAGGTCAACCCACATATTAAGTTCCAATGAAGCTAAATTGCCTACTCATTTTAGAGATTAAAATAAATACAGAAAAAGGTGTAGAATTTTTTTCCTGGAGCCCAGTAGATCCTGCAACTTAAGTGATGTTCACATCCTACTGTGAAGCCACTGGTCTAAATCTCTCCATACTAAATCTAAAGTTTTAGATTTTTGATCTCTATAGTTTAAAAAAGTTCTCACATCTATGAGCTCTGGGCTGAAAATTCTGAAACCAACAGGAGTCAACAATGAGACAGTTCAATAGTAGCTCAAGAATGCACATCACCTTATTCCTTCATTTGAAGCAGATTGGAACATTTTTCTAGTGATTTTTAAATTGTAGTGGTTCCATCAAAGAAGGAGTCTTTTTGCTGACGTGGTGGCTCATGCCTGAAGTCCCAGCACTTTCAGTGGCCGAGGCGGGCAGATCACCTGAGATCAGCAGTTCAAGACCAGCCTGGCCAACATGGTGAAACCCTGTCTCTACTAAAAATACAAAAATTAGGCTGGTGTGGTGGCGCACGCCTGTAGTCTCAGCTACTGTGGAGGCTGCAGACGGAGAATCACTTGAACCTGGGAAGCAGAGGTTTCAGTGAGCCAAGATCATGTCACTGCACTCCAGCCTTGGTGACAGAGAGATTCCATCTCAAAAAAAAAAGGGGGGGGGGGGGGGGGGAGGGACTTTTACATTGTTGACTTCTCACTCTTTCTTTATAAACTACTTTGGAATGGTGGTTTCATTCATTCTCATACTTTTCCGTTAAAACAGTCCTTAATCTGAATATAATCGGGTTGAGATTTAAATAGAGGAACTTCTAACCCTTTTTTAAAATGAATTTTTAAAAGAAGATAAAAGAATCAAGGGGAAAACTAAAGAGATGGCCCTATTTCCTACAGTTAAGCATGCCAATGAAAGGACAGAACATATGGGTGAAGAAAACTTCTCAGCAGGGTCAAATCCATAGGAGATTCTCACTGCTACTGGATCACGCTGTCCTCCAAAGACAGCCCGCTCAGATCAGCTTACCATAGTTTATGTACTTTATAAACTGAGCAAGATAAATAGTGTGTTAAGGCTTTATGGACTTGTTATGACAGCTAATTTTGTATCGCCTGACATAGTATCTGAGCAAATGTACAGATGTTCATTCATTTTCACTCCACTATAGATACTGTAAATTGAGTACCTCTGGAAGTCCAGCCATAACAGCTGACAAATATCCCTGCTACCTAGAAGAATGAAAGTTGTAAGTCACTGGACTTCAACCAGGAAAGTTAGCAGGGAACACGGGGGCCCATGCATCCTTTTAATGACTGTATTGCAGAAATCTAGTGTGGGTTTCCTGTGACAGTCTACCTGGTAGCTCAGAGGACACCTAATGAATCAGCCATCACTTTAATTTAAGTGACGTAAGGCCTGATAAATGAGGGGCTGCTGGCATGCCTTTGAGTTATCAGCCCCTCCCTGAAACCACCCATTGTGACCCAAACCTTGCCTTTGTTTTCTCCTTTACTGTGATCCCTTCCTAACGTAAAAGGGGTCAAATAGCTGTTACTGAACACAATGGTACGCAGTCCTTCCTCAAAGTGTCACATGGCACATGACCCTAGCATATTTTCCTGCTCTTGAAGCTGACCAACTATTCTAAAGGGATTGTTTCCCAAATGTTATTCTCTGCAAAACATGCCAGTATTTATTTGATTCTTATCCACGGGCTATTTATGACAGTTCATCTTTGATATGAGGCTGATTAAAACATAAACTCCATGATAAAATGCCAGTTTTAAATCTTTTCCATTTATTAAAGGGAATGCGGGAGTATCTCATAGCCTGTACATCAATAATTCCATGTAGCTATTCGAACTGCTTATGATTTCCCATTTTCTTTATGATTCTTGATTCCCAATCAAGAACCTCATGATTCTTGGTTTTCTTGTGATACATTTTAAACATCTTTGAAAATCAAGAATTTTAAAGAATATAAATGACAGAACTCATTACATTACATATCTATATCATGTGCATTTTTGTTTGCTTTGAGTGTATGGCTTTAAAATGTTTACATCGTTTTAAAGAGTAAAACAATAAATCAGTATTTTCAGATGCTTTTTCAGATTATCACGTCCACATTTGGTGTGTGTGTGAGGGTGTGTGGGGCTTTTTTACCCTCAGCTATAGACCAGAGGAAAGCAGTGATTAAGGTAATTGTGCTGTTGTGAGGTGTCTTTTTTTTTGTTTTTCATTTATGTATATGTTTGTTGTTTGTTTTTATGTATACGTTTTACGTATATATTTGTTTTTTAATGATGAATTGTGAAGAACAGAAACCAACACCAAAAAAGAATTGAGATTGTAAATTGAGCCTAGTATTTGTATTATTGTGCATACAATGTGAATAAAGCAAACTTCTTGTCATCATGGTGCTTCCCTTTACTAGACAAACAATGAAAAATTAAACATATACTAAAATCTGAATTTCTTTAAAGACAAAGCAAGGTAAGATAGTATAAAGAGAATATGGGTGACTTTTCGTAGGAGAGTAAAGGAGAATATATATGTGCACAAATGCAGAAAATAGTGAAAAAAAATTTTTTAAATATGAGTCACCTTTTTAAGCAACAACATTTAAAGACAGCATTTAAATTGCAAGTATCAGGGTTAATTTTACCTCTAACTGTGTCCCAATATAACACATAACCAAATAACACTTTAACATCCATCTCAAACTTTTTTTCCATTTCTAGTTTGCCAAAATTTGTGGAAGCATCCTTTTTGTCAATTTAGTAAGACAGTATTTCAACTAGGCAAAGAGGAGAGATGTATCTATATGCACTTTCATCCACGCCACAGTTGATTTTATGCTGTTTTTTTCCTATTTCTTTTCTTATATTCCTGAGGAAATATTTTCAAAAAGAAGTTTGTGTCCTTTGTAGGGACATGGATGCAGCTGGAAACCATCATTCTTAGCAAACTATCACAAGAAGAGAAAACCAAACACCGCATGTTCTCACTCATAGGTGGGAACTGAACAATGAGTTCACTTGGACTCAGGAAGGGGAACATCACACACTGGGGCCTATCATGGGGAGGGGGGAGGGGGGAGGGATTGCATTGGGGAGTTATACCTGATATAAACGATGAATTGATGGGTGCTGACGAGTTGATGGGTGCAGCACACCAACATGGCACAAGTATACATATGTAACAAACCTGCACGTTATGCACATGTACCCTAGAACTTAAAGTATAATAAAAAAAAAAAAAGAAATTTGGAAGGTTAAATGATATCTCTATGTTGAGCACCAATGGAGATGTTGAAGGAGGTTTTTTTAATGGAGAAGAGACATTGAAATGTTCTTCAGAGAAAGTGTTGACAGATAATGATAATGACGATCATGGTGGTGGTGGTGGTGGTGGTGGTGAAGATGATGATGATGATGGCAGAATCAACCAGAATGATGTTAAAGGGGACAAAAGGACCCAAGAGAAAAGCTGGATATTACATGACATAAAAACAGAGATAACGTTAGTCCTGAAGTTACGGGTCTTGGGTTCTAGCTCATGCTCTGCCCTTACTTAACCAAATGACTCTGGATTCTTCCCTTAAATTATCTGAGAATTGGATTTTCCTAATGTGGGCAAATGGGGTATATCAAGGCATGTTTTCCCTTCCCATAGGTGAGTAGTATATTTTATTATCTATGTAGTACTTTTTGCTGAGCCCAAAGATTTTTTCAGCTTTCATTTTAGATTGAGGGGGTGCATGTGCAGATTTGTTACCTGGGTATTTTGTGTGATGTTGAGGCTTGGGATACAAATAAACCATTCACTCGGCTACTGAGCATAAGTACCCGAGAGTTGGTTTTTCACCCCTTTTCCCGCTCCCTCCCTCCCTCTCCCATCTAGTAGTCCCCAGTGTATGTTATTCCCATATTTATAACTTTGAATGCCCAATGGTTACCTCCCGCTTATAAGTGAGGACATGCAGTGTTTGGTTTTCTGTTCCTTTGTTAAGTTACTCAGGATAATGGCCTCTAGCTATATCCATGTTGCTGCAAAGAACATAATTTCATTTTTTGTTATGCTGAGCCCAAACTTAATTCCAGAATACAAGGTATATATTGTAAATTGAATAGATACACCCTTAAAGATGAAAACACATCAAGGATATTTTTGGTGGGGTGGTAAGAGGCACAACATGTGAAACTGAAAGTATTCTAAGATTCAATGTTATATAAATGGCAGTGTTTCTTTCTTCTTTTAAACTGAATAATATTTTATTTTTTATATACCCCACAATTTCTTCATTCATCTGCCTATGGACACTTAGGCTGATTTTATATCTTGACCATTGTGAATAATGCTACCATGAACACAGCAGTGCAGATATCCTCAAGGGGGGCTGGTTTTATTTTCTCTGGATATGTAACCAGAAGAATTCCTTGATAATATAATGGCCCTAAAAGAAAAATTAAGGAACTTCTATACTGTTTCCTTATACAATGGCCATTCCAATTTACATTCCCAACAGTGTGTTTTTTCTCCACACCCTCTCCATATACTTGTTGTCTCTTCTCATTTTTACAATAGCCATGTTAACAGAGAAATGATCTCTATTGTGATTTTACTTTAATTTGCATTGTCCTGATTATTAGGGATGTTGAACGCTTTTTCACATACTTGACCATTTTTATTTCTTCTTTTGAAAAATGTAAATTCAGGTCCTTCATCCATTTTTTAAATTGGATTATGTTTTATTTTTGCTATTGAGTTTTGTGAGTTCTTTATAAATTTTGAATGTTAACCTCAACGGACATATGGTTTACAAATACTTTTTTCCAATCTATAGCTAGATCATATACCACGACAAGTAGGATTTATCTCTGGCATGCAAGGTTGGTTTAACTATGCAAATCAATCAATGTAATACACATATTAGCAGAATAAAGACAAAAATCACATAATTTCAATAGATGCAGAAAAAAGTGACAAAATTCAACATATTTTCATAGTAAAATCTCTAAAAAATGTACATAAAACAATTTTCTTGATATAATAAAGGCCCCCATTTATGTACAGCTTATTGTGAACAGCATAAAAAATTGGGAAAAAAATGAAATCATTTCCTCTATGATCTGATACAAGGCAAAGATACTCACTTTTTCACTTCTTTTTAACATAGTACCAGAAATACTAGAAAGAGCAGTCAGACAAAAAAAGAAATAAAAGACATCTAGAAAAGAAGAAGTAAAATTAGGCCTGTTTACAGATTCCATGATTCCATAGGTAGAAAACTCTAAAGACTCCATGCACACACACACACACACACACGCACACACATGCACACACATACACAAACTGTTAGAACTAGTAAATGAGTCCAGTAAGGTAGCAGGATACAAAACTAACATACCAAAATCAATTGCATTTAATTACACTGATAAAAATATATCTGAAAAAAATAAAGTAAACAATTCCATTTATAATAGCATCAAAAAAGAATAAAATACTTAGGAATAAATTTAACAAAACAAGTTAAAGAAAATTTACAGCGAAAACTATTAAACACTAATGAAATAAATTGAAGAAGTTACAAATAAATGAAAAGATAGCTCCTGTTTATAGTTTAGAAAAATTAATATTGTTAAAATGGCCATACAGCCATAGCAATATACAGATTCAGTGCAATTCCTATCAAAATCTTAATGGAATTTTTTAAAAATAGAAAAGGACAGTGCTAAAATTTTTATGGAACCACAAAAGACTGTGAATAGATAAAATAATTTTGACAGGAAAAAAAAGTTGGAGGCATCACACATCACACTTACTGATTTCAACTTACATTACAGAGCTATGATAATCAAAACAATATATTTTTTGGTGGTGGCATAAAAACAACACATGGACCAGTGAAACAAAGTAGAGAACCCGGAAATAAATCCAAGCATGTACAGTTAGCTAATTTTCACAAAGGCACCAAGAAGATACCATAAGGAAAGGATAATCTCTTCAGCAATGGTGTTGGGAAAACTGGATATCCATACGCAAAAGAAGGAAGTTAACCCCTTACCTAACACCATACAGTAATGTCAAATCAAAAGTGAATTTAAAACCTGAATATAAGACTTGAAACCATACAATTCCTGAAAGAAAGCCTAAGGGAAAAGCTTCCTAATATTGACCTTGGCAATAATTTTTTGGATATCACACCAAAACCACAGACAACAAAAGTAAACCTGGACAAATGATCTGAAATCAAACTGAAACGCTTCTGCACAGCAAAGAAACCCATCAACAAAAATAGAAATTCCAAATGCTCTTTAAAGGTTCTCAAACACTAGAGTAATTGAAAGATTAATATGAATCTTATTTATACTTAGCCCATAATCGATTCCATTGAAATATAAAATAACTAAAACCTTAAACTGTGATTAAGATAACCCTTCCCTACTACATCTTCTGACCTTATTATTTACATTCCTATTTCTCCGTTGTCATATTTAATAATTATTTGTTCTATAACCGTAATTTCCATCATGCTCTTTCTTCAGTTTTATGTTTAAGCTGATTCATCTTTTCTCCAACTTTTTTACTCACTTACTGGCAGGTGGGAATTAGCGAATATGTATTTTATTTTAAAAAACTCTTGCAACCTATATCTGGAGTTCCTAAAGTTAAAATATATGCATATTTCCTTGTATTTGAACAACCATTTGGCTTGTTACTTTTTGCTATATTTACTTTTTAACATTTTGCTTTTTAATAATTATAGACTCAGAGGACATCTCAAAAATAGTCTATGGAGTCCCTTGAGCCATTCACCCAGTTTCTCCCAATGAGGACATCTTACATTAATCTGGAATAAGATCAAAGCTGGGATGCTGGCATTGATGCAATACAGTTAACTGGAGTACAGTCTTTATTCAATTGTTACCAGTTTTTCATGCATATATTTGTGTGTGTGTGTGCAGTTATATGCAATTTGATCCTGAGTGTTAGAACCACCACCATCGGTAGACAGAGATGAGTCATTGCTTTAGACCAGCGGTCCCCAAGCTTCTTGGCACCAGGGACTGGATATGTGGAATATGATTTTTCTATGGACAGGGGTGGTAGAGATGGTTTCTCAAGATGAAACTCTTCCACCTCAAACCATCAGGCATTAGTTAGATTCTCATAAGGAATGTGCAACCTAGATCCCTCGCATGCACAGTTCACAGTAGGGTGTGCACTCCTGTGAGAATCAAATGCCATGGCTGATCAGACAGGAGGTGGAGCTCAGGCGGGAATGCTCGCTCACCTGTCGCTCAGCCAGTTCCCAACAGGCCACAGACTAGTACAGCTCCATAGCCTCGGGGGTTGGGAGACCCATGCTTTAGAGGATCTCCCACTGCTGCCAGTCATATCTCCATCCCTGTTCCCTGGCAATTACTCATGTGTTCTCAATCTCTATATCCTTCTTACTCCAACAAAATTATATAAATGGGCTCATGTGGCATATACAATTTAAGACTGACTTTTTCACTAAGCATAATTCCCTGGATATTAGGTGTTACAAGTACCTAATATCCAGAGGTTTCTTCCTTTCCATTGCTGAGTAGTTTGCCATGGTATGGAGGGCCTATGCTTTGCTTAACCATTCAGTCACTGAAAGACAACTTGATTGTTTCCGGTTGAGGGCTATTCTGAATAAAGCTGCTATGACCATTCATGGATAGATTTCCTTTCTTTAGAAGAAATCTTTCTTTGGAACAAACATCCAAAAGTGCAAATGCTGGGTTGCATAACAAGCATTTTTAATTAAACATCTGACAAACTGTTTCCTGGAATGGCTTTGTCACTTTCCATTTCCACAAGCAGTGTAGGAGTGAGCTAGTGACCCTGCAGCTTCGCCAGCAGTGGGTATTTTCACCTTGCTGGCAGGTGTGTCCTGGTATTGCAGAGTGACTCTAATTTATATTTCCTTGGTGACTAAAGATATTTGACATATTTTCGCACCCTCTGTAGCGAAATGACTGTTTGTACCTATTGCCAAGTTTCTAATTGTGTAGTGTGTTGTTACTGTTGTTGTTTTATACTTTAGAGTTTTGAGAGTTCTTTAATTTCTTTATATATTCTACATAGAAATTCATTGACAGATCTGTTGTTCACAAGTATTTTCTCCAAGCTGTTACTTGTTTTTTCATCCTTTTTATGGTCCTTTGGAGAACAAATATATCTTAATTTTGAAGAAGTTCAATTTAGCAAATTTTTAATGTATGGATCATGCTATTACTGTCACATCTAAGAATTCTTCACCTAGTGCAGGTGAAAATTTTCAAAATTGCTTTAGTTTTAATTGTTCTAGGCCCTTTGCCTTTCTATGCAAAGTCCAGAATAAGCTTATCTATCTCTACAAAAAAAGTTATTGCTAGGGTTTTAATAGGCATTGCATTAAACCTGTAGATAAATTTAGGGAGAATTCACATCTTTAATATGTTGAGTCTTCCAGTTTATGGACCCTGCATGTTTCCTATCTACTTAGATCTTGGACTTCATCAGTGTTTTATAATTTTCAGCACTCAGACCTTTCTCATGTTTGGTTTGATCCATAGTTAAGTATTTCACTGCGCTTATTTTTCATTATCGTTATTTCATACAGGAAGAAGATGACACTCAGGTAATTGGAAGTGAAGTTCCAGTTAAAACTCTGCTTTTCAGACACAAAGGCCGCCGTTTCCTCTCTGCCTGGTTGCCACTCCCTCAGGAAAGCATTTTTAATTGCAAAACATCACTTTACCTGGGAAAAACTCCAGGCACTGAGGCAAGCTAGTGCATAGCCATGTGCACGGGCTGTTTTTGAGTGGGGAGGGGGCTACAGAATGTGGTGGCCTTGAATAGCGTCTCTGAACAACAGCTGCGGGCTCGCCCTCACCTTTCACAACATCTTCATTTCATCCTCACTTAGGAACCGCAGACTTCCTAGAAATATCTGGGTGGTCCTTAGGGTTTCTGTCAGTGGCTAAAGAGGCCATAAGTTTTACAATAGAATGAAGGCAACTTGAACGACACAAGGAAACAGTCTGCAGTCTCCTTAAATGTTCTCTTTGAATTCAGAGACACTTAAACCAGAAAGAAGGATGATTTCACAACTCTTGTAAGGTACCACGTGCCTATGCTTGGTTTGAGTGGCCATTCGGATGTGGAATTTTCACTTTCATCAGCAGTTTACTTGTGCAGAACACATGTCCTGAAGGGCTTCAGGGTGTCCAGAAGTCGAGGTGCAACATGTTGCAGGGACCAGGGCGTCATGAGTGAGGGACACAAATCTCTGCACTCCGTGGGGTCATCCACACGGCCTGTGACGCAGAGATGGCTCTGCAGCCTGAGAGTCCACTCCCTGACAACCACAGGGATGTGGAATTGAGAATCACACATGTGTGAGAGTACGTGTACATTCATATATGTAATTTTTGTCTGATTTGTAGTTCACTAGTTTGTATTTGAATTCCTTTCTCTATTTTATAATTACACTAGCTCTAGTCTTTCCTTGTGGATGTGAAACCTGACCCTCTCAGTACTAATTAGAGATGTCTAATGGGAAAACCACACATTCTACCAGTGTCCACCACAATAAGCCTTTCCAGTAACTGATGTACTCCAGTGGGTCACATTTCATTACATGAGGTGACTTCATAAACCGATTTGACAGGTTATGTGACCACACGATTCATCAACTTCACAACAAGGTTTGGGTGGCAAATGGCGGAGCAGCAATGCAAGTCGCCTTAAAGCGGGTGAGTAGGAAAGAGTACTTTGCATTATATCATAAATAGTTAAATACTTTGATATCTACACCAGGAAAAAATACACCTGCAGCTCACATTCTATATCAGTACATAAAATGGAGCCTTGTGTATCACACACGAACTAAGAATAAGGAAATATTTTAGAAAGATATTCCATTTCCTATGGACTTTGGGAAAAAAGCAAATGCTCACTCCCTAATTCTCAGTGAAGACTCTTGGTAGGACTTTCATTATGTAGAAGAATAAGATGGCAAAAAATCTTCACATCCTCTTTGTAAATCTCCTGAGGTCTTCTCTGTTAAGGAAAATATGCCCACATTACTACTTATAAAGTAATTCTATATGGGAAAGACAGATAATATTCATGCTAATCATCATGTTGTGAAATTTGATTATTGGTATTTCGAATTAGTAAATTGGATTTTGGTAGTACTTTTTTTGAAATTTGAAATCAATGTAGATGAATAGTTATAATAATAAAAGATGTATTTTCCAGTTTGAATATATTTTAAAATTAAGTTTCCCTAATAAAGAAATATACTCAGGATTCTATATCGTCTAAAGGTAACATAATGCTATCAATTAAAATGGTTTTTGTTACTTTTTATAGATAACTTTTTAGGTAACACATTCCAGATATCATTTGTTCTACTCAGTGACATTTACCAGTTAGTTGAGGTCTGATGAATAGATTTAGGCAACTGAAAATTTGGAGCAATATGCTATTAAAAAAAGATCTAGGATTTTTTTGTGTGTGTGAAAAAGCATTCTTTTCTTGAGCACCGTTGACATAAAAGACAGATGATATAGAAATGTCCCAAAAGTCAGACACATTGGAAAAAAAAGAATAAACAGGAAAATGCCTGAATCTCCCACAGATGCTGCCAATTTTCCAATCCCTGGATGCAGTTCCATAATGCAATGAATTTCATCATAGCCCTGTCCACCTAGGATATGAGTGCCTTGGAAGTATAATGAATCTGGTGTGATGTGGCTCCAGCCCCCAACCCTGAACCACCAGGAGACTCCTGGAGTCTAACTGAAGCACCACAACTCATGAGCCTGATCCCTATCTCTGCATGAGAAGTAAACTCTTTGTGTTCTCTTTGATTTCTAGTACTGCTGTCAGAAGATGGCCCTCTGATTTGATATTAGGAGCTCGGCTGTTTCAGGGTGGTTCCCTCCCACCAGCACCCTCAGATGCATTCCTATTCATTATGCCCTGTTTTGGGGATCGTTCCATCTCTCCAGTACCCTCTGACGCATTCCTATCCATAATTCCCTGTTTTGGGGGTGGTTCCATCCCCCAGCACCCTCTGATGCATTCCTATTCATCATCTTCTAATCTTCTCCACACTCACATTGTTCTCTGAAGAGATTTTGCTCCTGGTTTTCCTCTCTGTCCGTATTTCTCTTGTCCTAAGCAGCCTCAAAATTCCCAGGACTCACTCTCCACCACACCAGTCAACCACATGTAGCTGAGTCACACCCTGCATGTTTATGTTCTGGCTTAGAATCCTGCCACCACTCTAATCCTTCACTAACACGTGCATTCATTGACCTCAGCCTCCCATTTGTCATCATTTCTTCTTTCTCTCCCATTATGCCTGCTGTTTGACCTCACTGAGGCTTACGTCACACACCCATGAGCGTATACATTCAACCCAGTGCCTCTGTTGTACCTACTCTGGAAAATGACACTGTGTTTCATGTAATAAGTCTGTTGAGGAGCACCCACCTATTTTGCCATATTGCCATCCCATTGCTTTCACTCATCAAATGCCAGCCCTTGATGATTTCGTGTGCCTGCTTTCTCTAGGCAACACCAAGAATTCCAAAAAATCACACAACTGCACAGACTGGTGCCTTTGAAATTCTTGATCTCCACTCTAAACTGGATAATTATCAATAATATTATCTGTTGACATCTATATATTTCCCTTGACAAATCCCACCCCCAAAAGCTAATTCAAAACTTTCTTCTTTCTTAAGACTTCACACACGACTACCTTCCTAATTGGTCTAAGAAAGTCATGTCTTCTCAGAGTGGATAGAACTGTTGAGAGTTCTGGACAGAAGATGGAAGTGCGAAACATCTCTACCTACCTGAATGGCAAACGAAGATTAAAGAAAAAAAAAAAAAAACTTTTGAGAGGGGTGTGAAACGCAGACACGAATCTCTACAAACATCATGCAAAATAAAGAGCTACTCAAATCGCTGAGCCCAGGGAGGTGCCATCCACATTGATTGTGTGCAAAGATGAGCTTCAAACACAAGACCGATGCCATGCCACACTTTTGATAAGAAACCAAAGCCGGGCAAGAGGAGGAGTAACTGCACGCGTACACCATGTCTCAGAAAAGCCAACAGGAAGAGTGCAGGAAGACAAATAAATGTACATGGGTGTCAGCTTGACCAAAACTGATGAGGGATAAATGGTAAGTGACTCCATAGAAATCTGCCTCCTTACAAACCACACATGTGTCTCCAGCTCAGCAAGCAGCCTGGAATGCAGAACAGTAAGTGGAGACATGTTCCAGACCAAGGAAGGCAACAGGTGTCATGAGAAATCATCCTGAGTCAACATACCTAAATTAAAATTTCCTCTGGCCTATGGCAGGCTTCACTCTGTTCCTCCCTGCCTAATTCTTTAAAAATATCCAGATATGACTTTACATTCAAAATCATGAAAAAAGTAAAAAGGAAAATGGAGTGAGTATACGTAAAGACAGAATAAAAAGAGTCAACGATCCCAGAACCAGTGTGTGAGCAGAGGGGCACTGAGGAAACTCACAATGATTTGGAAAATAAATTTTAAAAGGATTAATTTAAAACCATGAATAGAGTGAAAATAATTTTCAGTAGTCAAAGCAGATTCAACCTCCTTGACCCAGATATGATAACTCAAGTTGTAGATGTTTCTGAGCTATGATTCCCATTTCTAGAAACAAGCATTCGGAGCCCTGCAAGAGGGAATACAACGAACAACTCATCGAAGTGACAGGAAAAGGAGATGAAAAGATATATGGCCTTGCAAATTATGTAATTGAGGTTCCAGTTAAAGTGGACTGTACTATGGTGAGGAAACAAAAGATGTCATGATTCTTTTTATAAAACCAACATAATCATGATACCAGAACCTGTCAAGGACACACACACACACACACACACACACACACACACACACACCATCACCGCAACAACCAACAGAACAACCTCACTGCAAATATCAGTGTAAAATTCCTCAGTAAATTATTAATAGGGAGAATTTTAAGCAGTGCTTCCAATAACTAATGCGGTTCCTGGATTAAAATATTCAATTATATGTATTTATTAACTAATCAATTAAATGTTAAAGTAATATAAATCATTGCAACTGATGTCATATGGTATTTAGTAACATTTAACATTAATTTATGATTAAACAAAAATACTCTTAAAATGAACATATAAATATCTTCCGAAATACAAAAATGTATGGCCAAATGTGTAGGCAGATGTGTCTTGAAAGATAAGAGCTGTGTTCTATATTTAGCAATAGCTTCTAGTTATCCTTTAGTTAATCTGGCCGTGGTCAGAGGCCAGAGAAGTAGCAGCATGGAGGGTTCATTTTAGCCCTTACTACAGACAAGAGCTCGAAATACAAAACTAGAATAAGTCCCATTTCAACAAATCGGAGCTCACACCAGATCGGCTCCAGGAAGTAGGCACACTAAAGAGTAAAAGCAGAAAGATGTACAAAAGGAACCCCCAGGAATTCGTGGCCTTGACCCATCAACAGCTATCAAGGAACCCTTGGGAAAGCCTGTGAAAGGACACCCCAGGTAATGCTGAGGATCTTACAGAAGAAAAGAATCGTCCTGACTTCCTGCCAGGATGCTGGGAGGAAGCTGCTGGGGTGACCCCAACATCCACAGGGATCAGCTGTCACACAGGGGAAATGGTAATGAGAAAGTGTGGACAGAGAGTGCCTGAGGTCCTTCCCTCGCAGACATCACTGAGTGTTGCAGAGGGTCCCTCCTTCTTCAGAGGTGGAGAGAGAAGGTAACGACCACCACAGGAAGGCTATCAACACCAGGAAGGGAGCACCCATGTGCATTGGGCTTGCAGTGTGCCAGGCACAGTTGGAAATATTTTACATACAATAATTTACTTTTAATAGCAGGATTTTGAGCTGGTCTTATTTTTATTTTCATTTTACAGACTCACGCCTTCTATGTGCTCATGCACTGTGATAACATATGCTTTTTGTCATTCCTCTTGGCCCATGGCCTCCTCAACATGCATTCTATGCATACCTTTATCACCTGCTTTCTCTGAATATTTTCTAGTTCAGCCTCTCAAAACAGATACACGTTGGCATATCTCCTCTGTGTTTGCCAGCCCAGATCATGGACATGGGCCAGCCCATGGTCTGGCTACCCTTGGTTCAAGTCTGTTCCAATCAACAAAGGACTGGAGCGTTAGTCTTGGAATAAAATGAGGCAGTCTAGGTCTTCTCCATCAACAGGGAAGTGGGAAAAATGGTCACCTCGTCTGGCACAGCCCGTGCAGACTTTATTTTAAAGATGAGGAAGGTAATACAGAGAGAAGAAGCAATAGGTGAAAAGTCATCACTAACTCACAAACCTGGTTTCAGCATATTGAAAACTATAGAGTAATTATCTGAACTAGATGTCTAAAACAGACGACCATTTTCCACTGTGACATTTTGACATTCCTTAACCCCTTTCTGGCTCATCTCTCCTTAACAGCTTATGATTTATAACATTGTAGTATCTTTATTTTTTAAATAAATCTGAAGTAGCAACATAGGCTTCTAACTCTGAATCACGTAAAAGATAGCTGTTGGAGGCTATGAAGAAATACTTTGGCCGGGCTAGTTGGCTCACACCTGTAATCCTAGCACTCTGGGAGGCTGAGGTGGGCAGATCACCTGAGGTCAGGAGTTTGAGATCAGCCTGACCAACATGGAGAAACCCCGTCTCTACTAAAAATATTAAAAAATTAGCTGGATGTAGTGGCGCATGCCTGTAATCCCAGCTAGCAGGGAGGCTGAGGCAGGAGAATTACTTGAACCTGGGAGGCAGAGGTTGCCGTGAGTCAAGATCACGCCATTGCACTGCAGACTGGGCAACAAGAGCGAAACTCCATCTCAAAAAAAAAAAAAAGATAGAAAAAGAAAAAAGAAAAAGAAAAGAAAAGAAAGACTTTACACTCAGCATTGTTTTGCTCCCTAAAAGAGAAAAGAGTGTTTTCATACACCTACACCCACCTGCCACATCAAATACTGTCAGAAAACACAGTCTGATTTTTACTCAGTAGTTTGAAGAAAGAAAGAAATTTTAGTAACATAAAGGTTTCAGTTGTTAAATAATTTAATTTACCAAGTTTAGAAGGATGTTCTGTCTTCGACTATTTTAGTTACTTCTAGAAGACAGCTAATTTAAATGTATAAATTGACTTAAAAACAGTATTAGATAAGTTTATCTGTTTTCTATATAGCTGTCAAATGTTCAATTCAGTAGTTGATCTAAGTGAGAAAATAACTAGCAAATAAAATCCCCTTATCCAATTCCAATTAGGCTTTTAGATTAGCAACATTCTTGGAGATCTCCTTGTTAAGAACACTGTGAATACAATATAAAGTTCTACGTAGGCAGTCTCTGAGAGGATACATTCTCATCTTGAGTATTTTAGGAAACTGAGACTGTCTTATAAATAAGGAAACCAAAACACATTTAAAGAAACTGTTTTCTACATAACCCCTTATTCTCATTTATTTGAGAATACAGAGGGTCCATGTGATAGAAATTATACTAATAATTATTTAATTTCTTCTGGCATTTCCTTATGAGTTATTCAGATTAAGTCATAAATGAATTAAATCAATTATGTGAAAGTAATAGCAGTCTCTCAAAATATTTTATCTCTGAATGAGAGTAAATCATTTCAAAAAATTAAGCCTATATCTTTGAAAAATGTTACACCTTGCTTCCTTCTAAAAATCCAGGCAATTTCTATTTAAAGAACTGTTAAATGTAAAATTATTTCAAAAAGAGGACCCTGGAGATAATTTTTTAAGTTGAACACATACTGTGTGTTTAATTTGTTTATATATTTAGAGACATAATCTATTTATTTATTTATTTATTTATTTATTTATTATTTATTTATTTATTTTGGAAGAAACTGCAGACACACCTAATGCACGCAGATGGAGCTCTAATTGATTTGTGCTTGTTCTCAATTTAAAACTTATTTAAAATAAACAGCAGCACATTCCAAAGTTTAGCTTGGAGTGCCCTCTGCTGTTCTTAAGACAATAATGCAAACACAGGTTAAATTTATTTTTCCATTTATAAGTTACTTAAACTAAGCAAATTGTTGACAGCCTTATAACTTTTACCATATAATCATGAATGTATGCTTTACATAGGGTCCTTGGAAAAGTGATTGCTTAGTGAATTATAACATATCTAATTAAAAAGTCTTCCCAGATAGATGATAAATAGATAGATGATGATGATAATAGACAGAAAGAGAGGTGATAGTTAGATAGATGATAGATGGATACTGAGATAGATTTGTATTACAAAATCCATAGATCCAAGCTTAATCTCCAATTTTTGATATAAAGATAAATTTTACAGTGTCCGATATTAAGCTGGATGTTGTAACCAATATAATGTAGCACTGGATTTAATTGTGTCTCCTTAAAAATACGTATATTGAAGTTCTAACCCCCAGTACCACAGAATGTGACCTTATTTTGAAGCAGGTTCATTGTAGGTGTAATTACTTAAGATGAGGTCATACTGTAGTAGCATGGGCCCTAATCTGATATATCTGGTGTCCTTCCAAAAAGGGGAAATTTAAACACAGAGACACAAAGAGAAGCACACAGGGAGAACACCACAGAAGGCTGAGGACAGAGGGTATGTGCCTACAAACCAAGCAACAGCAGCGATTGCCAGTGAACCCCAAGGAGAGGGTAGGGGCCTGGAGCAGATTCTCCCTCACAGCCTCAGAAGGAACCTGCTGCCATCTTGATTTTGGACTTCTGGCCTTTAGAACTGTGAGATAATACATTTCTGTTGTTCTAAACCACCAAATTTGTGATACCTGGCAATGCCAGCCCTGGGAAAATAATACCAATGCAAAGTTAGAAATGCAAAATTAGTGTCACATTATGATTGAGAGGATTTGAAGCCCAGTGCAACAAGCCCATGCGATGGTGCCCGGGTGAGCCAGGAGCTCTGCAGCTGCTGCCTGCAGGGATGCTCTACAGTCCTGCCAGGTTGGGCCCTCATCACCACTAACCACACAGGACAAGTGGACACTCAAAGACACAGGTGGGTTGGTTGGAAGGGGCTGATCTTGAATTGAAATGCAGATGTGACTGATCACTGAAACTGTGCCTCTTCTGCAGGACCATAATTCTACTAGCTCATGTGCAGGTACACATTCACATGCATGCATGCATACACATGCACACACGCACGCAAACACACACACACAGTTATACACACAGCTGGGTGATCAGAAAAGCTAGAGCTTAAATTTACGTCTCGTTGAGAACAATTCCCATGTATCTGTTGCAGCCATTTCAGTTTCTAGCAGTAGAAGCACCCAATGCCTTATCTACAGCTGGGGCATTTTATACATCACTTCTGCCCAGAAACTCTTCTCACAGCAGATGAAATTGCAGATGTGAAGACTGTGATAGTCATGAGGTTGCTTCCTAATTTTGATATGAATATATCAGTGGATATTTGGAATTTATAAGTTCCCTATGACTGCCTACAAAAATCAAATCACTTAAAACCACACATTTAGGGTTGCACAGTTCCTGTTATTCATGATTACAAATACTGCTGCAATACATTACGTATGTGCCTATGTGTGTATGTGTGTATATATATATATATATATACACACATACACACACTGCTATAAAGAACTACCTGAGATTGGGTAATTCATGAAGAAAAGAGGTTTAACTGACTCAGTTCTGAAGGCTTAACAGGAAGCATGGCTGCCAGGCCTCAAGAAACTTACACTATGGAGGAAGGTGAAGGGGATGCAAGAACCTTCTTCACATGGTGTCAGGTAAGGGAGAGAGCTAGGGGGAAGTGCCACACACTTTTAAACCATCAGATGTCGTGAGAACTCACTATCATGAGAACAGAAAGGGGAAGATCCACCCCCATGATCCAATCACCTCCTACCAGGTCCTCCTCCAATTCAACATGAGATTTGAGCAGGGACACAAATACAAACCATATCATTCCTCCCCTGGCCCCTCCCAAATTTCATGTCCTTCTCATATTGCAAATTACAATGATCTTTTCTTAACAGCCCCCCATTCTTAACTCATTTCAGCATGAACTCAAAAGTCCAAGGTCCAAAGTCTCGTTTGAGACAAAGTAAGTCCCTTCCACCTATGAGCCTATAAAATCAAAACAAGTTAGTTACTTCCAAGATACAATGAGAGTACAGGCATTGGACAAATGCTCCCACCTCAAATGGGTGAAATTGGTCAAAACAAAGGGCTACAAGGCCCCATGCAAGTTAGAAAACCAGCAGAGCAGTCTTTAAATCTTAAAGCTCCAAAATAATCTCTTTTGACTCCATGTCCCACATTCAGGACACGCTGTTGCAAATGGTGGGCTCTCAAGGTCTTAGGCAGCTCCACCCCTGTGGCTCTGCAGGGTGCGGCCCCCAGGGCTGCTGTCATAGGCTGGTGTTGAGTGCCTGGGGCTTTTCTAGGCACACAGTGCAAACTGTTGATGGATCTGTCATTCTGGGGCCTGGAGGACAGTGGCCCTCTTCTCACAGCTCCACTAGGCAGTGTCCCAGTGGGGACTCTGTGCGGAGACTCCAAACCCACATTTCCCTATCACACTCCCCTAGCACAGGTTCTCCATGAGGGTCCTGCCCCTGCAGCAGACTTTGTGCTGAACATCCAGGCATTTCCATACATCCTCTGAAATCTAGGCAGAGGCTCCAAAACCTCAGTTCTTACCTTTTGCACATCTGCAGGTCCAACACTATGTGGAAGCTGTCAAGGCTTGAAGTTTGTACCCATTGAAGCAACAGCCCAGGCTGTACCTTGGCCCTGTTTAACCATGGCTGAAGCTGGAGCCACTGGGACACAAGGCACCATGACATGAGGCCACACAGAGCAGCTGGATCCTGGGTGTGGCTCACAAAACCATTCTTCCCTCCTCAGCCTCTAAGTCTGTGACGGGAGGGACTGTCACAGCAGTCTCTGACATGCCCTGGAGACATTTTCCCCATTGTCTTGGCAATGAACATTCTGTTTCTCTTTACTTATGCACATTTCTGCAGCAGGCTTGAATTTCTCCCTGGAAAATGAGTTTTTATTTTCTACTACATGGTCAGGCTGCAAATTTTCCAAACTTTTATGTTCTGCTCCCTGTTTAAAGGTAAGTTCTAGCTTCAGAGTATCTCTTTGTTCATGCATATGACCGTACTCTTTTAGAAACAGGTCACATTTTCAGTGCTTTGCTGCCTAGAAATTCCAGAAATTTCTTCTGCCAGATACTCTAAATCATCTCTTTCAAGTTTAAAGTTCCACAGATCTCTAGGGCAGGGGCGAAATGCCACCAACTTCTTTGCTAAAGCATAGTAAGAGTGACCTTTACTCTAGTTCCCAATAAGTTCGTCATCTCCATCTGAGACCAACACAGCCTGGACTTCATTGTGCATATTACTATAGGCATTTTGGTCAAAACTATTCAACACGTCTCTAAGAAATTCCAAACCTTCCCACATTTTCCTGTCTTCTTCTGAGCCCTGCAAGCTGTTCCAACCTCTCCCCATTACTCAGCTCCAAAGTCCCCCACTCTTCTGGCAACGATTTTCTGTGTTAGTTCGTTCTCACACTGCTATAAAGAACCACCTGAGACTGCGTAATTTATGAAGAAAATAGGTTTAATTGACTCACGGTTCTGTGGGCCTAACAGGAAACATGACTAGGAGACCTCAAAAACTTAAAATCATGGCAGAAGTCCAATAGAAAGCAAGCACCTTCTTCACATGGCAGCAGAAGACAGACAGTGAGGGGGAAGTGCCACACACTTTTAAATCACCAGATCTCATGGGAACTCTCTCACTGTCACAAGAACTGCAAGGGGGAAATCCACCCCATGACCCAATCACCTCCAATTCGACATGAGATTTGAGCAGGGACACACATTCAAACCATATCAGTATAAATCGTAGATATTAGGTTACGTGAGTGAGCATCTATGAAGAAAACTTCTTGACAGGACATTGCTAGCAAAAGCATGTGTGCCTTTTAATTTTTGGAGTTAATAACAATCCTCCTGAAGGCGGTGATAATTTCTACTCACTTCAACTATACTTGAGAGTGTCATCAAAAGCAAAAATTGACAAATGAGATCCATTAAAGCTAAAGACCTTCTGTATAGCAAAAGAAACCATTAATAAACAATCTACAGAATGGGAGAAAATTTTGGGAAACGATACACCTGAAAAGGTCTAATATCCAGCATCTATAAGCAACTTAAACAAATTTACAAGAATAAAACAAACAGGCCCATTAAAAAGTGGGCAAAGAACATGAACAGACACTTTACAAATGAATACAGATATGCAGCCAAAAAACGTAAGAAAAAAAAAAACTTAACGTGACTGATTATTAGAGAAATGCAAATCAAACCACAATGAGATACCATCTCACATAAGTCAAAATGGATATTATTAAAAAGTAAAAAAAAACAACAGATGCTGGTGAGGTTGTGGAGAAAAGGGAACACTTATATATTGTTGAAGTGTAAGTTAGTTCAACCATTGTGAAAAGCAGTATGGCCACTTCTTAAAGAGCTAAAAGCAGATATACCTTTCAACCCAGAAATCCAATTACGGAGCATATATCCAGAGGAATAAAAATCATTCTACCATAATGACAAATAGACATGAATGTTCATTGCAGCACTCTTCACAACAGTAGAGACAGGGAATCAGCTTAAATGCCCATCAGTGACAGAGAGAATAAAGGAAACGAGGTACATACATACCATAGAATACTACACAGCCATTAAAAAAAAAAAAATGAGATTATGTCCTTTGCAGGAACATGGATGGAGCTGGAGGACATTATCCGTAGCAAACTAACCCAGGAACAGAAACCAAATATTGCATACTCTCACTTATAAGTGGGAGCTAAACGATGAGAACACATGGACACAAAGGGAACAACAGAAATTGGGGCTTCCTTGAGGGTGGAGGATGGGAGAAGGCAGAGGATCACAAAAAATAACCACTGGTAGTTAATACCTGAGTGACAAAATAATCTTTACAACAAACCGCCTGTGACATGACTTTACCTATACCACAAACCTGCACATGTATCCATGGACTAAAATAAAAGTCTAAAAAAATATGTCCCAAAAGTAAAGTTCAAAGAGGTGGGTATGGAAGCGAGCTGAGAGGCACTCGTGTGGGGGTTTTGTCCATCTCAATGAAGCCAAGCGGGACCTACGTTTCCAGACTCCCCCTCCTCGTAGGGCTGAACACAAGCACTTAGAAGGGAGGGCGGCTGCTGAAGGTGGGTGCTGGGCCCGGTGCTTGTTGTAACTGGCCTGCAGTCTCCTTGTCTACATGGGCAGTGGTCAGTGCCACACAACCCAGCACCCACTCCATGGCCTTCTTGTGCCTTCCCAAGGCTTGAACGTGTGTGCAGAGGGAGCTTGTTATTTGTTTCCACTCCTCCCGGGATAACCACTGACCCTTTACCATCTACACACCCTAGTCTTGGGCTCCCTCTGGCTGTCTCGCCGTCACCTATCCTATGGGTCCCCTACTTCCCACATTTGTCCACACTGAATCTTCCTCAAAGGCACCGTGTTCTCTCTCACCTCAGCACCTTCCAAATTTCAAATCCTACACACGCAACAAAGAGAATATGTGCCTTGTAATTATAACCCTGCTAGAATGATTACTTGATTAAGGTTCACTTTACTCCCAGCCTGTAAACCTGAAGTCAGCTTATTCGTACTTAAATGGTAGCACTGGCTTCCATGCTGGGCCTGCTGTCAGTAGGTACCTGGGGAATAGGGAGTAAACTAGCAAGTTCTATGTTCTGAAAATCCGCTCGAGTGCCCATGTTAGCTGGAAAGGTTTGGGGAAATAAATTACTGTCTTAGTTCATTAGGGTTGCCGTAACGAAACACCAAAAACTGGGTGGTTTATAAACAACAAAATTCATTACTCACAGTTCTGGAGCCTGCAGGTCTAACATCAAGGCAGGGGCAGATTCAGTGCCTGGTGGGGGCTTCCTGGTTCACAGATGGTGGCTGTCTTCTCTCTGTGCCCTTACGTAGTAGAAGGAGCAAGAGCGATCTTTGGTCTCTTTCATAAGAGCATGAATTCCATGTACAAGGGTTCCGCCCTGACGACCTCCCGTGCGCGAGGAGGGTTCCGCCCTCACCACCTCCCGCGCGCGCGGAGGGTTCCGGCCTCAGGACCTCCCGCGCGCGCGGAGGGTTCCGCCCTCAGGACCTCCCGCGCGCGAGAAGGGTTCCGGTCTGACGACTTCCCGCGCACGAGGAGGGTTGCGGTCTCACGACCTCCCGCGCGCGAGGAAGGCTCCGCTCTTCACCACCTCCCGTGCGCGCGGAGGGTTCCGGCCTCAGGACCTCCCGTGCGCGCGAAGGATTCCGGCCTCAGGACCTCCCGTGCGCAAGGAGGCTCCGCCCTCACGACTTTCCGTGTGCGAGGGTTCTGCCCTCAGGACCTCCCGTGCGCGAGGAGGGTTCCGGCCTCACGACCTCCCGTGCGCGAGGAGGGTTCCGGTCTCACGACCTCCCGTGAGCGAATAGGTTCCGGTCTCACGACCTCCCGTGCGCGAGGAGGGTTCCGGCCTCAGGACCTCCCGTGCGCGAGGAGGGTTCCGCCCTCACGACTCTCCGTGTGCGAGGGTTCCGCCCTCACGACCTCCCGTGCGCGAGGAGGGTTCCGCCTTCATGACCTCCGGTGCGCGAGGAGGGTTCCGCCCTCATGACCTCCCGTGCGCGAGCAGGGTTCCGGCCTCATGACCTCCCGTGCGCGAGCAGGGTTCTGGCCTCATGACCTTGTCACCTCCCAGAGGCCCTGCCTAATAGCCCCATCACCTTGCGGGTGAGAATTTCAACAGATGAATTCGGGTGGGCGAGGCGGGTGTAAACATTCCGATCGCAGCAGCTTGGTCTGGGGTGTGGCAGGCATTGCCAGGGCTCAGCTAAAGCCAGGCTCCAGCTGCTTGTGGAGATAACAAAGGCTTCTGCGGCCTCATCTACTTCATTGTGACGAGGTCGAGGTTTTAAGGGGCCAAGTGGATGATTTAGCTCAACAGCTAAATGGTGTTCTGGGAGAAGGGGACTGAGGCAGCCGTAGACAGTGACCATCTCGGGCTTCGAAGTGTCTATGCCAGCTTCTTAAGTGCTCACCCTTGTCCTGGGGTGAAATGATCCTCCCACCACGCCACAGCCCGCGGTGGAGGGGTCACTCCCGGCACCTCCTCCCGCAATTGAATTACAAGGGTTCCCAGGCCGAGTCCTCTCTGCGGCTTCGTGAGAGGGTGGATGTGGGCAGAGCTCAGCTGTCCCAGGACCCTTAGTGTCGGCAGCAGTGGGAGAACCGTAAGGCTGGCTGGAGGCGTAGGTGCAATCCTCCGTATAAATCTCAGCTGTCCTCTTCAGTCAATTGTGTGTGCCTACTGCACCTTTCCCGGCAAGGCCGGTTCCCACACCCTGCCTCCTACCCCCGTTAGCCAGAGACCCTTTTCGTTTAACTTCTTAGGACAATGTGAAGACAACGTCTAAGGGACCCGAGTTCAGGCAAGACACACACCAGTTGGTCCAGGGAAGAACCTCACGGTGAAGCAGTAGTGAGCGTCCAGGCAACTCCCAGCCTAACCTCAGGGGTCTGACTCCATGGCTGCTTCTGCCACGGCTCCTGGCTGGCGATGGGGCTGCCTGCGTGTCAGCCAGCCATGCACTGCAGATGCACTTTGCGGGAAAATTAATGTACCTGGGTACTTATGGGACTCCCTGCATGAGTGGGGTATAATTGAAATAGCCAGGACATCAAAAAGCTGGGACACTGGGAGCCTGGCCCTAGGATGGCGGAGGCCTCAGCGCAGCCCCCGCTGGTTGCAAAGAGGCTTCCTATGCTTTCCTTTCCTTGCCACTGCGGAAGTGTTAGGGAACAGGAAGACCAGGGCATTGCCAAGTGAATAATAACAACCATGTGTGCACTATTCACGATATCCCAGGCTCAGTGAGAGCTGCCTTTTACTCAGGATCTCATGTGATGCTGAAAACAAGCACACGAAGTTTAGAAGCCTGTGCAGACGAAGGGATGTGCTGTTTCCCTGTTGATCCAAACTGCATGCTGACCTGTTCCTGCCAGGGCTGCCCTCCTCCTGCTTTGCCCTGGCTCTGCCACTCTGTGCTCCCTCTCCTGCCAGGGATTCCTGGAAGCACCTTTTATTCACAGTGTGCTTCGAATACACACAAATAAAATTTGTAGTCCATTCCACACAATTGAAAATACAATGTAATAAAAATCAGAAAAGTAAATCCAGTAAAGTCTCTAACACATGTTAGGGTCTCAAGAAATGGACCCTAGGAGGGTGGGGAAATGGCTTTGGTTTTTAACTGTGCCTCTTTTGAGCTTGATGCGGTTAACTTAGTACAATCTATCAGTAAATATTGTCATCAAGAAAATATTGAAGGTGTACCTGAGTCACAGGCGAGGAGGTACAGGGCTTCTGAGAAAATGTCCTTCAGTCACCAGCCGGTGAACAATGGAACTCGTTCATGTCCCCTCGTCCTGCGTACCACCAGGGGGCACTGATGAGCTGAGAAAGACTTTGCGGTCCAAAAAACGTACCAAATGAAAAGGCCACTTCCCAGCTTCTGTAATTAAGGCGAAAAGCAGACAGGGAATTTATTCAAGACCTTATTCAGATGGCAGGGGGAGGCGGGGCCGAGCAGCCAGTGTTGAAAAGGGTTTTATCCAAGCCAGTTTAACATCTTAAAAAAAAATTGTTGGCCATTTTGTTTTTTTTTTAGATGGAGTTTCATTCTTGTTGTCCAGGCTGGCAATTTTTACTTCTGATAATTTTCTTCTCACTACTGTCAAATCAAGTTGAGCTTAAAGCTGCCTTCTTACATATTTTCAATTTCACCTAAAGGTTTTTTGGTACATCATAAACTATAACTGTGTAAACAGACTGCAGCCCATACCTGTGCCGATCACTGAATTTTGCCAATCAAATGTAGCCAACTCTTTGAACAGTGTTCTAATAAATCCAACACCAAGCCATAACCAACCCAGCCGTTTCTATACCTTGCTTCCTTTTTCCGTCCATAAATCTTCCTTCACGCAGCTGCACTGGAGCCTCTGAGCCCACCCTAGCTCAAAAGGCTGCCTGATTCATGAATTGTTTGTTACTCACGTAAACTCCTTTAAATTTAATTTGGCTGAAGCTTTTATCACTAGTTTTTAAAAATCTCCAAATGGGTTATTCTCTTTTATCCCCTAATTAGATGCTATTCTCTTTTATTCTCTAATTAGATTTATTTAGATTCCCTAATAAGATTTTAATGGGGGGAAAAAAAAAAAAAACCTTTTATCATCTTTTTTGGACTGGAATGTACAGAGTTGTATCCGTAGATGTGTAGCTGGTTTTCCCAGTGCAAATTCACAGGTGCTGGGCCAAATGGCCCTGTGTAGGGCTCAGAACTCCAGCCCTGAGAGCACCATGGTTCTAGAAAGTTCTGTGTTCTAGAAAGAACACAGAACCATTTCTAGAACCTTTTTTCTAGAAAGAACAGAACCATTGTTCTGTGGTTCTAGAAAGGTGTTTCCACAAATCCCTGACCAGGGGGTGAAGCACAGAAAGGCAGAACAAGAGAAAAGCAGGAAGAGCGAGGCTGGCGAGAGCCACAGCAGGAGCAGGTGAGAATCCAGCCTTGCAGGGTCAGCACCCTGGAGTAGACACAGGTCTGGGAAGAAGCTGCTTTCCCCAAATCCTCAGCCTGCACTGACTGCCTCTCTCCTGGCAGCTAGGACTATGCAATTTAACTCCTTGTTATTTGCTGCTGAGTTATCTAACATTATTGTCAGGACTAGTCTAGACTTCCAGAGCCCCCTTACTCACATGAGGCATGAGAACCCAGCAATCTGGGCACTTAATGTCTCTGACGCTGCATTCGGGGTCTGAAATCCTCATGGCCCCGGGTCTCCCTGGTGCTTAGAGGGCCCTGCATTCTGCCTCAGGGCATTTTGTGCCAGCCCTGTCCTGCTAAGTACTAGACAGACTGAACACATAGGATGGGGCTTCTCCTGAGCTTCAGGACAGATGCAGGGAAGTGCTATGCCTCCTTGACAAGAAATGGGTGTGTGCTTGGCAGGACTAGGACTAAGGCTTGCATTCCTTGTGCCACTCTTCCTGGGAGCAAGTTCATGTGGAAAGTTATCCGACCCACCTAGGGTAACCAACGGGCACACCAGCGTGAAGAATACAGCATCTGGCAAAGGGGGAACCATGTGCAGGGAAGCGATGGATGCCTTTGTGCTTTGGGGTCTCCATCTGAAGCTTCGTTTAGTAGCTGAACATTGAAGCAGTGGAGGACCCACCAACTTGTGCAAAGTCAGCTACTCCACAAAAGCCCTCAGGACCACAGAGGCCAGGCTGCCAGGGACTGTCTGCCAAAGGTCCCCGTGGGCCAGGCTGTATCATCCTGCAGTGGACACTGCCTGGCCCACAGCTTCTCCTTCACTCCAGTGCGGTCAGGGAGGGAGCCCACTGTGACCTGTCCCCACCTAGATTGCTAGCACTGGTGTCTTGGCCTTCAATAGCAGCACCCATCTCCCTCTCAGGAGAGGACAGACACCAAAGGATGCTGAACAAAGCACAGGACCTGCGTGGAGAGGACCACGTGTAAACATAAAGGCACTGATATGGTTTGGCTCTGTGTCCCCAGCCAAATCTTATCCTGAATTGTGATCTCCATAACCCCCGCCTGTCAAGGGCGGGACCAGGTGGGAGGTGATTGAATCACGGGGGTGATGTCCACCATGCTGTTTTTGTGGTAGTGAGTGACTTCTCACGAGATGTGATGGCTTTATAAGGCAGTTTTCCATGCTCTTCCTCGCTCTCTCTTTCCTGCCGCCAGGTGAACAAGGTCTTTGCTTCCCCTTCACCTTCTGCCACAGTTGTAAGTTTCCTGAGGCCTCCCCAGCCATGCAGAACCGTGAGTCAATTAACCCTCTTTTCTTTATAAATTACACAGTCTCATGCAGCTTTTTATAGCAGCGTGAGAACTAACTGATACATGCGCTTTTGGGTACCGAGAGATCCCAGCTACAAATACTATACTATAAATTTAATTCTATATGAAAAACTTAATAGGAACTGGCTTTTAAAATAATTATATGATGCAGACAAACTCAAATTGAGCAATAGTCTACAAATGCTGGCACTCTTCACAAACACCAATATGGTGAAAAATGAATAATGGCTAGAGAACATTAGAGAACAAAGGAAACTAAAGAACATGGCAACAAAATGCAATGTGTGAAAAAATTACCATAAAGATGCCATTGGCATATTGGTAAAGCTCAATTATAGATTGTATATTAGATATTAGCTTTGTATTGATGTTTAAATTTCTGAGACTAATAAAGGCACTTAGGTAATTTGAGAGAATACTCTCATTTTTGTGAGACACATGCGAAAGCTCACAGAAGTGAAAGATTATGACACCTATGATTTACTCTCAAATAGTTCTTCCAATCAGCAAAACAACTACATGTGAGTAAGCTGTGTATTCATAGGTGGGGAGGGTGATGGTTCAAATGCGGCAACATTTTGAAAAGAATATCACGTGGACATTGTGTTTCAATCCTTTGACAAAGTTCAATAGATTTGGGTTTGCAAATCCTAAGTGTCCTTGCATAAGAGAGAAATGAGAGGAGACCAAAAGGCAACAATATAGCAGAGAAGGCAATTCTGAATTTTTTTAAGTGAAAATGGAATTAAAGAGCTTTTTTTAAAAAATCAATGTGCAAATGAAACAGACCTGATGATAAATTTCTAAATTTAAAGTTTTAGTTAGCTTGATTTTTCATCTAAAACAACTCATGAATTTGGCAAATTTTGAACAGAGTCCCCAAAGCCCAGAATGAAGCTGCAGGGTCCCAGCCGTGTCTTGCTAGTCATCTTTTCACTTTCACCGCTAGCCAAGAAGAGGGTGGAGACGCTCTCCCAGGAAGGAAGGGAAGCTGAGGGAGAGAGGGCTCGGTCGTGAAGAAACTGAGGGAGAGAGGGCTCCGTGGTACAGAAACTGAGGGAGAGAGGGCTCCGTCTTAAAGAAGCAGTGACAGGGGACCCCTTAGAGAAGCCAAAGAGGGAGCAGAGATAAGGAAGGTAGAAACCAGCACCGGCCAGGGAGCCCCCTGGGGAAAGATACAGGGCCCAGATGACGCTGCCTCCCCACGAGCTGCAGCACCCAGGAGGCTCCAAAGGCCTGGCCTCCCCACCCAGCCCCACGGCCCTCTGTTCAGGAGCCATCCAATTAGCCTGAGCTCAGCTTGCTTCTGATGGGGAACGGAATCCTTCACCCGTGTTTGGAAGTCAGTTGACTAGAGATTCAGCCTGGAGGCAGGTGAGTTTTCTTGATTTGAGCCCAGAAATGTGAACCAGGAGGATTTGGTTATCATCTCCATAGAGCAAGTGTGAGCCATCTGGGACTTATGTACCCAGGTGTTCCCCAGTCAAGGGGACATGTGCCCAGTCAAGGGGACATTGTCCTTTGTGAGAGTGAACCGGGCAGCGGGGCACAGCACCTAGCAGTCATGGCTGGGGAACTCCTCCTTTCCTCCCAAACACTTCAGCCACTCCCTAGTGTCAAGTTCCATTAGGCACTCATTAAAAGGTAGGAGTCTGAGATTCTCTCATTCTACTTCCAGTTTACAACTGGAAAGCTGAAGTCCTAAAAGAAGTGCCTCCCAATGTCACCGAGGAAGTGGTTAGTAGGCTCAAAACTTCCCAAACTCTGACGTGCGTGCGTGTCCCCTGCGGATTCTGAGTTCCCAGGCGGGGACGAGGCCTGAGGTTCTGCAGGTCTAACCAGCTCCAGAGCCTCCCCATCAGGAGGACCTCACGAGCTTGTGGCAAGGACAGATGAGTTAGGGCGGGCACAGAGTTGTGGCGGGGACAGACCACAGTCGTGAGTTAGGCTCCACAGAGGCAGCTTCTTACCAAAGCCGGCCTTGGCATTAACGACAAGGTGCCGGCACCCCCACTGTACCACTGTCCAGCACTCCAGGGCTCTGTGGAACAGGAATTAATAAGGACTCTGCTCGGATTCAAATCCACATCAGTCGCCGAATCCAGCGCCAAGGCACTTCTCTGCAATGAACAGCCACTCAGCGGGAGGATGGTGACGGAGAACCAGTGGTGTGCTGCAATTCCAGTGAGCAGCAAAGCCCCCAGCTTAGCTCACACCCCTGGGCATCCTTCCCGCTACCACAGTGCAGGAGACACTCACAGGTCCAGGATCACAACTTTGAATTTTCAAATGACATGAAAAGAGGCTTGGCATGCAGTGTTTAAGGAAACTGGGAAGGATATGAAAGGCATTTACATAATGATTTCCTTGCTTAACAAAAATGCTTAAACTTCACCGCCTTGAAAGAAAAATAAACTTCAGTTATGTGCCAAGTTAGCGTACAGGGAACATCTCAGTTTTCTATTAGGTAATGCATACGTTATACACTGAGAAGTATATATATTCGCAGGCTGGACCACATATGCAACAATTCAAGATGCATTTGTGCATAGCATCCATTTGTAACTTGTGCTTTTTAAAAATTATTTTACTTGCCATAAAAAGGAACTTTGACCATTTGTCTGTAATTTTGTTTAGGACTTCAATGGAAAAACTGTAGGCCTTTAGAAACTGCTGTTCCCTGGAAGTCAGTCATTTTTATAAATATTTGTTCCCCTCTCCCCTTAATCAAAGTTTGCTGTGTTTGCTGTTTGTATTCACTGACTCAAATTTTTGTTCTTTTTTTCTTGCTCTGTTTTAGAATATCTGTGCATGTGCAGGTTCCAGGGTGCCCTGCTGTGAGGAGCTGGCAGAGACCGATGCCTGAGGCCGGTCTCCCGGCAACTCCCACGGCCTTGACCTGTTTACCTAAGGTCAGTGGTTCACATTTGGAGACGGGTACTTTTTAAAAAAATTTTTAACTTCACCCTTGTAAATATTTGCTGGCTCTTTTTCTTTTTTAATTAAAAAAAAAAGTTCTATTTGAAAAAGGAGCTTTGAAATTATTGTCTTAGTTTAGAAGACATGGCCCGAAACCCTTCCCCGCCGCCCCCACCCTGCCTTCTTGCAATTATTGATGCTATTAATCTGCCCAGCAAATGCTTCTTTCAGGTTGTTATAGCATCAAGATGAGGAATTCTTGGCTAAAGGGGTTTCTGTCCTCTAGGGGGGATCAGAACCGGCCACTCACTAAGCCTTTGGCTTCATTCCTGGTACCTCGCTCTATGCAAAGAAACGTCCATCCAACCTTTCTCAGCCCGGGGCGTCCCCGAGCTCCTTCTCACAAAGACCTGATAACAGGAGAACTATAGACCTTCATTTGCTTTTACCCTCAAAAGCATGCACACAGCCAGCTGGGTGAGCAGATGAAAAGGTGAATCCCCCTCCTGGTCTCCGCTCCACTCAGTAGAGAACGACCTCCTGTGACTTTCCTTTCCCCCAACTCCTCCTTCTCCCTGGGGAAGTGCCAGGGTCCCCACTCCTGGAACTTGGCTGGCCATGAAGAGTCCTGTTTTAGTTTTAACCATCAGCTCTCAATTGATTCCAAACCAAAGGCAACGGGTTGCCTGTGAAACATAAACTAGGTGCCGCACCATGCACATTTCAACTGATTGAAAATTTGAATTGCTAGAAAAGTGGTTTATCCCATTTCATTTTTCAATATGATTATTAAGTGAACTTCTTTTTCCCTTTATTGGCAAGAGTTGAAAGAAAGGGCCAAGAATCAGCCCTGTTTATTTAGACAGTGGCATATTTCATGATGGACTGGGGATGATGACGGGCAGGTAGAGGTGGCCCCATGCAAACAGCAGGTGGAAGTGGGAATGCTCAGCCTCTGTACTCTGAAGGGAAGTGGTCGGGTTGGCCCTGGCAATGATGGGGCCCTGAGCAAGCAAGTTGATCACATCCCAGCTGCGTCTCTGCCTAAGCCACCCTCGCAGCAGTCTCAGGCAGAGTTCTTGGGAGACCAGGTGGGGAGAGAGGACATCTTGCCGAGCTCCTTGCAGTCAGGGGAAGCTTGAGCCTGCAGGCCTCCCAGGACCCAGTCGCTGATGGTGAACTGGTCCCTGCAGCTGGCAGCTGCCCCGCCTCTAAAATCAGAAGGGGCAGCCAGAGCCAGGGCCACAGCTGAACTTCTGCTGTTACAGAAAAGCTTGGTGTAACGGAGGTGGCCTGCTCTTGGCTTTGGGTGATGACCGGGCTGGGAGGTTTGGCTTCTCCCTGAGATGGTCACTGTGTCAGGTAATGAGGACGCCACACAGCCCTGCCCTCGATGGACGTGTATCCCTTCGTGAGGCTGACACATCGACAGATTTTCACCTGGGCTGAAGAGTGGCTGCAGCTGGGGCTCTCCTGAGGGTGGCAGGGCCAGCTGGGAGGTGAGCTCCTTGGGGAGCAAACACTGCATCGGGAGGATGCACTGTAACAGCCTGGCCTCCTAGAATGCGGGGCTCAAGCAGGTGGGCTGGGTCCAGGTTGTGGACAGCACCTACTCATAAAGAGTCTTTCGAATTAACCTAAATAACCAATATAAAGCCCTGGCCCAGAGCAAACAAAACATGGATGCTAACACTTTCTAACAGAGGATAACAGAAGAGAGGAAAGTCGACTCTGCACCGACAGTCCCCAGCAGCAGTCACACAGCAATGCACCACACTGAGGCTCATTTCCAAGCCCCCTGCTCCTCTGACGTAGGCCCATGAGGTCCTAGCAAGAATGTAATCATCCTAGAAGGGCGAATTAAATCTGTCCAACACTGTCCTGATTTTAGTACTGAAGGTCCTGCACCCCAGAAAGCCCCCAACTCAGTCCTAGGCAGACCAGGACAGTGGTTCACCCTAACTTGGAGGCTGGCGTTCATACCCCCAACACCCAGTGCAGAGGGACAGGAACCCCAGGGCCTCTCAGCCAAGCTGTTCCAGACCCGACCAGAAGAGGGCAGCCAAGGACCATGACTGTAAAATAGACTTGGCGTTGCCGGGAATCTCCACAAACCCAGGCCCTGGTCCACCTCCCAGGTCGAAGCCTCTTTTATGGACAGGGCAGTGGAGTGTAGACTTCGAGGGGATAGAACTCTAACATAGGTCCAATGAACCCATGGTCCCGGTGTTTGTGAAATCTCTGATGTCCGGTCTCCCGTTCTGATGTGCTTCAGTGTAAATTCTTCCTCAGCATTATTTGTTTTTATTAGATGTAAAGAATGAAGGCTTCTTGTTTAACAGAAATGACAGCTGTGGTTTTGGAAGAAATAATAAAACAACATTACACCTTTCTGTTAAGTATTTGGAGAATCACGGGAGCCTTTAGAAGTCTTGCTGGTATTTTTTGTGCTGACACTGGCAGGGCGTGCAGCTGCCCAGACCATCAGCCCATCCCTGTCCAGGGGTGGAGATGGCTCATGGACAGGAGGCAGCAACCCCAACGGGAACAGCAGCCGCAGGAGCCCACAGGGACATCCTCCTCTTATCTGAGGCCTGCCAGTGCTAGTGCAGCAGCACTTCCTTGGGGCAGAGGGAGTGATAGACAGGAACGGGAAGGACTCACCCCCAGCACATGGGGGACCATGGCAGCTGCACCAGGGATGCCCCGGTGCCGTGCCGGCTGAGGTCGGAGGGGCTGTGACTCATGTAGCACCCACTTGCGGGGCTAACTCCAGAAACCAGGACCTGTGCCCAGGAAGCAGTCCACTCCCCAGGCCATGCCCTTCCGGCACCAGTGGGGTGTACAAACTACTTGGCAACTGGGGGGCAAGGCCAGGCGCTCTCGAGGCCAAGAAATCAGCTGGTTTTATTCATTAGCACAGTGGCGCCTGGCATGCAGGAGGCACTTAATAAACCTTTGTTGGATGAAGGGTTATGGCCACTGACTAGCACTGCTTTCTAGAACAGCTTTCTTATGCTCTGCTAGGTTCCCAGGGCTGCCTAAAAACTTAAAATGAAATTGACAGCTTCGAGCAACAGAAAGGCTGGCGTGCTGGAGGGCAGAATTCTGAAATCAATGTGTCCAGGGGCCATGTTCCCTCTGAAGCCTCCTGAGGAGAAAATTGCCTTGCCTCTCCCTGCTTCTGATCCCTGTAAGCATTTGGCAGCTGGTGGCTGCACCCCTCCATTCCCTCCTGACCTGGCCTTCTCCTCTTTTGTCCTGTGTCTCTCTGTGTCCAGATCTGTCTCTTATGTGGACACTCTCATTGGATTGAGGCCCACTCTCATCCAGTATAATCTCATCTCAATTCTTACCTTAATTCCATCTGCAAAGACCCTATTTCTAAGTCAGACAATGCTCTGAGGTTCCCAGTGTACATGAATTTTTGGAGTACACCATTCACCTACTACACACACGGAGATAGCAGCCTCTGTGGCTGCTGACTTAGCACAGGCAGGCCCTATGTTAAATGCTTTACTTGTGTTTCACATTTTATTCTCAGAGTCACCCTATGAAGTAGATTTTATTATGACCATTCCCATTTTACAGGTAGAGACACTGAGGCAGGTTATGTCCTCTGTCCAAGGTCTGAAAGCCAAAAGGCGACAGAGCCAAGGATGGCCTCCAAATAGACATGAGCCAGCTGAACCCTGCAGCCCCAGCCATACCTGCCCCGTGTTGCCCCTCCGGATGGTTCAGCACTCAGCTCCTGCCCCGTGTTGCCCCTCCAGATGGACTCAGCACTCAGCTCTGCCAGAAAATGCCCCAGGACATGTTTAATAGATGGTTAGAACTAGTTGAAGTTTTATTTTTTGTGACTACTTTGAAAATGCAGGACTATCCAGAAAACTAATAGAGGATGAACAAAACCAGCTGTTGATATGTGGATGTCCATCCCACTCCAAAATACTTGGCCTGCCACACACCAGAGGGAGTTCTCACTGATCTTAGATTCCTCAGTATGCCAAAGATGAGATCTTCCTAAACTGTTTGCTATAATTTGAAGGAGCATGACAAGTGAGGGCAAAACAAATTATACACAAATTCTGAGCTTCGCAGACTTCCTATGTAGAACGTTAGCTATGCAAGTAGCATGACAAGGGTAGCCACACTAACCGCCAGCCCTTCCCTGGCACTTACGGGGGTACTACTGCGCTGGTAAAGTTAGGAGAGTCTGGAATGGCATAACCATGGATAACTCCACAATCTGCTCCCATGGATGAGGTCCCCTGGGCAAGCCATCCTGTTGCTTGGAACCAAGGAATCGGGTGCAATGTCTGCTGATCCCTGACCAGTGGCCTTCCACAACCTCCAGCCTGTGAAATGATGCAAATAGGCCAATTGCATCTTCCCTCTGGAACTAAGGTCATCCCACCGTCTTGTTACTACACAGCCAGCCTGCCCCAGCACCTGGGTGGTTACTCAGTTCCTGAATGTGACTCTGTGGGGCTACATGACGCACGCTGTCTTCCATCCTGGGAATGCTAGTGGATGTGACAAACATACCACTGCCAGCTGCATCTGCCTGGTGCTGGTGTGTATTTGGCCATCTTCATAAGCCTGGAGCAGGACTTCCTCCCTCACCAATGGGATGAGGAGGAGGCCATTGGAAGCCCTACTCACCAGGTCCTGCGGAAACTCACAGTCCCTCGGGAAGTAGCCACAGGGAGAAATGTCTACAATGCAATGTGGAAACATGAGGCAAGAGACGGGAGTCCCATGCTAATGGCAGGCAGAGAAAACAGTGATTTCTGAAGGAAAGCTTAGAGAAGAGGTGACCTTTGAGATGGATGTTAAAGCCAAAAGAGGTGGTCCCCAGACAGACACAGGGCTGCAGGGCCAGGATGGAAGGGCATTTGAGTCACAGGACAACATGTGCATGAATGTGACAACCAGGAGGCAGCTCAGGGCCCTGTTGTTGTGCCCTTTAGCACTCTGCAGTGTGGACGTGTCTGAATCCAGATTCTGGCAGTGTCTCTTCAGTCCACACTGTTGGGGGCAGCATCTGGTTATAAGCTCAGAGGTAGCACCACTCTAGGTGGCAGGAAAACATTTAAAGATGGTTCTGAGGCCTAATTGACAAGAATCTGCCAGTGTCCAGCGGATAGGGTGGCTGGACTTTGCTTGACATCATGAAATGGTACAGGGTAGAGATTTATCTGAAATGTTTGACTCAAGGCACTGTAGGTTGATGGTGTTGTTCACTGACCTCCCGATATCTTCACAGGGTCTTTGATGACCTGCACCAGAAAGTCTTTAGACCTTCAACGTCTCACTTTTGACAGAACTATAGAAGTAACTTTTCAGAATCCGTATGAAATATTAATACTAGTCTGAGGGAGGTGAGTGGATTGCATTCTGGCAAATTTTAAAAAACAAATGGGGACACAAGCAAAGAAAAGCCACGTCCTGAGGCATCCATTGCCGGGAACAAGACACATCTCAAGGGTGCAAGCCAAGGGGTACCCCATTACGATCACAGAGGAGCAGAGTTCAGCGGGGTAATATAACTGTCACCTTGGCAAGGCAGGGCTGGATGCATGCATAAATCAGGATGTGAATCCTGGATTCACATTCAGTGCATGATTCTCGCTCACGTTACTGTGCCAATAACTCTAATTTAATAAGCCCACGTGTCAAGGGCCACTTCAGATCCGTCACAGCTGTTGCCTCCCCTCCCTTCTTCCTTGGAAAAGCTCAGTTCTCTGGCCGGCTGCTCCCTCCGGCATCCGCAGAGGACTCTGTGCTCACACTCGCTGCCTGCACCGACCCTTCCAGAGGAGGAACTAGGCGTTCCCACAGGTCAGCCTGGCTATGATGGCCCAACTCTACCCTCATGACAGTGAGCGTGGCCATCAGTGTTCCTGGGGACCTTTCCCTGTGGTGAGGAAAAGTGCTGAGCATGTGGGGAGAAAAAGGGAAAACAAATACGCAAATCGCTTTAATTTGATGCCCCAAATAAAAATTGCTCAGATTGACATTTAAAGTAGGCATTACAGGAGCACGTTTTATGACTAACCCTTTTGCCCAAGAGTGAGCAACAGAAGGGAGACAAAAGTTGTTTTTAAGAAATAGTAATGAAATTTAAGAAAACAATATTGAAAATGAATTAATATTGGTCCTAACATTTAACTGGGGGTTGCAGACAACAGGGAGGAGAGGCAGGTTTGCAGTGGATGTGTTGCTTCTGACCGCACTGTTTACGACGGGTCTAACAAAGCCAGAAACCCGGTCAGGAGAAGGAACAATGTTTTCCAAAACATCACAGATGATTCGGACCCTCAAGTGAATGGTTACAATAGAATCAGAGGAAAGGAAGGGTTTAGGCGACCACGAGGCACGGGGAGCATCACAAAGGAGAGATAGAGCAGAGCCAGGGTTTCCTCGGGGCTGTGGCAGCCCCTAAGCACCAGAGCTTCCTGTGGGTGGGGTCCAGCCAAGTGTTTCAGATAACACTTTCTGGACTGTTGTTTGTTTGCTTTGGTTTTTTAACCCAGCAATCTATGAAAAGGCCAATACTCTTGAGAATAACGGCACCCACAGTCTGCAGTGAGACCTGCACGTACCCAGCCATAGGTAACACAGCCCCCAGGCACACGCTGCGTTCCAATGTTCGGGGCTCTGCAGGCTGGTGTGCACTGTGTCTGCTAGAGGTCCAGTCTTCCAGATTCACATCCTCTCTGGGCCTACATTGTGCTTCTCCACGATATCTGAGTTACATTGTTTTGTTTCTTTGATTCACACTCTTTTTTCCAATGAGAGTTTTTCACATATGCATTTTCAGTTCCTCAAGCGCTTTCAGTACAACCTTTACACATTTATTGATTGTGATAGCGGGCTTCTTTTTTCCCTAATTAACAGACTTTGCAAATTCTTTGTCTGATTTTGCTGGGAATATTGCTTTGTGCTGCCTTCTCCATGCCTTTCTCTCTGTTTTACTTGAACAATCTGTCCATCATCAGTTCAGTTCAGCACTCACTGAAGATGGCTGTGTCATCCCCCCAGGCACCATGAAGACATAACATCTGACATGGCAACCAGAAGGACACCGTCTCTGTTCAAGGCTCTGTGCATGCTCTCGACGGGTCTTCTCTATAGAAAGCCCTCAGAGGATGACAGTCCTGCATGAGGTGCTTCAGCATGAGGGGTTGAAATGCAAAGAACTGGGTTTAAAAAGTGAGTAATGAGGGAGGTGGGTATCTGGTTTTCTAGAAAGAAAGAGTTAATGGAGAAAAGAAATTGAGTTTTTGAGTACAAGTAATCTTGACCAGAGGAAGAAAACAAAAGCCATATTCCAGAAAAAGAAGCTGTGTGAGCGGAAGTGGATGGAGAGGCAGATGAGCACACTACTGTTTGCTGAATATTCACCACCATGGAAGAAAGACCAGAGTCAGGAGTGAAAAAGGTAGAAGGTGGGGAGCTGGATGGGGGCTGTAAGAAGGCCTTCTACAGCCACCAAGCGTGCAAGCTCCTGTCCACAGCAGCGGGGTGAGCCGGACGCAGGGGTCCTTACAGCCTGCAAATGAAAAGTGAGCTCAACCCCTTGGCATTTCAGTCAAATGAGCCAGTAGGTTCCTGTGTTGACTGAAGCTATTTTGAGTCGTCTTGTAGGCTCTAAACTGGGGTGCTAGTAATTGAAATTGGAAGAGAGAAGTTTAAAGAAATACTTAGAGAAAGGATAGAAGTTAGAGATCAATTAGAGGTAAAGAGCATGAGTGCAGGGGATGTTGAGATTGACCTCAGGTGAAAAAAAAAAAAAAAGAGATTGACCTCAGGTTGCTGAAGTAGGTAAGTGTGGATAGAGTGACAGAATGACAGATTTGGGAGAAGGAGGACATGCCTGGTCTTTATTATTTGGAGTTTAAATAATTGTTGAGGATTTAGGATCCCAGTAAATAAAATCTCCCTTACTTGAGCTTGGAATCCATTGATAAATAAATGGAGGTGTCAGCCAGCTGGAAATGTGTGAGATATTATTGATAGGAGTTCTACGGGAAGATGGGGCTTAGAAGTAGATTCAGGTGTGCTCGTCAATATGTCCTCTTGCTTTGCATGGCCCAGACAGCAAGTGAGAACCCAGAATCTCTGCAAACACAGGAGCTCCAAGGAGGACTCAGCAGAGCTGGAGCCCCATGTGGTCTATTGTTTCTGCACAAGCTCACCAACCACAGCAAGTGTGAGAAGGCAGAGAGAAGTGAGGATGGGTGCTGAACAGGGAGGCTCATCACCTGTAGCCAGGAGAGCATAAGCTCTTGCCACCAAGAGCCCCTTCAAGCCTGAAGCACACAGTCCAGCAGGAAGTTCCAAGAATGCCTCTGATATTTCCGGGAGAGCCCATGGCGTGGAATACGTGTGTGTGTGGTGTGTGTGTGTGTAAGCACTTCTGTGCGTGTGTGTGTATTGCATGTGTGTGCATGTGTGTGTGTGCATGTGTGTGTGTGCGTGTGTGTGTGCGTGTGTGTGTTGTGACTTTACAAGAGAAGAAACCTCAGGAGGGCCTGGGCTCCCCTGGTAGAGATTTTCCTTAGGGAACAGCAGCAACGTGTAGTGGCTTGAGGATGGAGCCCTTAGTATCACCACAGTCTACCGAGAGCGATCAGAGCAAGAGAACTCTTTAATGAGACGAAACAGACAGCGATGTCCATGGAGAATCAGGAGAGAGGAGTGTCCCCAAAGCCGTCAAGGGTGAGTGATAAGAAAATGCAATAAACATCATTCTCTGAAGAGCAGTTCATTAAGATAAGCCATGAAAAAAGGCCATAAGTCATGGCAACGTGGGCGTCAGAGTTAACATCCAGAGAAAGAGCCAAAGCAGGATTCTCATCATTTATCCTGCAAATGAACAAGGAGGGCTAAGTGCAGGCCTCTGAATAGAACAGGGGCATTTTCTGTTAGGATCCAAAATGAAAATGGCTCCCCAGTGCCAAGCCACGTGGTGCTGGGTGTTGCCCGTTGATATCTGTCATAGCTCAGAGGGTTGGCTGAGTTCAACCACCTCACATCTCAAATTTTGTTGGCCAGCGGTTTTCAGTCTGTGCTCTTGACAACCTAGGGGATCCAGGGATTCCTCAAGGCCAGCAAAAAGGGTTTTGTGACCCAATAACACATGCATATGAGTGCACGCGCACACACACACACATGCGTATACATGCATCTTCCATGCCATGTGCTCTGCTTGAAAGGACAGACACATTCTTGAAACTGCCTGCTGGACATTGCGCTTCAGGCTCCAAGGGGCCTGATGGCTAGAGGAGCTTATCCTCATCTTTGAAACTCCGCTCCCCTTCATCTGGAGCATTTCTGTAGGGAGCGTCTCTAGCTTTCCTTTGCACAGTGGACTTTCCACTTGGACAAGGGGCCTAAGTTGTTTATCAAAATGGTATCTGGTAGAGTAGACTCCGAATACATGAGGATTTACTTTACATTTTTGTCTCCTGTTGGTTTTCATTCAGATTTAACATTTAATCTCAATTACATTAATTTAATAATAATAAAATATACAATTGAAAGATTAGTATTGTAATTCTGAAGAAATTCGATCAAAAGTGGCTACTATTTTGCTTTGAGCCATGCAGGTACATGCTGTGTGCATTTGTAGGAAAGATCAGATAATAATTTCAGTTTTTTTGTTTGTTTGTTTAAGACTTCATTTAATGTGATACTAGAGTGTCAACCCTAACAAAGTGAGAACGTACCTAAGATATGGGATCTACTCCTAGCTGTTTCTTTTTTTTTTTTTCAGATTTTATTATTTATTATTTGTTTTTATTATTTATTTATTTGTTATACTTTAATTTCTAGGGTACATGTGCACAACGTGCAGATTTGTTACATAGGTATACGTGTGCCATGTTGGTTTGCTGCACCATCAACTCGTCATTTACATTAGGTATTTCTCCTAATGTTATCTCTCCGAGTCCCCCAACCCCCGAGAGGCCCTGAGTGTGATATTCCCTGCCCTGTGTCCAAGTGTTCTCATTGTTCAATTTCCACCTATGAGAGAGAATATGCGGTGTTTGGTTTTCTGTCCTTGAGATAGTTTGCTCAGAATGATGGTTTCCAGCTTCATCCGTGTCCCTGCAAAGGACATGAACTCATCGTTTTTTATGGCTGCATAGTATTCCGTGGTGTATATGTGCCACATTTTCTTAATCCAGTCTATCATTGATGGACATTTGGGTTGGTTCCAAGTCTTTGCTATTGTGAATAGTGCTGCAGTAAACATATGTGTGCATGTGTCTTCATAGAGCATGATTTATAATCCTTTGGGTATATACCCCATAACGGGGACCACTGGATCAAATGGTATTTCTTTTTTTTTTTTTTTTTGGAGATGGAGTCTGGCTCTGTCGCCCAGGCTGGAGTGCAGTGGCCAGATCTCAGCTCACTGCAAGCTCCGCCTCCCGGGTTTACGCCATTCTCCTGCCTCAGCCTCTGGAGTAGCTGGGACTACAGGCGCCCGCCACCTCGCCCGGCTAGTTTTTTGTATTTTTCAGTAGAGACGGGTTTTCACCATGTTACCAGGATGGTCTCGATCTCCTGACCTCATGATCTGCCCGTATCAGCCTCCCAAAGTGCTGGGATTACAGGCTTGAGCCACAGCGCCCGGCCTCAAATGGTATTTCTAGTTCTAGACCCTTGAGGAATCGCCACACTGTCTTCCACAATGGTTGAACTAGTTTACCCTCCCACCAACAGTGTAAAAGCATTCCTATTTCTCCACATCTTTTCTAGCATCTGTTGTTTCCTGGCTTTTTAATGATTGCCATTCTAACTGGTGTGAGATGGTGTCTCATTGTGGTTTTGATTTGCATTTCTCTAATGACCAGTGATGATGAGCATTGTTTCATGTGTCTGTTGGCTGCATGAATGTCTTCTTTTGAGAGGTGTCTGTTCATATCCTTTGCCCACTTTTTGATGGAGTTGTTTGGTTTTGTCTTGTAAGTTTAAGTTCTTTGTAGATTAGCCCTTTGTCAGATGGTAGATTGCAAAAATTTTCTCCCATTCTGCAGGTTGCCTGTTCACTCTGATGGTAGTTTCTTTTGCTGTGCGGAAACTCATTCGTTTAATTGGATTCCATTTGTCTATTTTGGCTTTTGTTGCCATTGCTTTTGGTGTTTTAGTCATGAAGTTCTTGCCCATGCCTATGTCCTGAATGGTATTGCCTAGGGTTTCTTCTAGGGTTTTTATGGTTTTAGGTCGAACATTTAAGTCTTTAATCCATCTTGAATTAATTTTTGTATAAAGTGTAAGTAAGGGATCCAGTTTGAGCTTTCTACCTACAGCTAGCCAGTTTTCCCAGCACCATTTATTAAATAGGGAATCCTTTCCCATTGCTTGTTTTTGTCATGTTTGTCAAAGATCAGATGGTTGTAGATGTGTGGTGTTATTTCTGAGGCCTCTGTTCTGTTCCATTGGTCTATATACCTGTTTTGGTGCCAGTACCATGCTATTTTGGTTACTGTAGCCTTGTAGTGTAGTTTGAAGTCAGGTAGCATGATGCCTCCAGCTTTGTTCTTTTGGCTTAGGATTGTCTTGGCAATGCGGGCTCTTTTTTGGTTCCATATGAACTTTAAAGTAGTTTTACCCAACTCTGTGAAGAAAGTCATTGGTAGCTTGCTGGGGATTGCATTGAACCTATAAATGACCTTGGGCAGTATGACCATTTTCACGATATTGATACTTCCTATCTATGAGCATGGTATGTTCTTCCATTTGTTTGTGTCCTCTTTTATTTCATTGAGCAGTGGTTTGTAGTTCTCCTGAAAGAGGTCCTTCACATCCCTTGTAAGGTGGATTCCTAGGTATTTTATTCTCTTTGTGGCAATTGTGAATGGGTGTTCACTCATGATTTGGCTCTCTGTTTGACTGTTGGTGTATAGGAATGTTTGTGATTTTTGTACATTGATTTTGTATCCTGAGACTTCGCTAAAGTTGCTTATCAGCTTAAGGAGATTTTGGACTGAGACGATGGCGTTTTCTAAATACACAATCATGTCATCTGCAAACAGGGACAATTTGACTTCCTCTTTTCCTAATTGAATACGCTTTATTTCTTTCTCTTGCCTGATTGCCCTAACTTCCAACACTGTGTTGAATAGGAGTGGTGAGAGAGGGCATCCTTTTCTTCTGCTGGTTTTCAAAGGGAAGGCTTCCAGTTTTTGCCCATCCAGTATATATTGGCTGTGGGTTTGTCATAAGTAGCTCTTATTATTTTGAGATATGTTCCATCAATACCTAGTTTATTGAGTTTTTAGCATGAAGGGCTGTTGAATTTTGTCAAAGGCCTTTTCTGCATCTATTGAGATAATCACGTGGTTTTTTTCTTTGGTTCTGTTTATATGCTGGATTACATTTATTGATTTGTGAATGTTGAACCAGCCTTGCATCCCAGAGATGAAGCTGACTTGATTGTGTTGGATAAGCTTTTTGATGTGCTGCTGGATTCGATTTGCCATTTTTTTATTGAGGATTTTTGCATTAATGTTCATCAGGGATATTGGTCTAAAATATTCTTTGTTTGTTGTGTCTTTGCCAGGCTTTGGTGTCAGAATGATGCTGGCCTCATAAAATGAGTTAGGGAGGATTCCCTCTTTTTATATTGATTGGAATAGTTTCAGAAAGAATGATACCAGCTCCTCTTTATAACTCTGGTAGAATTCAGCTGTAAATCGTCTGGTCCTGGACATTTTTTGGTTGGTAGGGTATTAATTATTGCCTCAATTTCTTCTGTTCTCTTTGCTTTGTCTGCAATTCCTGGGCATAGAGAGTAACCTGTACATGTTTCTCATCCAGTCATTATTGAATCAAGTAAATGCGATAGTTTCCAAGTGTTTCCCATAGCCTGCCACTTTTTTGAACCCACAGAGGCGAATAAGGAGCATCTTTACAATATCAGCAATTGAAACTGATATGAATGAAGACAAGAATGATGACTGCATAACTCTTCGGAATGCAATTTCCAAACTGGACATGAGTCTGGGGAAGTGGAACAAAACCCTGACCATCCCAACGCCTGCATGTGGGAATCTCAGTGCCAAGCACTTCATTATGCAAAGTAGGTGCTTCCCAAGTACTCTGATAAGGATAACGGGTGGATTTTGCCAAATTAAATCTGTCCCAAGTAACAGACTCTTCTTGCTGCTGAGTTGAGAAGTGCTGAAGAAAACAATAAAAGCCCATACCCGAGTCCAGAGGGACGTATAGAGCATACGTTCTTCCCGATGGCAAAAAAGCTTCAGGTCTGGGCTCACCTCCCTTGACTCAGTGGGATTGCACAGATCCTCTGATTCATGTCAAACATAAATCCTAAACTGGCACTCTGATCCTCAGCATGTACAAGATGGAAGAGGGATTCTTTCAGCTGTTTAGAAACTACAGCTGTTACAGAATCTACACAGGAGAGCTTTCTAATTTCTAATTAAACATGAAGTCAGAATGAGCTTTTTTTTTTTTTTTTTTTGCCTTTTAGCTACCTTGCTATCTTAACTCTTCTTGTAATAGAAGGAGACAAAGTGACTCATGGGCTTCCATTTTGAGGATCAATTAAACTTATTAGGGATTTTTAAAAACAGATTTCTGAGTCTTAGCTCCAGGGATTCTAACCGTCAGTTATAATGGGGCCCCTTAATGTGATTTTGAGGTCTTTTCTAGTTCTAACAAAGCTAGAAAAGTTTAAGTGGGGCCCTGAAATGTAACTTTTTAGGTGGGGCCCCCAAATGTGATTTTGAGGTCTTTTCTAGTTCTAACATCCATTGTTTCTTCTTTATTATAAATGTTCATTTATTTCCGTTCTTCTCCTCAATGTAGATTTCACCGGACCCACTCTTCAAAAACAATCAACCCAGTTTGATGATACTCCTCTCAGCTGAAGCCATCATAATTCAGTTGCCCTTGGTTTTGTAGACCTATTCTCCAGCCTTCAATTATTTCCACTACTCTCATTTGAGTATTCTCAAATTTCCATCTTGTTACAAACATGATCATCTGTGGTAATGATTATTTTAGAAGCTACATTTGTCATTGTCAGTCTGATAGTTCTTACATGTATGTAAGCTTTTTTTTTTTTTTCAAATTATCTCAGTTAAATTAAATCATCCTTGGGGAAATAAAAACAAACTATTTTTTTTCCACTGACTCAGTACTGTCTACTTGACTCCTTTATTCCTACCATCATCTTTCAAGAAGCTGGTCTCCTCCACCTGAGTTCCCCTGTGAGAAAGGGTTTCAGAAGAATATTGCACTGTCTGTGGGGTGGTTTGTAAGTTGAAAGAAATGTGATTTAGTGCATTTGGAAGTATATTGTCTGTCCCCATGATACTTATATATCTGTTATAAATAACTTCTTTTACTTTTCTTTTCAGAAAATGATTAGTTCACCCGAAATGAGTCTGAATGTCCCAGGTCTATTGTTTCAGAACTGGAGCTGCAATCCATAGCCCTGTGAAGGTGGTTATTAACTTATTTTGGAAATGCAATCACAGACCACAGATTATTTCAGTGAAACCATGTCTATCCCATATGTTGCATTCCATTTTGTTAGTGAACTGGGTCTGTTGTTGGTGCCGCCTACTGTTAAGTTTATTGATGAGAACTTAAGCATTTGGTCTCTAAGGAAATACCCTGGGTCATATACGTGCACCTGGTTTCGGTTGGGAAAAATTTCATCCTCCAACTATGTCTTTGTGGCTGGAAATTTTCAGCCACCACAACACAAAAGGTAAAATATATGTCATCTCATCTCTAGGCACTAACAAAATAGAAACAGAGAAGGTGTATGGTCTAAACAGAACCAGAGAACAGTTCAGGTCTCACGTGCAGAGCGGCATCCTATCATAAAACCTGGCCACATGCTGCTAAAATGGTGCAAAATGCAGGTTTCCCACTTTTCACATAAAAAAAAAAATAAAAGTCAATAAAGAAATGTTGGTGTTTGTTTATGTGCATGCATTTTATCTAAGTTCAGGACATTCAGCTGATTCTATCCACTACCCCGTGGCTGTATTTCCATGGTTCCTAAATAAACTTAACTGACTTCTTCATGGCTAACTCTTGGTTAAGATAATTTTCTTAACTTAAGATTCTTTCTGCTGGGCACGGTAGCTCATGCCTATAATTACAGCATTTTGGGAAGCAGAGGCGAGTGGATAACCTGAGGTCAGGAGTTCGAGACCAGCCTGGCCAAGATGGTAAAACCCCATCTCTACTAAGAATACAAAAACTAACCAGGCATGGTGGCAGGGGCCTGTTATCGCAGCTACTCAAGAGGCCGAGGCAGGAGAATCGCTTGAACCTGGGAGGTTGAGGTTGCAGTGAGCCAAGGTTACGCCATTGCACTCCAGCCTGGGCAACAAGAGGAAAACTCCATCCGAAAAAGTAAAATAAAAAATAATATTTTAAAAAAGATTCTTTCCATGTCCCTACTTTGCAGAATAATATAAAGTCTCAAAGTGACGGGGATCACACTTCACACAGGCCAGCAGCTGGTCTGATTTCTTCCGTTTGCTCCCTGGTCCTTCTGACTTCCCTGCCTGCAGGTGAGACAAGGGGGATAACTTCCTGTGAGTCAGCACCTGCCGTGGGGCCTCCCCACACATGGGCCTTCTGCCAGCATGTGTCCTGCACAGCATGTGATATGGTTGCACTGAACAGCCTCCAGCTATAAAGCAGCTAGAAGATGGTCTAGCAGGAAGTGCACTGGATGCTTTTGTCTGAAGTGGGCAGGCCTTGTCTTCTCATGAAGTCCCTCCTGATACGTTCATTGGTGAATATTCACATGTCCAGTGAATGATGATTGAGACCCCTGCTCCAGAGGCCTGAGGCAGTTTCTAGGAACTGGAAGCCACTGGCGATGCAGTTCACAGAGCTTCAGCTTCAGCCCTTACGGTGGCCTTGCAATGCGTTTGTGGACCACATGTGTGATAAAATTTGCCAGTCTGAGAATGTCACTGCAATTGAGATCAATTACATTCCATGTATCCCTTGCTCACCTTCCCTTCATGGCTGCCGGTATTGAACAGGCTATGAACAAATTAGGGATCTCAGAAAGTGGAGTTGCTTTAGAGATACATTTAGACTGTAATTAACCTGATACAGTTAATGAATGTAACAGTAACTTACTTGTATAATCAAGTTACTGTTACCTGTCCCTCCTATAAGACACATAGGAAGGGGCTGGACAGAGGTCCTAGGATAGGAGTATGTCCTCAAGGTGTTGGCATGAAAGCCTGTGGGGCCAATGAGAAAAGTCTTAAAATATATGGCACTATGGTAGGGTGCGGTGACTCACCCTATAATCTCAGCACTTTGGGAGGCCAAGGCGAGCGGATCACCCGAGGTCAGGAGTTCAAGACCAGCCTGGCCAACATGATGAAACCCCGTCTCAACTAAAAATACAAAAAAGTTAGCTGGGTGTGGTGACATGGGCCTGTAATTCCAGTTACTTTGGGAGGCTAACGCAGGAGAATCGCTTGAACCCTGGAGGCAGAAGTTGCCGTGAGCTGAGATTGTGCCATTGCATTCCAGCCTGGGTGACAAGCACGAAACTCTGTCTCAAATAAATATATAAAATTTTTCATATATATGTATTTCATATATATTTTTTTCACATATATATTTTCAGATACATATTTTTCATATATATGTGTGTATATATATGGCACTAGAAGCCAGTCCAATCCCCAGATGTGTAAAACTGTAAACAGATTTCCTCAGCAAAATGGATGCTCTCTCTTGTCAGAAACATACCCAGTTAGGCAGCACTAATATTTAGGAATATATTGATAGTTCTTTTCTTTGACTTTTGATGGAAATCTTATAAAATAGAATTTATCAAGATCCCTGTGTCTGTAAAGCACAAGCCCACATCAGTAGTGCAAATGCAAGAGCTCCTGCATGTCTTATGCTTTTCCATGTTTAATGATAAAAACAAATAAATGTTACACAAGCAACTTAAAGCAAAGACTAAACTATTTTTTCTAGTTTTCTGTAGAAAATATATAAAACTAAATACGTTTTAAACAAGCAAGTTAGAGCAGAGACTAAACTATTTTTTCTAGTTTTACTATAGGAAATACATAAACATAAATAAACGTTAAACAAGCAAGTTAAAGCAAAGACTAAACAATTTTTCTAGTTTTACTATAAAAAATATACTAGGAAATCACTGTCACTTAAAAAGACAATCAGAATATGCAACGGAAAATTGTAGGCAAATACAATAGTAGACATCTAGCAGTTTATTATTTGTGTGTGTGTGTTTCCACTTGTTATAATCTGATGTGATTTATTTTCTCATTCAAGACAAATATTTTTATTTGTACCATGTTTAGCTGAGTGAGAGAGGCAGGCTGCCCATAACTCCCTGCTTGGGCACCAAGCCTTCAACACACGGCTCCATCTGGCACCATCTGGCTCTGCTGTTTCTTGCTCCCCCAGTTGTGAAATGCAAGGCTCTGTTTGCCTACCGGGACTTTTTGTGACCTCGACTCTTTTTTCTTGTTTTCAGGACCTCACTGCTCAGGGGCATAACAGAATACCCGCTTCTTCTCCCGTCCGCTGGTTGGGATTTCTGAGCCTTGCAAATGACCAGCTTATGCTCTTCTTGGACTTTTATCCAATGCCTTGTCCTTGATCTCTGGCAAGACTCACTTATGCCTTTATCCTCGTTCACTCCCTGCACACCAGTGACATCTTCCATATGCAAATTTGGCAAGCTCATCACCTCATATCATGGCCAAAGCTTCCCGAGGTCTGAAGCCAGTCGTTCCCACATCCCTCCACCTCATCAGGTCTCTGTCCTCTCTTGCAACTCCAAGCATGGCTGGTCCTGCCATCAGCGTATGCCTGGGTCCATCCCCAAGTGAAGTGTCCACGTGAGGTGTGGTTTGGAGACGGTAAAGACCGGGATGGGAAGTTTTCCTCAGCTGTTAGAATAGGTTGAATGAGTACATTTGTACATGTATGCCAAAAAGTGACTATATGATTTGCAAACTTGATACTAAGACTTTCTTTTCTTGTATAATAATCTGGTAGCAAGGCTGTGGGGAGAGGAGGAGACATACTCCCCCATGGAACACTGAGTGCTAGAGACTTTGTTTATCCAAAGAACTGACAATTGCTGGGAGGAGAAATTCACTTAGGTCAGTTTTCACGCTGCTTTACACACTTGGCTGGTGCCTCTGGGATCATTCCCCAAACCTCGGTTGTTATTTTTCTGCATACTTAGTTCTGTTCTAGTCTCATATCTCCTTCCAGGCCACTTGGGCTCCCCACTTGGGATCCACTCTTCCCGGCTTTTCAATTTCCTGTCTCTGTAAATACAGTTCCTTGTAATTCTACAATGCAAGCCTTAATCATTCCACCTGGCACAGCTAGAATCCAATCTCCCTCACAGTGTACAAGAACCGCTCTTCCTTTCCAGGGATTCCCAATTCACATCAGCCTGATAAACCCGATACTCATCCAGACCTCAAAAGTAACAATTGTCTTGCATTGGGACATCTGTGTCACTCAATTTGCATTCTCAAATATCAACTGCTAACTCATATCTGGGCTTTATGCTCCACAGTTCCCCAGGGCAAACCTCCAAGAACTTACGAACTGCTCTTTCTTACAGAAAGATACAGTGGCTGGGACTGCACAGAGCAAGAAGATACTTCTGTAATCAAGCATGATTCCAGTGAGCATTTAGACACACGGGATGGAAAGATGTGGACCCTATTTGTCAATCATCAGATAGTGACATGGCAGTGCACAGAAGGTAGGTTGTGGAAGATCCAGCAGCTCAGGGTTTCAGATGCATCCTGAGAACAATGTGGTCTTGCTGTCTACCCAGAATTGGATGAGGTTAGAATCCATTTGGAAGGGGCATTCTCTTCACTGTGGAAGGGAAAGGTACACACTTCTAGTAGCTCTTGAATTATTTTCTGTTTTTTCACATAGAACATGAGTTCGAGACCACCCCGGCCAACATAGCGAAATCCTGTCTGTACTAAAAATGCAAAAATTAGCTGGGCATGGGGGCGTGTACCTGTAGTCACAGCTAGTTAGAAGGCTGAGGCAGGAGGATTGCTTGAACCTAGGAGGCGGCAGTTGCAGTGAGCCAAGATTAGGACATTGCACTCCAGCCTGGGTGACGCTGTCTCAGAAAAAACAAACAAACAAACAAACAAACAGAAAACCCTGAAAAACATGAGAAGGGGTTGCCTTAACTATTTTACAAAAACGTAAATATAGAGAGGAAAAATGTGGTTGTGGTTTGGCGCACCCTCAATGAGCACTTTGGCCCTGGTGTCAAAATATCACCAGCAGGAGAAATGGGGAAGTACATAAGATGAAAAACTCCAAGGGCAGCCCCAGTGCAAGCTTTATGGAGAAAATAGTAGTGTTCCTTTTAATCATGGGAATGTGACAGGGAAACATCCTACTGTGTGTGAACATATTTATTATGATAGAAAACCGATAACCAAGAGATAACTACTTTTCAATTTTAGTTGTGCCATGGCAGACCCTCAGGTCAAATGGGTCTCCCAAGCAGGTAACAAACCAAGGGACAAATGAGTGTTTTGCAGAGTACACAAGGCTTCAGAGCTCAAGGTGGACACAGATGCAGTCTAACAGCAGTGAAATCAGCATTACAAAGAAGACAAATATAGATTTTCTTAAAATAGCATGCACTGAATTTCAAGGGTTTTAAAATTCATACTTATTTTACAAACTGTTCTGCAGGTTCAATGGACTGCACTATAATAAGTGGATAGATTCCTTAAAGCTGTATGCATTCAATTTATTATCCCTCCCAGATAGTAGAAATCAAAATTGCAAATTAAAATCTTTAGTATGAATTAAAATTAATTGACTCTTTCTTGTGCTCAATACCTGCATACTGATTGCTTATTGTGTAACAAGCCTGGAGCAAATGGTGTGGCCACCTCATCTAATCAATAACTGAGTTTTGATTATTTTACCTCCCTGTCTCTCCCTTCAATGTATCTCCCGCGTGGTCTGACAATTCATAGTTTTTGTAGTTTTGACCTTCATGATTTCTCTTCTTTATTGCCACAGTTACTTCCTACCTGCAAGTTCTGTATCATATGCTGGACCGTGCCTCCCCAAGACATGCGCATACTCGTGTACACACACATGTACCCACCCAGAAACACACACTTCTTCACACATGCACACACTCATTCACACTGCATTCTCCCTGTGAAAACAAATGTGAAGCTGCTAAACATCTAAAATCAGAGCATTGTCTGAGCATTGGATTGGATCCCTTCATGGCCCATCTTGGATTCAGGACAGTTTCCTAGCTGGTCAAAGAACGAGCCTGCCTGTCTCTGGTTCTGCTTCCCACCTCTCCTGGCCGACCCCTCCCTGTGTCCTGCACTGTAGCATGTGCCCATGGCTCCTGCCTCACCTGTTCTCACTGCTTCCCCACCTGCATCACTTCCCTCACGGTTTCTCTCTCAGGCCAGGTTAGAACTGGCTGCAAAGACTGAGGCAAACAACAGTGCCTTAGACAATATGGAATCCACTATTCTCTCATCAAAAGGGAGATCTGTACCTTTCCTGTAGCTCTAGTTGGATTTTCAGAGGGAATAAACCTAGCTCCAGTTCGCAGTTTTACCTGGAGGCTGTCAGAACTTCCTTATTCTCATTCTCCCCCGTCAGTCTGGACACAGTGAGGGCTGTGCTAGCGCCCTAACTGTACTGCAGAGAGGAAGAAGCAGGCGGCCTCCAGATGCTTTCTTGTTTGCTGCCTGTTTCTTCTACTTAGAATTTCAAAAAGGGAAAAGGAAAGGCCCCTGATGAACAAGGCGTGGAGAAGAATCCATATTAGCAAAGAGAGGAGAGAGAAGACGACGACTTCACGCCCATGTTAGGGTCCCCAGGCAGGAAGACACTAGCTGGGTGGGGTGGCGGGAGGAGGTGGGGCGGGCAGGGTGGCACCGCAGCAGGCAGCCTGTGTCATCACCTGTACGTGGGCATGTGAAAGCACCTTTCACTCTGCAGAGGAACGCAGTACCCCGCATATGGCAAGCGATGTCCTTGCCCCTCAGAGGCAAGTACATTCCTTTACGTCACTCAGCAGAGGATGCTCGCCCACCCGCACTGCCCCTGTGGCCAAAGAAAATGGTCCCAGAAAACCATGAGGGCAGATGTGCTTGTGAAGGTGGCCTTCCCATGGGGTTCCAGGGACCTGGGGTCTTCTCCTCTTGCGGCTGCCACACCTCATGGCCAACAGAGTCCTCTGCAGGAGCCTGCACATCCAGCTGATGGAGGAGAATGTGTAGATGGCCACACAGGAAGCTTCCAGGAGTCAGGCCCGGAGGCAGCCCAGGCCTCCACTGACCACGCCCCGGTCCCCACCGCCACCACGGGCTCCCTGCAGAAAAAGGAGATGGGCCCAGAAAACATCTCCTGTTTCCCTGCCATAAGAGAGGAATTCCCTTTCTCCTTCTCTTATTTTGAACAGACAGGACCCTAGAAAATGAAGACAGCAAATGGAGATGTTCAAAGAAATGTGTAGAATGTAGTCACTGAAAAAACTGTAACCTCTGAATGAAAAGACATTTGGGAGAAAGAGAAGCTAGCAAAATAGCAAAGAGTAACAAAGAAAAGTGAACATCTTTAAATTAGAATCAAATCCATAGATCTTACTTTATTAAGAAAAATTATATTAAGATCAACAATTTTGCTGACCTATTTAAGTTATGCTTCACAAATTACCTTATTTGATAAAAAATTATTCGGAGCCAAATAAAGGCTCTAGATATTTGTCAGTGGGTTCTCATGGTTATGGTTAGAACAGATGCATGAAAACATGGACTGGAATGATTCCTTCCTGGAATCATCATATTTTCACTTCTCTAGAATGCTGACAGAGCACTTCAGAATTGGGCGATTTAAAATGATACGTGGGTTTTGCCCATTTCTTAATGATGCTTAAAATGATGCAGAAAATGACGCGAAAGCACTGGAAAGGAATACACACGTGAGCCCAGGCTCAGGGAAGCATAAAGCCTCCTGGCAGCCCGCCCTGTGTTAGTCATTGTGACCCTGCCGCCTTTGTCCACGAGGTTGGCTTGGGTGGCTCGGGGCCACCAGGCCATGTGGTTTGAGTTGTCCCCCACTGGGAGTGATGGATTTGAACCGGTCCGGCCACAGTCTCCCACCCAGTCCCCCTTGTGGCCAAAGGCATGTGTTTGTGAGAGAGCTGGATATTGTCAGGGGGTGAAAGGGGTGATCACGAAACAGAGCAAAAGAGAAAAACGGTCAGCACGGCGACGACTCCCAAGGCACTGGCCTTGTCTATGGCGTGTGCTAAACGACTGTGCTAGAGCCTCTCTTGCCTGGAGCCTAAGAAAAGAGGCCACCACACGGGCCACTGGCATGGTGACAGCTGCAGCCGCAAAGGCTTGCCGTCGCTGTATGGAGACACCGCAAAACATGTTCTTAGGGAAATGAGGATTTCAGCATAATGAGAAAGAAAAGTCATACTTTACTGTAGCATAACCCTGAAATTAATATTAAGTTAATGTAAACATTACTTTCTGAAGTTTATTCAGCTTTTGCTGATTTCTCAGGGCACTAACAGGAAGGCAGAAAAAAATCAATACCTTTGTTTGAAATATATTCTATCCAAACATTTCCGTACAATGAAAATTGTCTTATTCTTGAAATAAAGGCGATATATCAGAAAGTAAATCCATAAAAATTGCCAACCAAGTGGAATCCAGAATCTGCATGAAGTGTATCTTTTTTTTAATTATGTCAAACAAAATTTTAAAACAGCTTAATGTTTCCTAAATATGTTTAAAGAAATCATAATTTCAGGGCAGAAGGGAGCAGATGGCTGCAAACACTATAGGAACTTAGAACGAAGGAGGTTTAAAGCCATATTTGATAGAAAACTAAAGGAAGAAATCTTTCCTCCCCTTCTTCATCCTGGACTGTTTTCAAAATAGTGAATTATTTTATGAATATGCATTCCCCATTCAGAGCCATGGAAAAAGGCCAAGGAGGGACCTGCCAAGGCATGAGATTAGCAACACAACCCATGGAGATTTATTGCACATAAAAGATAGGAAAGTAAGACAACATATTCCAAAGGAACAGATATTCTCACATAAATTAAGTGCTTTTAACATTTAAGGTGCTCTTTTGCTGATGTGTCTTAACATAATTTGGGCTAATTTAAAGACAAAACAACTTTGTCATCAAAAACAGCCAGAATAAAAAAAATGTTTTATTGATAAACCATCTGCTGTTTACCAAGGCATGGTAAAACCTTTGTAGACATCTCACCTAGATAATTTTCAATAAACATTGAGATCACTGTTATGGCTACATATGCTTATAAGAGGCCTAATTCAGTATATTAATTGAAGTTATAGTTATCACTTGATAGTGTGTCGGCATCTATTGCTCAGGGACTGCATGCAAACAGAACTCTTGCTGGAGCCTGGGACCCAAAACCCCAAGAAAAAACGCACTGAGGAGGGCAAGCTCAAAATATACATGACCATTTTCTTCTCATGTTAGTCTCTGGCAGAATTCAGAGAAAAATCCTTGCATTTGTGAGGTCCACAAGCAAGGAATGAGTTTTAAAATGTTTTTCTAAACAATCAAAGGAAAAATAACGTTTTGTGATACATAAATACTGTATGACATTCAAATTTCAGAGTCCATAAATATATTTTCTTGGAACACAGCCATGCCCATTCATTTACACATGGCTGCGGCTGCTTCCCTGCCACCTGCAGAGCTGCAGAGCTGCAGCAGAGACCACGCTGCCCTTGAAGTTGAAAATCTTGATCATCTGGCCCATTACAGGACAGTCCGTTGATTGAGGCCTGGTGTCTATTCAAGGAGTGGAAGGCGAGCCGCTTGCAGTTCCTAACGACTGTCTGGTCCCAATGGAAGGCTTGGACTGTTTTGTCCTGCCCTGTCCTTCTGCCTGAGGGAGCACCTCAAGGGAAACTCAGCAGGTGGGTTAGAATGGGGTCCAATTAGAATGGAGAAGAAAGCCGTGGTGTGGAGATTGTATTGCCTGTGACGTGTTCATGTTGTATAAACTACAATAGCACTTACCTACCAAAAGTCAAAGAAGGGACCCTTTCCCCAGCATTTGACACGATTTCCAATAATAATATCAAACTTGCAAACCACAGCATTAGAATCTGTTGAGTCATGGAACCAAAAAAGAAGGTTTCTCATATACATCCTGTTAAGACATAGAATTGTCTTGATGAAGACCTGGGCTCTGAGGCTAAAATTGCAGGTGCCAGGAATCAGAAGATCTGGAGATTCTCAAAGCAATGCATGTTGGCACTGCTTCATGAAAAAAAAAGGTACTTCTCCTTCCTAGAAAAGCGAATAGCAAAAATTAGGAGGTAAAATCACAGGTCACAAATCCTGAACATGAATTAAATACTAAAAATCACCAGGACACTCTTGTAGAGGTTCATGCTGAATGGAAGGCAGGCATTGCATTTGCTCTCAGACGTGGTGGCTGCTTGCACTCCTCTTTGCATGGAAATCTCACTGGAGTCCCAGTGAGGTCTGACTGATGGGGCCCAGCCACAGAAGCCACTGTGAGGGGAGGCACAGTTTCTAGAATGTACCCTCTGCCCTCCCTGTAGGTATGGGTGAGAGAAAGGACTGCCCAGCCTGTCTACTTCACTGACTCCCAACCCAGGTTTTCTTAAGCAAAGCCAGTAGATTACAGGCTCCAGGAGAGCAGCAGACCCTCCCTCCCTTCCTGCTGGCACATGTACTCCAACCATATCAAAACTGAGAAGCAATAAGACCATGGCAAAGACAGAAAGCACTCAGATCAGGCAGCTTTTGCTCTGAAACTCCTCACTGCACAGTCCCTTCCTGGGCTCAAGCAAGTCTTCTGCCTCAGCTTCCTGAGCAGCTGCAATTACAGGCATGCACAACCATGCCTGGCTATCTTTTTTCTTTTTGTAGAGATGAAGTCTGTTATGTTGCCCAGGCTGGTCTCAAGTTCCTGGCCTTAAGTGATCTTCCCACTTCGGCCTCCCAAAGCACTGGGATTACAGTTATGAGCTACTGTGCCCCACCAGCTTTTACTCATGAATAATTTTCTTTGGAGAGAAATAAGCAAGCGTGGGCCCCAGGGTGTGCCATGTCAATCAGTCTATCCCAATGCTGAGTGGAGCGTGAAGAGCCTGCTCATCCTACTTCAGGGCTTGGAGGAGCTGAATAGCCCTCAGTGGAAATGATAAGGAGGCAAATGTGAGCAGATGAACTTATCACACATTGGGGTGAAGGGTCAAAGAACTACTGCTCCATGGAAGGGAGGTCGAGTCAGGAGATTTGTATTAGTTTATTCTCATGCTGCTCTAAAGAACTCCCTGAGACTGGGTAAGTTATATGGGAAGGAGGTTTAATTGACTCATAGTTCCGCAGGACTGGGGTGGCCTCAGGAAACTTATAATCATGGCAGAAGGCACCTCTTCACAGGGCGGCAGGAGAGAGAATGAGCACCAAACAAAGGAGAAAAGCCCCGTATGAAGCCATCAGATCTTGTGAGAACTCACTCACTATCATGAGAACAGCATGGGGGTAACTGCCCTCCTGATTCAATTACCTCCTACTGGGTCCCTCCCACAGCATGTGGGGATTATGGGAGCTACGATTCAATATGAGATTTTAATGAGGACACATCCAAACAATATAATTGCACCCCGGCCCCTCCCAAACCTCATGTCCTCACATTTCAAAACACAATGATCCCTTTCCAATAGTCCCCCAAAGTCTTAGCTCATTCCAGCATTGACCCAAAAGTCCAAGTCCAAAGTCTTATCTGAGACAAGGCAAGTCCTTTCCACTTATGAGCCTATAAAACTGAAAGCAAGTTAGTTACTACCTAGATACAATGAGGAGTACAGGCACTAAGTAAAGACACCCATTCCACATGGGAGAAATTGGCCAAAACAAAGGGACTACAGGCCCTGTGCAAGTCTGAAATCCAACAGGACAGTCATTAAACCTCCAAGTTGCAAAGTGATCTCCTTTGACTCCATGTCTCACATCCAGGTCATGCTGATGCAAGAGGTGGGCTCCCAAGGCCTTGGGCAACTCTGCTCCCATGGCTTCACAGGGTACAGCCCCCCTCCCGGCTGCTTTCATGGGCTGGCATTAAGTGCCTGTGGCTTTTCCAGAGGCATGGTGCAAACGATTGATGGATCTACTCTTCTGGGGTCTGGAGGACAGTGGCCCTCTTCTCACAGCTCTACCAGGCATTTCCAAGCGGGGACTGTGCATGGGGCCTCCAGCCCCACATTTCCCTTCCATACTGCCTAGCAGAGTTTCTCCATGACGACTCCACCCCTGCAGCAAACATCAGCCTGAACATCCAGGCATTTCCATACGTTCTCTGAAATCTTGGCAGAGGTTCCCAAACCTCAATTCTTGACTTCTGTGTGTCCATAGGCTCAACACCATATGGAAGCCAGCAAAGATTGGGACTTGCACTCTTTTAAGCAATGGCCCAAGCTGTACCTTGACCCCTTTATAGCCATGCCTGGAACTGAAGCACCTGGGATGCAGGGCACCATGTCCTGAGGCTTCACAGAGCAAGGGAGCCTTGGGCCCAGCCTAGGAAACCATTTTTCTCAACTATGCCTCTGTGTGGGAGGAGCTGCTCTGAAGATCTCTGACATGTGCTGGAAACATTTCCCCATTGTCTTGGCTATTAAAGTTTGGCTTCTGTTTACTTGTGCAAATTTCTGCAAGGGCTTGAATTTCTCCCAAGGAAATGGGTTTTTCTTTTCTGTAGCAGCATCAGTCTGCAAACTTTTCAAACTTGTATGCTCTGCTTCTCTTTTAAACATAAGTTTCAGTTTCAGATCATCTCTCTCAAGTTCAAAGTTCCACACATCTTTAGGGCATGCGCCAAATGCTGCGAGTCTCTTTGCTAAAGCACATCAAGAGCCACTTTTGCTCCAGCTCCCAGTAAGTTCCCCATCTCTGAGACCACTTCAGCCTGATTTTATTGTCCATATCACTATCAGCATTTTGGTCGAAACCACTCAACAAGTCTCTAGGAAGTTCCAAACGTTCCCACATCTTCCTGTCTTCTGAACCCTTTAAGTCTCTAAGAAGTTCCAAGCTTTCCCACATTTTTCTGTCTTCTTCTGAGGCCTCCAAACATTTCCAACCTCTGCTTGTTACCGAGTTCCAAAGTTGCTTCCACATTTTGGGTATCCTTGTAGCAGCACCGTACTCCCTCGGTACCAATTTACTGTATTAGTTCATTCTCATGCTACTCTGAAGAAATACTCATGACTGGGTAATTTGCAAAGAAAAGAGGTTTAATTGACTCACAGTTCCACAGGGATAAGGAAGTCTCAGGAAACTGACAATCATGGCAGGAGGCACTTCTTTACAGGGCGGCAGAAGACAGAATGAGTGCTGAATAAAGAGGGGAAAGCCCCTTATAAAACCAGTAGATCTCATGAGAACTCCCTCATTATCATGAGAACAGTATGGGGGTAAGTGCTCTCATGATTCAATTGCCTTTCACTGGGTCCCTCTTACACAACACATAAGAATTATGGTAACTATAAGTCAAGATGAGATTTGGGTGGGGACACAGCCAAACCATATAAGTCAAGATGAGATTTGGGTGAGGACACAGCCAAACCATAAAGGTCCTCATGGTTTTTCATGCAGGATGAAGAAGGAAAGGGGCCTGTCCTGATTCTGTTCCCTTGGAGCCTGGGAGCTATGGTTCTAGGATCGGAGAAAGAAGTCAGGCATGGACAAGGAGAGAAAATGAGCCAGAGAATGGGCTCAGCCACCTCAGAGGTTCCACTCCCATTGGCTGTGGTGAGGGAGCCCTGGTTAGATTGCAGCTTCATGACAGACTCCAGAGCATCTACCCTTGAGAAGAGAGCTGGGATCTGATTGCTTTGTGGTGACATTGTGTGCCAAATGTGAGGGAGATTTGGAGCTAAATATTTTATTTATATTTTTTCCTTGATTTAAAACATGTGGGGACAAAGAATGTGACCAGCTTGTATACAACAGAAACACAGGCCAAAAGATGACAGTTTTTATAACCCTGACACTTGTTCTTACCCCAGCAATCAGTATTTGGTGGGGACCAGACACTCTGTGCCTGTCACTTTCAATATCAGTTAGCTACTTAACATTATAAAGTCCCAAACTTAGCATGAGGTCACAATCCCCCGCTGTCAGTTACAGATGCTGAAGACCTGAGAGACATTCCTCTGCGGGGAGTCAGAATCATTGTTGGGCATTTCTCTCTCAATAGAAGATTGTATCTTCGTGATTTGTCATGGAGAAGGAGCACTGGGCTTCTTTGTTCTCCTGTCATCACCCTGACACATCTCCTCTCCAGTCAGCAGCCAGCCCACCCTGGGTTGCCACAGGTTCCAACCTCCTCCATGCCTACCAGCCAGCAGTTGCCAGTGGCACACAATGGGGACTTAGTCCCCTGGGCTCCATGCTGCATGACAGTCTCCATGAACCCGGCCCACAGAATTGCAGGCTTTTTCTGGGCACTGGGCCTGGGTCTCAGGTTCAGCCAGAGTTGGTTCATGACAGCTTTGAATTCAGATGCTGAGAGAAGCTGTGAGGACACTGCTGGTCAGCCAAGAGTTCTTCTCTGTTGGAGATTTGTGTTTTGGTCTGGAAGGGCATCCATATTCTGTTCCCTTTCTCCCTTGTGAAAAAAGAGAGAAAGAGAGAGAGTGAGAGAGAGGAAGAGTGAAAGAAGAAGGAAGAAGGAAAGGAAGGAAGGAAGGAAGGAAGGAAGGAAGGAAGGAAGGAAGAAGGGAAGGGAAGGGAAGGGAAGGGAAGGGAAGGGAAGGGAAGGGAAGGGAAGGCAAGGCAACATCAGTGTTTATCTTGGGTCCAGTCACTGAGTCAAGGGAGAAGGGAGGTTTGACATGGGGAAGGAAGACTCTGGAGCAAGCTAGTTTCACACCTTTGAATTCTTATTATGTTTGATTGTGATGGCTCCTCCCTTACCATTCCTTCCCAAATTCTTCCTCAGATTTTCTTTTAAAATACAGACAAATGCCATTGAATATTCCAACTCTCCACAGTATATATTTTCCATGTTTTTGCAATACACCAAGGGAGGAGTAGTTCAACAATTAGAACTAATTAACATCCGTGGTTTTGTTAGAGTCATATTAATTTCTTCAGCTACGTAAACAACCAGAAAGTGCCAAAGCACAGATAATGCTGAAAGCACCGAATCTGTGCCTTCCAGCCTATAAAGCACGAAGGGAATATGGAGTGAGTTAAGATCAGATGTCAGCATTTCCTCATACAACTATGCAGCAATGAAAGCAAAATATTTAAGAACCCTGAATGGGACATGGTTATAACGTGTTTTCAATTTTCAAATTCTTAAAACTGAATCCTTCAATATTTCCATATTTAAACTCAATTATCAAGTTGAGTAAACTGTTTTCATGATAATATAGACCAGTTTTTCATACTAAAAAACGTGACTTTACATGCAAGTAAGAATTGTGCTCTTGGTTGAGTCTCTCGAAAGCCTAACATAATATTAAGAAAAAAATTGTACTGTCATTAGGGAGACTTTTAATGTTGACAAGCGTTTCTGTGTGAATCAGTTAGTAAGCTGTGAGTAGATCTTGACAAAAGGGCAGAAACACAAGCTAAATGTATTAATAAAAAGACAAACCTGATTTAATTTAGTCTTGTGATTGATCATTGTACCAGTGTTTCATCCCAAGCTTCTCTCTGGTTCTACAACCCATGAAATTTAAGAAGTAGTTTTTGTAAGTCTTGGGCCCTGCCTGGGATTTTTTAGGCTGACGCCAATAGTCCCCAGCACACACACACACACTCTCAACAGATGACTAAACACAGCAAGAAGACCCTCAACAAACCATGATATGTTTCAGCAGAATAGGTTGGGGAAGTGGGGCACAGGCCGGATGAGAGGGACGATTCTCCTGATGTGTGTGATGTAGATGGCACTTTACGGTTTCATGAACATAAATGTAAAATTGTCCCCCCTCTGAGTCATTCTCTAAGAAACTGAAAGTTGGAGCGCTGGCATGAGACGATGTGTCATTCAATACACCCGTGAGGTGTCCTGATGCCAAGGAAATTTGCTATTTTATTTGCTTACTGTTGTGTACTATTGTTTTATTAGACTATATTTTATATTTTCTTAATAATTTTGCCCTATATTTTAAAGAGCAAATATTTTGTTTTATTGCATTTTACCTAGTAAAAATTACATTCTACCCAGATGAACAACTCAGAATGTGTTATAGTAACATCATTCTCTGAATTCTAATTTTTATACAGTTGAATAAATAGGTCACCCATATAGCAAAATTTTCATATAAGTCATATATTTGAGTTAGCTGATAACTTTTTGCACCACAAGAAAGAGACCACAGTTTTTAAGTCTTGTTTATAAGACTCATAGCATAAATAAATAATGAGAAAAATTTCTGCTTTCTGTCAGGAAAGAGACTATTTTTACCCTGCTACCTAAAGCATACAAAAAGAAAAAGATAAAACATGTGAAACCCACATTGTCAAGAATGGACATCAAGAAACAAAGGCTATGAACCCTGAAAGATGAAAAACAAATGATGTGAGCTCTCCAACTGTCCTAGCATGTTGCCTTGAGGGAGTTCCCAGATGGGTAAAGGCAGGGAACCTAGCTGGAGGCCCTCAGACTCTCTGAGTTGAGGAGAAGGCAGAATAATCCAGTTAGGCAAAGGCACACAGAATCCACAGTGCAGAATACCAAAGAGAGACTGAGCACATGGAGAGTGCTTCACAGGTGTCAAGAAGGTCCCTGTGGAGTATTCAGTTGAGTACTCATGAATGCACACATGTGTGGAAACTTCTTGAGGCTGGGGAAAGAACCACCCAATGGATGAGAGGAAAGAGTGCCAGAAACTCACACAGGGCTGAGGATAGTGCTTGTTCCTGCCAGCCAGATAAGAAAAACTTAGAATTCATTGAGTACTGGGCAAAGTACATACACAGTTCTTGTGTAAGTCATGAAGAACAATTAGTCCTACACCAGTGATTTTCAATCTCAGCACCACTAATGTTTTGCCCTGAATAATTATTTGCTGTGGGAACTTTGTCTGCTGCACTATGGATGCTTAGCAGCACCTGTAATATTAGCCCATTAGATGCCAAAACCATAACCCCCATAGATGTTGCTAAATGTCTCCTGGGTACAAAATTAACGTTGGTTGGAAACCACTGTCTTAGATTGATCACTGCTCTAGTTCTACAAAAAAAATCTTATAAAGCAAGACATGAGAGTTCAAACTATTTTCAATAAAATTAATGGCATCTCAAGACAAAGCTCAAGTATATTCCTAAGAGAACAGAAATACCGAGGACTTAACAAAATCAAATGACAAAATCTTGCATTAGATAAAAATTACTACATTTTCAAATAAAAAGGAAAACATGTCCCATAAAAAAATAAATAATTGAAACTGACCTAGTATTAATGCAGGTTTTAGAATTAGCACATAATTTTAAAAGCTATTACAAATGTGCCTGTGTTAAAGGTACTCAGTAGAAACATGAAAGGTATTTAAAAGACCCAAACCAATTTTTAGAGATGAAAGGTGTAATATGTGAGATTGTAAAACACACTGGATAGGAATAATGGCACATAAGAAGAAAACACTAGTGAACTTAAAAACACATTATTGGAAACTGTAAATGAAACACAAGAAAAAAACTACAACTTAAAGAATTATCGAAGCACCAGTGACGTCTGGAAAACATGTAAACAGAATAATATGTAAGTAATTGGAGTTCCTGAAAGAATAAGAACAGTAAGGAGGAAGAAGAGGAGAAAAAGGAGAGGGACATTAGGAAGAAAAATTAAAGAAGAAACTGAAATGACCATAATTTTTTCTAATTTCAAAAACTACAAACACATAGATTCAAAAAAACTCAGAAACATGAGAAAGAGAAACATAAAGAAAACTATGTCAAGACATTTTATAATAAAACTGCTGAAAACCAATGATAAAGAAAAAGGCTTAGAAACAACTGGAGAGAAAAATGATTACATAAAGAAGAACATAGTTATGATGACAGCAGGTTTCTTGTTAGAAACAATACAGCCAAGAAGGCAGTGTAACAGCATCTTTAAAGTACTAAAAGAAAAAACTGTCAGCCAACAATTTTATACCTAGAGGAAAGATCTTTCAAAAGTAAAACTCAAATAAAGACTTTCAGACATAAAAAGCTGTAAAGATATATTACCAATAGAATATTGGTACCAGAAATATTTTTAAAAGTTCTTCTAGGAGACAGGAAATGATGGGAGAGAAATTGGATCTATGGCAAGAGAATGAAGAGTGCTAAAAATTGTGGCTACATGGGTAGATACATGAGACCATTCTGATTATTAAATCCTCTTTTAGAGAGCATTTAATGAAAGCATTAATAAAATATAACAATTAGTGTTAAGTTTTCAACAAATATACATTTAAAATATATGCAAAAACAGCATCAAAATCAGAAGGAACAAAGGAAAGTATACTATTATATGTTTCCTATGCTATGTGTGAAATATATATATATGAAACGTCATTTGAATGTCAACTACAATAAATTAGAGATTTATTTTATTAACCAAAATGAAACCACTAAAGTAACAGAACAAAGAGTTATAGAGAATAAAAAAGAATTGATATAATATGAAATCATAAATATATTAAATTACTTCAATAGATGACAAAAACGAAAAAGGAAATGAAAAACAAGTGGGAAAAATAAAACATAAATGACAAGTTGGTCGATTTATACCTAATAATATCAATATTCACAGTAACTGTAAATGACCTGAATACATCCATTAGAAAGCAGAATTTACCATATAAGATAAAAAGTCTAAACTCAAATGTATATTGACTACCAGAAACACACTTTAATTATAAGTACACAGGTAGGCTAAAAAATTTGCTAGTGCTATATCATGCTAACACGAATCCAAAAATGCTAGAAGTATGTATTAATTTGAGGTAAAGTACATTTCAGTGCGAAGAATATTTCCATGAGTAGAAAAGGTCATTTCATCATGATGAAGTTGTCAATTTATCAAGCAGATGTAGAATCTTAAACATGTGTGAACACAATGAGATCTTCAAAATACACAGAACAAAAACATATAGAACTGCAAAAAGAAAAGGATGAATCAGTAGATACAGCTGGAGATTTCAATACCTTCATTCAACAATTGAGAGAATATGTGGACAGAAAATCAGTAAAGATACAGATTTGAACAAAATTATCAATCCACTTGAATTAATCAACATTTATAGAACACGCCATCCAACGATAGCAGAATGCACATTCTTTTTAAGTGGCTACAAAAGAATTTACCAAGATAGACCATATTCTGGGCCTCTAAACAAGTCTCAATATATTTGAAAGGATTCAAGTCAGGCTATTCTCAGACTAAATTGTAATAAAGTTAAAAATGAATAACACAAATAGCTCCAGAAAAAAGTACTCCGAAACTAAATAATATACTTCTAAATAAACCATGGGTCAAACAAGAAATAAACGTAAAATAAGAAAATATTCTGTACTGAATGTGAATACAAGTACAACCTATGGACTTTTTTCAAATGCCCCTGAAATCTGTGGGAAATTTATGTCATTAAATGCCTACATTAGAAAAGATGAAAGAGCTCAAATTAATAATACCAGTATCTACCTCAAGAAACAGAGGAAGAAGAGGGAATGTAATCCAAATTAAGTAGAAGGAAATAAATATAAAGATGGGAACAGAAATCAGTGAAAGAGAAGACAGAAAAACAATAGATAAAATGAAAATCAGAAAATAAAGCCAAAGCTGCTTTTTGAGGTCAGTGAAATTGATAAGCACTTAACCAGGCTGGTTAAGAAAGGAGAATTACAAATTACCAATATCGGGAATGAGAGAGGTGTCATCACCACATATGATATAGATAATGAGAGACAATAAAGAATGGGCAAGGACTTGAATGAATATTTCTTTGAAGATTCCATACAAATGTCCAAGAAGCATGTGAAAAATGCATGTCACTGATTATTAGAGAGGTGCAAATCAACACCATAATTAGATTTCACCTCACACCCATTAGAACAGCTACTATCAAAAAAATAAAATAAAAATAACAGGCATTCATCAAGATGTGGAGAGACTGAAACGCTTGTGCATTTTTGATGTAAAATGGTGCAGTTGCTATGAAAACCAGTATGGGAGTTTCTCAAAACATTAGAAACAGAATTACCATATGATCCAGCAATTCCACTGGATATATCCAATACAATGAAAGCAGGGTCTCAAAAAGGTATTTGTGTGCCCATGTTCATAGCACCATTATTCACCATAGCCAAGAAGTGAAAGCAACGCAAACGTCTATCAATGAATCAATGGATAAACAAAATACGGTATATGCATCAAATGGATATTAAAGGAAGAAAATTCTGACACATGCTACAACATGGATGAACCTTGAAGATAGCATGCCGAGTGAAACAAACCAGTTAGGAAAGACAAATATTGTATGATGTCAGTTATAGGAAGTATCTGGAGTAGTCAGATTCATAAAGACAGAAAGTAGAATGTTAGCCTCCATGGGCTGTGAAGACGGATAGACAATTATTTTTTAACTAGCAGAGTTTCAGTTTTACAAGATTAAAAGAGGTCTTGGAAGTAGTTGTACAACAATGTGGATATATTTAAAAATGGTTAAAACATACTTTAAGAGGGTAAATTTTATGTTATGTGAATTTTACAATTAATTTGTTTAAAGATAATAAGGGAATATTATGAACAACTTTGTGCCAGCAAATTTGACAACACAATGAGATGGATAAGTCTCTTGACGGACAGGAACTACTAAGCTCAGTCAAGAAGGAGATGACCTGAATGAGCCCTATTACTGGATGGAATGTGTTGACTGTAAGTTGTCCACGTTCTTGGCATGTTGAACAAAGAATTGAACAAAACGTACAAACAAAGCAACAAAAGAATGAAGCAATGAAAGATAAACAAAGCAAGAAAATAACAGAGTAACAAAAGCACAGATTTATTGAACCAAAAGTTCATTCCACAGAGTGGGAACAGGCTCAAGCAAGAGCCTCAAGAACCCCCTGGATGACAATGTTCTTTAGGGTTTTTATTAAGATAAAAGAATTTGGTAACATCCCTAAGTGCCCTTTAGAGGCATCCAGTTGGTTACACCCTAGGAAGGATTGGCCCATGACCCATCAGAGGCTAAAGTGAATGAAGACTTGGCGCCCAATCAATCACAGGCTGAAGTGGAATCCTCTGTCTTGTTATCACGGGAGGGAGGATGTGGCCTGGATGTTGCCCAATCTTGTCTGGAGCTGGCTACACCTGCTGTTCTCCTTCTCCTTAACCCTTTGTTCCCTTATTCCCTATTATCCTGCCTCTTACCTATTAAAGCAAGTGAATTTTTAGCTGATCACCTCCCTTCAATGATTATATCAGAGACAGATGGCTTCACTAGTAAATTCTACTAATATTAATAAAAGAAATTATTCTATTTATATAGAAACTCACTAGAAAACTGAAGAGGCTTCTCATTCTGTGAACTGACATTACCCTGACTTAAAAAAAAAAAGTTAGTGACATTATAAGAAGAGAAAACTACAGACTTCGGGAGCATGGAAGAACAAAAATCCTAAGCTAAATCTTGCCAATTAAATTCAACATTTAAAAATACATCATGATCAAGTGAGCAAGTGAGGTTTACCCAGGAATACAAGGTGAGTTTCATACACCAAAATAAATGTGACAAACTAAAAGTGGAAAGTTCCTTGAACATCTGAGTAAAAGTAGAAAAAGCCCTTCACAAAACCCAGCATCCATTTCCTCATAACAGCTTTTAGCAAACTAGGAATGGAAGGCTTCTTCCTCACCCTGATAATAGGTGTTTGTAAACAAAAATATGCAACAGGTAATATCACAGTTATGGTGAAAGACGAAATGCTTTCCCATTAAAATCAGTAGTAAGATATGGATGTCTGACACTGTTAATTGAAATATAAAATTGTGTAACCATTTTGGAAAACAATTTTTCTCTTTTTTAGAAAGTTAAACTTATACCTGCCATTTGATCTAGTTGTTCTGCTCCTAGACACTTACTCAAGATAAATGAAAGTATACATGCAATATAAATCATTGTAAACAGACATTCATGGGTACTTAATTTGTGATAGCCAAAAAGTGGAAACATCCCAAATATCTGTCAATAGGTAAATGGATAAACAAGCTGAGTATAACCATACTATGCAACACTACTCAGACATGAAAAGGAAGGAACAACTGATACATGCAACAACTTTGACAGATCTCAAAATAATTATGCTGAGTAAATGAAGCAAGAAAAAAAAAAGAGTACATAGTGCATTATTCCATTTTTATAAATTCTAAAGAAAATAAGCTAATCTATAGCGACAGGCAGAAAGCAGATCAGTGGTTCCCCGGGCTTGGGATGGTGGCTGAAGGATGCCATGGGCAATTCGTAGAGGTCAGATTTTTCAGTTAAAAATCCACCTTAGGTGGAGAAATGCAAAATAGAATTTATAAAGGGAGGTATTTTCTTTAATGTGCAAAGCCCAACTTATTCTTGAAAATGTCTTGGAAGCCATGGTGCCAATTTACATCCTCCTGTTTGGGAACTGAGACAGTTTCTGATAAGGAAATACAGAACAGTGGAGCTGAACAGCAGGTGCTTATTAGTTATATCCTTGGCCAGAAAAGTGGCTTGAGCTTCAAACATAAGACTCTAAAATGAACAAGCAATTCGAAGCGTGTGACAGAATGGTGGAGTGTGCATTAGTATTTACTTCCCAGAACTGAATTCAGGATCTAGCAGCCCCCATAGAGTGCTCTGGGAAAGAGAACAATAATATTTTCTTGTGCACTTTAAAAGCAATAGACGGTTCTAAAATTGTCAAAGTTAGTGGGGAGGTAAACCTAGCTAGGGCCCATGATTCTCTCTTCAACTGTGAAAAACTGTGATTTGAGAGATCAAAGGGGGTAAAAAAGAAAGTGCACCCCCAGGGTTGCAGAGGGTGTAGAATATATCACTATTGTAGCTATTTGCACCACGATAAAATATGAATGCAAATTCCTTAGACACAGTAAATAATGGATGACATATGCAACACTGGAATCAGACTAGCATCTGTAGTTGCTCTAAATATGATAAAATGTCAAAGCCCATTAATGATCACATTTAGGATCTCAGTTGCTGCCCAGCTGGGACGATGAGAGCATTCCCCACGGAGGAGTATCATCTTCAGCTCTGCAACAAAGACGCTTTGCCTTTCTCAGAATGTCTGGTCATGTACCGAAACTTCTGGAGACAGGAGACTGAGATAAATTGACCGTGTTATCCGTGATTCGTTTCGATAAAACATTGCCAGGATCTCAAAGAAACCTCCAAGTTATTAGATAAACTGATGCATCCATCACCGGAAAGATTAACTAAGCTTTGATAATAATGGCTGGACTTGTGTTCGCAGTTTTCTTCTATACAACCAAAAATAATTCTTGAGGCAAGAGTTGCTTTAATGCTTTCATGTGAGAAATCTGATTATTTCTGTGTGGTTGGAAAGGGAGCAGCCGCTGCGTTCTCTGTTTCTGCATCTGTGTTTCACTCTGACCTGATCAGTCATTTCTCTCCTGGTGATAGATTCCATGGGGATGAACAGATAGCCCCAAGCTCAATCCCTTGGACAAGACTACATTTGTGGCTAGGTACATTTTCTTTCATGGACAAAAGAACTTAAGGAAAAAATAGAATTTCCTTACATACACACACACATACATACACGCAACACACACACACACACACACACAAAACACTCGCACATGCATGCATGCACATGTACAGGTTAGAAATGTTAAGAAATATGAAAACACCCTTCTTGTTCTCTTTTACGCCGGGTGGCTTTGGATTGCTGTTCCATAGGATGCAATATAATACACCATAATCAATAATCACAACACCTGAAATATTAACACTGGAGTTGCTTTTATTTACCTCTGAAAAATAGATCCCCCTCTGACAGAAGGAAGAACAGTCCAGGGACTCAGCTGTGACCTGCAAGTCCCATGACTGATTGTTTATGGGCTCTTGACAAAGCAGGAACCCTCCCATATCAACAGGCCCAGGACCCTGACCTTCACTCATTTTCTCAGCCTGCTGGTGCTGATTTAGTAGAAACCTATTACGTGCCAGGCAGGCACTAGGATGCAATTTGAGCAAGACTGATGAGGGTGGTCCCTCCTTGTATAGAATCACATTCTTGCAGGGAGAGAGATAGCAAATAAATAAACATGTAAACACCACAGTAATGCAAATATAGACGGGCAGTGTACATTGTGCAGAGACTTTCTAAAGGGTGAGGCTACGTGGAGTGATTCAGCAACCGTCATCCACTGGGTAGTCAGGAGGTGCCAGCAGAGCTTAGATGTGAATGGTGTGATGGTGTCAATGTACAAGCTGCAGGTGGACGGAGGAACATTTCTGGTGGGGAACAGGCACACAGCAATCCCCTCCCTTGAGTTTGGGTGGATCTGTGACTTGACTTCAGCCAAGAGAATGTGGCCAAGGTGACAGGATGCCAATTCATGATTATAGAAGAAGCCATCATCTTAGCAGGCTGAAGCAAGAGACTTTCATGCTGGCCTTGCAGAAGCAAGTCACTATTTCTGAAGACCTAGAGAGGACCACATCCAAGAAGCTGTGGGGCTTTTACATTCTCAGGGCAGCTCCTGGAAAACCACTGTCAGTGAAGCAGGGACCTCGGTTCTGTAACCGCAAAGACTGAGTTCTGCCAATAACCATACAAGCTTGGAAAAGGATCGATGTGAGACCCAGATACAGGCCTTGCCAAGGGATGGGCAGAAAGCAGTGTGTGATGCTTGGTTCAACACTCACCGTGAGAGTATAAAACACTGAATCTCAAGCTGAACAGACAGAGGGAATTCCTTTGGGAAAAGGTGTTGGAGAAATATGGCTTTTTCCCTATGCATACCTTCAACCTCCAGATGCTGGGTTCTTACCCACACCCAGAGTCCTGTAGAAAACACAGAGATAAAGTCCTCAATGAGCTCCTGGCCTTAGAGGAGAGAGAAGGCTGCACATAATACTGATAACTTAAGGTAGAAATGCAAAAGTACCATACAACAGTAACATATTAGGGAGGCTAAAGGACAGGGGTTGCCCTGCAAGAAGGGAGACCCCGCAGACTTGGCAAAGGAGATGCTGACCTGAAATGCATTTGCAAGGCAAGCAGAGAGGGCTCAGAAAACAAGAGCAGAGCACTTCTGAAACTGGGATTGCGGAGAGAAAAGTCACCAGGATGGAAGAATAAGCATAGTTCAGGCCGGGCGCGGTGGCTCAAGCCTGTAATCCCAGCACTTTGAGAGGCCAAGATGGGTGGATCACAAGGTTGGGAGATTGAGACCATCCTGGCTAACACGGTGAAACCCCGTCTCTACTAAAAAATACAAAAAACTAGCCAGGCGAGGTGGCGGGCGCCTGTAGTCCCAGCAACTCGGGAGGCTGAGGCAGGAGAATGGCATTAACCCGGGAGATGGAGCTTGCAGTGAGCTGAGATCCGGCCACTGCACTCCAGCCTGGGAGACTAAGCAAGACTCCATCTCAAAAAAAAAAAAAAAAAAAAAAAAAAAAAAAAAAA
>NC_045437.1:4437266-4502128 GCF_002776525.5 Piliocolobus tephrosceles
AAAAAAAAAAAAAAAAAAAAAAAAAAAAAAAAAAGAATAGTTCAGCAGCAAGGTTCTGTGGTGGTTAATTTCATGTGTCAACTTTACTGGGTTGCGAGATGCCCAGATATTTGGCCAAACATTATTCTAGGTGTGTCTGTGAGTGTGTTTCCGGAGAAGATTGGCATTTGAATCTGTAATCTGAGTAAAGCAAATGTGGACGGCCTCACCCAATCCACTGAGGGCATGAATAGAGCAAAAAGGCAGAGGAAGGGAGAATTCAGCATCTCTACCTGACTGTGTGAGTTGATTATCTGTCTTCTCCTATCTTGGGACTCTCAGGCTGGGCCTCACACCATCAGCACTCCTCGACCTCTGTCTTTTGGATTAGGATTGGAATCATGCTACTCACCTTCATGGGTCTTAGCTTGCAAAAAACATATTGTGAGATTTCTGGCCCCTGTTGATTGTGTGCACCACTTTTTATGATCTCTCTTGATCTCTCTCTCTCCCTAAATCGATAGATAGGTAGACAGGTAGACACACACATACACTATTGGTTCTGTTCTGCTTCTCTGGTGATCCCTGGCTAACACAGAGCCCATGGATGGGATGGCAGGAGTGGAGGCTGAATGACAGATGGAGACAAGAGCTCAAGGCATTGACCTCCAGGCTGAGTTAACTTGTGATCAGGGCAGTGACCTCCAAATCACAGCATGAAAGTGAGGCACAGCAAGGACCGTCCCTAGATGATGGCTCCACTTCATTGAGAAGGATGGGTTTGGAATAGTGACGGGAAAGACGTGTAAAGGGAAGAGGGTTGGGGCTCACTCCTGTGCTCTGCACCCTGAACCCTGGTGGCTACAGGCATCCGGGTGGTGATCCACAGCAGCAGGGAGAAACAAAGAGAATCCGAACTCCAAAGAGAAGCCACAACTGTAGACAGAGATTCCTGAGTCATCTCCACCAGACAGATAACTGGAACCATCCATTATTTAATGCATACCTCAACAGAGATATGATGTAAGCATCATTACTGTGGGAAGTACTGATAACAGTTTCCAGGCCCTTTTTGAGAAAAGCAGGAAAAGGAGCGTTCTGGAGCTCGAGAGCAGTGTGTGCACTGATGTGATGTGGCAACTTGGCTCAGCTCACCGTTTTGTTCTGGGGCAGCTTAGAGTTGAATTTAAGCGATAGGGTATCTTGATAATGATCACTTGCTAATTGCAACATTTATGCTAAGAGTTTCTTCTTCAATTCTAATGTACGTTTTTTAAAAAAAAAATCCAGAGTTTCAGGGCTGCAACAATTCCATCTTCATGATAAATGGTATGAGACTGACATCCTAAGTCACAGTCCTGTTCCCTGGGACTGATTACCCTTTCCCAGCAATTATGAGTAGACAGTGTCAGGGGTTAATTAGACTGCCTTTAGAGGTGAAGCTAGAACATTTGTTCTACTTATCAAGATGGGGTTGTTGTTTGTGTTTGGCACTGCAGACCATGACCATCTGAGCAAAGAAACCCATTGAGATTAACTTGTAACTGTTTAATAGCATATATGTTTTTAAAGCCAGCCTAGAAGAATGATTCGTTGCTCATTGAAGACAAGTGTATGGCCACTACTGCTACATCTGGGCACTTACTGGTCGGGGTCTGTTATTTCCTCATACTCCTCAGGTGATGTGGAAAGCAGAGTAAACCCAGTGGTGAAAACCAATGATGCTATTAGGCAGAAAGTTTAAGATAACGTCACACTGCAGGAAAGCACACTGCCCTCTATAATATGAGAAATCTTGATCAACCAATCATGTGTCAATCGCAGAGTCGAATGCTACAGATATGTACCTGGTGTACTGGTGTACACAATCATAAAATTACACTTTCTAAGCAACATTTCTGTTGTTACCATTAAATGTATTTAGTGTGAGAAACTTTCTGAGATATATTACAATAGGAAGGAAGATATTGAATGCTCCAATGACTTTTAGAAACTAATTTTTAGTGCATCTTCTATCAAGAACTGTTGCACTTTTGTTTTCCTGAGGTCTTGGCTTGAGTCAAAGGTTCAGACTTTTTAAGACCACCAAGCATCCTGCTTTTAGATGTTCCCGCCAGCAGCCTTATCTGATGGGGAAAAGCTGTCAGCACTGAAAAGCTTTGCCACTCTTATAAGAGGGTTCTAGTGATAAATTCCTGCCCTGGAAGCCTGGACAGGTTGCCAAGAGCAGAGAGGACCCACACCAATATGTCCTGGAGAAGGATATACCTTGCTTATGACACCTGCGTGGTGGCAGTCAGTATCTTGGCAAGGAGAAAAGTGTGAAAATGAAGAGAAAGCAGGGCTGTGAGGCAAGCTGGAAACATAGCTTTGTGTGGCCTCATGCCTTCAGCAGGCCTCCTGCTTTTCTCTCCTCCCTCTGTGATGTCACAGCAGTTGGTGTCTATGTGTCAATTTTACAGGTTGATGGGGTTGGGTTTTAAGATGATGTACCATCCCCCTAGAAAGCTGCCCAGGGACCAGGGTTTCTGTTGTGTTCCACATTTCCCTTCTACTCCTCTGCTCTACAAGATTGCTTTATATGAGAACCACGTGGGTGCCAATGTGTAGCCATGATGTATTGGTGTGAGCCTTCACTTCTGAGGCAACCTGCTATTAGCTATGGTATTACCAAGAGTAATTCTTTCCAGTGTAATTTTATGGATCTTGCTGCATAAGACTAAGCCACTGGGGACGCAGACACAGTTTAGCAACAGGCTCTGCCTATGGCAATAGCCCAGAGGACCAGTGGCCAATTCTGTCATTTCAAATATCTTTCCAATCATTAACCTTGAGTGGTGAAATCAACTATAATTATGGAAATGATACTGGTGATATATCTATGAACTTGACAAGCTTTTATTTTAGTGGAAAATCTTAATGCTTTGCTCATGCTCCTATGCATATGCTTTGTCCAACATAGAGTAGTGCCTGGAAAATGTAAGTTTCAAACATGCTCGGTACTGCTCATGGCTCAGAGGCATACATTGGGAAGATTTCGTGGTTATGATCTTTCCTATTGTAATATGTCACAAAAAAGTTTCCGGGAAGAGTCATATTTTTACCATGGTATAGACGTCTTGAGGCCTCTACAGAAAGTGTTTTGCATCCCTTTCTGTTCCCTAATACTCATGTCTCTATTGGACAATGAGGGAAGTCAGGCACGGTGCTAACAGCTGCACTTTTCCAGATTCATTAACAGGTAAGTAAGAAACTCAGAATTCCAGAGTCTCAGAGACCATAAAGAGACTATGTGTCCTCATTTACAGTAGGGATGAAAGAATGTTCCAAAGCCCACACCCTCCGAGACTGCTGGTTTCTCACACAGTTTTCCTTGTCCCTCCCATTACTCTCCGTAGAGCAGGGTTTCTCAACCTTCGCACTACAGACATTCTGAATGGAATAATTCTTGGTTGTGGGACTGTTCCGTGTGCTGTAGGTTGTTTAGCAGGACCCTTGACTTGTACCTACTGGATGCCAGTAACACCCTCACCCACTGTGACAAGCAAAAGTGTCTTTAGACATTGCCAGATATCCCTGGGAGGGCAAGACTGCCCCAGTGGAGAACCAGTGCTCCAGGATAATAATGAAATAACTGGATAATAATGAAAAATAGGACCATGATGATAGCTATCATTCATGGGTACTTCAACTGCTTCAAGTACATTATCTTTTTGTAATTATTCAAATAACCCATAATACCTGGTACCATTATTATTCTTACGTGACACATGAAGTAACGGAAGTGCTGGGATCCTAAGTAACTTTCTTGAGTGAATCAATGGTGGAATCTAAACTTAGAATCACTGCCCTGGACATACCATGCTGTGCTGTGATGGATCACAGACGGGCATAGGGACAAACTGAAGAAAGGAGACAGCACTGCCTGCCGCAGAGCACACCATGCTGTGAATGAGGTTGGTGCTTCAAAGATCCTCAAAATAAAACACTGAAATAAAAATATTAGAAGATATGGCTTGTATATTATATTTAAAACTGCACGGAGAGCTTCATTTGCTTTGTAAGCAAGGAGGATAGTGCCTTTCCTAAGGCAGAAGCCTTGTTACTCTAAAGGCTGCTCTCCTGAGCCTGGCTTGGGTGGGCTGTTATCAGCTGTGGGGGGCTCTAGCTCTTCCTACTTCATCAGTTCAGCAGTCAGTTATTTGGAAAACCACTACCCCTCCAAGTCCCAAATGTCCTGTCTCCTGCCCACCCAGTACTCAATAGCTCACAACATTCTCCTAATGGAATGTGTGTGTCTCTTCAGGGCTGAAAGAAACGTAGAACTCCATCAAACATGTCTTGTGCAGATCTGAGGATAAAATCATTGATTTGCATTCATGCGAGGCAGGCTCTTCACAAGGAGGCATCCGGGACCTTGGCACACGCCACTTGCCTGTGGGGGAAAGATCTTCATCCAAAAAGTCGTTTTTTCCTGTGAGCAGGGATGAGTGCAACACTGAGGAGGGAGAGGTATGAGTGCAAGCAAGAGCATCTGGGAAACATCGGGTCCAATCAAGGGCCAGCCCAGCAGTAAAAGCAACCAGAGAGCAGAGGGTGAGTCGCTCTCTGACCAGGCTGTAATCCCTGTCTGAAGAGGGGAGTTTTTGTTTGAGCACTAGCAATGGAAATATGCTCTGATCTCACTCAGCCTTCAAGCCAGGAACAAGCGATGCCCAACTCCAAGCCCAGCCCTCTCTGCTGCACAGCGCCAGCTGTCATTAGGAAGCAGCATTCAGAGGGATCTATGGAAAGCAGAGGAGGCCACTCGTGGGTGGGATGACTTCAGAACAGCAGGGTCCAAGAGATGTGTGCTTCTGACTTCCCACCGATGCTCCAGCCCCACAGTTAGTTAGAGATTTATTACTTTAGCTCAAAGCTTTGTGTCTCCCTTTGAGAAACACACATACAACTAGTCAATTAGTTGCATTAGCTATGTGAGGTAGAATTCTCCAGAGAGAACCAATAGGATACATACATAAATGAGGGAGTATGTACTCTCTCTCTCTCTCTGTGTGTGTGTCTCTTCAGGACCTAAAGAAACATACAGCTCCATCAAACATGTCTTGGGCAGATCTGAGGATAAAATCATTGATTTGCATTCATGCGAGGCAGGCTCCTCACAAGGAGGTATCCGGGACCTTGGCACAGGCCGCTTGCCTGTGGGGGAAAGATCTTCATACAAAAAGTCATTTTTTCCTGTGAGCAGGAATGGGTGCAACCACTGAGGAGGGAGAGGTATGAGTGCAAGCAAGAGCATCTGGGAAACATCGGGTCCAATCTCTCTCTCTCTCTCTCTATATATATATGTATCTCCTTATATATCCTTATATATATCCATATACATGGAGATATATATATATATGGAGATATGTGTAAGGATATATAAGGATATATATGTGAGTACCCTGGCAGCCCCAGGAAAGAAGGGAGACAAGTTGAAAGGCATTGGGGGCTGGGACACTAATTGCATAGGAGGCATAACATCTCCTGCAAAGTAGTCTAGCAAAAGGACAGAAAAAATGCGTATAAAATATGTCATAATACATGGATGCATACTTGTGTGTATGCATGTGTGTGTATGAGTATGGTATGTATGTATGTGCATATGTATGCATGTGTATATGTCAACTGAGATAACAGACGAAGGCTGTCTAGAAGAAAAATGTGTTTATTTGGGAATAAAGCATTATAATGAGAATATGCACACCATAGCAAACTATGCGCCTATTCAGGGAGATAAAGTAAGATAGGGGTTTTTAAAGAGAAAAGATTACATAATTGTTTGGGAATAATTATCCTTGGCTACAAAGATCAATAACAAATGTGGTTCCAGTGCAAGGTTGGACAGGCAGTTGCTGGGCAGATGTCCTTGCAGAAGTATTTTTTTGCAAGATTGAGATGACCTTTGTGCAAGTGTGTGGTTTTTGTAGTCTTTTTTGTTATCAGGCATACAGTGTGAGAACTCTCTCTCTTCATGGTGTCGCTGTCTCTATTGGTCCAGGTTTTCTTAATGTTAGTGACTCAGACTAAATTTTGATCTTGAGAAATTTTACATAGCTGTATATTCATATATCTATGTACATATACGTATGTGTGTCACCTAACAAATTTCAGGAAATGCAGAGGGCAGAGGAACATTGCAATTGCACCATAGAAATGCAATTAGCAAACTGGAAGCTATACAAATTCTGCAGGACAAATAACAAATTTCTCCAATGACAAAATAGCTAGGAAAAAAGAGTTCAAAAAGAATTTGTAGGGGTATTAAAAGACATACCAATTAATCAAAATGTTGGGACTAAGTTGGATTCTGATACAAATAAACTCTAAAAAACAAGCAAGCACATTAATGAAAATATTGGAAATATGAACACTGGCTATTCACTGGTATTAAGGAATTATTTATTTTAACGTAATTATGTAGTAATTTTTAAATCCATCTTCACAGACACACTCTGGAATATTTGCTTCAAATTAATAAAAGAATGGGCAAGTGGAATGAAGGTTGCACAGGACAGGATTGGCCACAGTGTCCAAGTTGTTGTCACAGGACAATGGTATATTAAAGTTTAGTATACCAGTCTGCCTATTGTCATACATGTTTGAAATCTTCCATAACAAAAGTATGTTTGCATATATACACACACATATATGCACTGTATATATATATATATATATATATATATATATATGCACTATGTATATATGTGTGTGCGTGTGTGCGGGTATATACACACATACACACATAGTCACACATATAAACCAATCTATATTACATGCATTACATGCATTCTCTGTATATGGTATATTACACTTAATACTACTATATGTGATCTATGTGAACCATTATATAACGTATATGATGAACTAGGCAATATTGTGTGATGCTGTGGTTGTGTAACAACTGCATTGCTTATCTTTACTGATAGAGTAGAAATTCGTACAAAGACTTTGGTTAGTGATTCTTACAACAACCAAAAGGAATTTCACTCATAAAAGTTTGAATAAGAGATGCTAGACACAAGAGGACATGTTGTATCATCTAATTTATAAGAAATCCAAAAAGAGACCTAAATGGGTAATGCAGGTTGGAGACGTAAGGAAGTTTCCAGGATGCTGCTGCTGATTTTTCTGACCCAGGTAGAAGTCACTAGGATATGCTTATTCTGTGAAACAGGAACATGTGCATGGTGATCCTCATGTTATGCTTGAATAAATTACTTAATTTTCTTATTGATATACAAAGGAGAAACATTCAGAGGATACTATTATGTCTAACTAGAATTGCTCAAGTCCTCCGATTTGTAATTATGTAATTCAAAATGCTGACTTGTACCAATCTATGTTCCCGCCAATAGTATACAAGCCTTGCACAGCTTTGCCAACACTTGCTATCCGTTGTCTTTTTGACAACCACCATCCTAACAGGTGTGAAGTGGTATTTTGCTGTGGGTTTGATTTGTATTTGTATTTGTTTATTAGTGATTTTGAGCATCTTTCCATATACCTGTTGGGCATTTGCATGTCTTCTTTGGAGACTGTTTTTAATCCAGTTATTATTCTTTTTGCTATTGAGTTGTGTGAGTTGCTTATATATTTTGGATATCAATCCTTCTTCAGATATATGATTTGCAAATATTTTCTCCAGTTCGTAAGCTGTCTTTTGATTATTGATTGTTTCTTTTGTAGTGCAGCAGCTTTTCAGCTTGATATAGTTCCACTTTATTTTTATGTTTGTTGCCTGAGCTTTTGGTGTAATTTTTAAAAATCATTATTGATGACTGCCAATGTCAAGGAGCTTCTCCCCTATGCTTTCTTTTAGGAGTTTTAGAGTTTCAGGCCTTAAAAGTAAGGTCTTTAATCTGTTTAGAGTTGATTTTGTCTGTAATGTAAAGGCCCAATTTATTTATTTATTTATTTTTGTAAGTGGACATTGTTTTCCCAGCATTATTTTTTGAAGAGACTATTATTTTCCCATTTGTCTTCTTGGTGGCATTGTCAAAAATTGGCTGACCATATGGTTTATTTCTGGGCTTTCTATTCTGTTTCATTGGTCTATGTGTCTAAAACATTACCATACTCTTAGTACCACACTGTCTTGATTACTATAGCTTTGTAATATAATTTGAAATCAGCATGTGTAATGCATTCAACATTTTTTTTTCCTCAAAATTGCCTTGGATATTTGGGACCTTTTGGTTCCATATAAATTTTAAGTATTTTTGTATTTCTGTGAAAAACACCATGGGAATTTTCATAGGGATTGGTGCAGCCATTATGGAAAACAGTATGGAGATTCTTCAAAAACTTGAAAACAGAACTACCATATGCCACAATGATTTATCTGCTGGGTATATGCACAAAGGAAATTAAACCAGCATCTTGGAGAGCTGTCTGCATTCTCATATTCCTTCCCCCATTATTCACAATAGCCAAGATATAGAAACAACCTAAGCATCTGTCAACAGATGAAGGGATAGAGAAATGGTGGTATATGAATGAACACAATGGAATACTATGCAGCCTTACTAAAGAAGCAGATCCTGCCATTTGTGACAACATGGATTAACTTGGATGACATTATGCTAAGTGAAATAACCCAGATATAGAAAGAAAAGTGCCACATAATCTCACTTATATGTGAATCTTAAAAAAAAAAAAAAGTTGAATACGTTAAACAGAGAATAGAACAGTGATAACCAGGGGCAAGGAGGAGGAGGAAACAGAGAGATATAGGTCAGAAGGTACAGCACTTTTAGGGCAGGTGCAGTGGCTCACACCTGTAATCCCAGCATTTTGGGAGGCTGAGGCGGGTGGATCATGAGGTCAGGAGTTCAAGACCAGCCTGGCCAAGATGATGAAACCCCATCTCTACTAAAAATACAAAAATTAACCGGACATGGTGGCGGGCACCTGTAATCCCAGCTACTCGGGAGGCTGAGGCAGAGAATTGCTTGAACCCAGGAGGCGGAGGCCTACACTCTAGCCTGGGTGACAGAGTGAGATTCTGTCAAAAAAAAAAAAAAAAAGGTACACTGCTTTCGCTTGTGGAGGATGAATAAATCTGAGATCTAATGCACAGCCTGAGGACTATGGTAAATAATGTGCTGTGTATTGGAAACTCAATAAGAGTATGATTTCAGGTGCTCGTACCACAAAAACAGGGATAATGCTGAAAGGTGACATATAGGTTAATTTGCTTAACTGTAGCAACCATTTCACTGTGGATCTTTAGACCTCAACAGCATGTTCTACTTAAATACATACCATTTTAAAATGCTTACTTGTAAATGAGTCACAAAGACTTTTCCTAATATCGACGGAGTTAATATTTGTGTAGTTGTTTCTAAAATCATAAATTGCTGTACAAATTTAGGCTATTACTGTCATATTTATTAATTCAAAGTTTCTATAAATAATGTATTTATAAACGACTTCATTTCAGTTTCTTGAAAATGAACAAATCTCAATTTAGAAAAAGCAAATGGAACTAAAAGTTTCATGGAAAAGTTTTGCAGCATCTTGGTTTTGATGGCTTCCTCTTCAATGAATTAGTCTTTTCACCCCAGGGTGAAATCTTTTCACATCTAGATGCTTGCACTTTTAATTTGGTAATGTAAGAGCTATGGATTTATTCTAAGAATTAAATAAGATCATGGATGAGAAATCATCTGAATTCTGCCTGGCACAGCAATGGAAAACTATACATATTTTAAGACAAAACAAAAGTTTAGCTCACTCCCCCAAGGATGGTTTATGGGGAAGATGAAGCCGGGATGTATACAAGGAGTCTTTGGTCATTTTTATGACACTGGTCCACTTCAGAAGAAGCAGGACAGTGTTGACAAAACTCTAATGCATACCCCGCTGGTTTCAACATTATATCATTCATGTCACTGTGCAATTTTGAAAGTCATTTTTTTTTTTGAGACAGAGTCTTGTCCTGTTGTCCAGGCTGGAGTGCCGTGGCTGATTATAGCTCACTATTGCCTCGAACTCCTGGGCTCAAATGATCCTCCCACCTCAGCATCCCAAGAAAGTAATTTTTTATTAATACTATTTTTGATTGACAAATAAATAATTGCATGCAATCATGGGGTACAATGTGATGTTCTGATATGTGTAAATAATGTAAATGATTAAATCAAGTGAATTGACATATTCCTCACCTTGCTTACTTATTCTTTTTTTGTGGTGAGACCTTTGAAATTTACTCTCTCATTTATTCGAAATAACAATACGTTTTTGTTGACTATAGTCAACTTTCTGTGCAACAGATCTTAAAACTTACTTCTCTTGTCTAGCTAAAACTTTGTACCCTGTGACCTACATCTCTGAGTCTTTCTCCTTTCTCCCATCCCCAGAGGATCTTCACTCTACTAGGAGTTCAACTGTTTTACATTCCACATGTAAGTGTGATTATGTGGTTCTATATTTGTCTTTCTGTGCTTGACCTCAGAAAATAAAAAAATAGAACTACCATATTATCCGGCAAGCCCACGTCTGGGTATATATTCAAAGGAATTGAAATCAATCAGTCAAAGGAATACCTAAACTCCCATACTTATTGCAACACCAGCCAAGTTCTTGGTCAATAGGCAAGATATGGATCAACCTAAGTGTGCATCATGAGAAAATGAGTAAAGAAAATGTGGTGCATATACACAATGTTATACTACTCTGCCTTGAAAACAAAGAACATTCTGTCATTTGCAATAATGTGAATGAACCTGGAGGAACTTATGCCAACTAGAAAGTCATTTCTGAGAAACAATAGTGTTTTGTTGTTTCGGTTTTGTCCTTGCAGGAAGGGGTCAGCTACTGGAAACAAGAGCGAGGGAAAAGAGGAGTGTGCACTGTGGACATTCTCTCCACGTGGCTCAGCTCTTCCTCCAGACGGGACATTAGGGTTGATGACCAGGAAAGGTTTGCGTGCTCATAGAACCCTATGACTTCCATCAGCAGCTGTGGGGCTGGGAAGTGCTCCAGGAAGCTTTTGTGTCCTCGGATGAACATGGACTGCCCCAGGAACACCTTCCAGGGTTTTGTGGGACTCAGGGGAGAAGATGAAGCCCTCCCAGAAGGCCCTGTCACTACAACCTGAGGACCTCCTTGGGCAAAGACCAACCCTGACTCCAGCTCTGAATTCCATCACAGCCAAATGGATTTTTCCCATCCCTCGGCCCTTGGTTGTTTTTCTTAATTTCTTTTTTATTTCCAACCTACCCCTCAGTTTTCAGTGGCTTCCTTCAAACCGGAAAGCACCCCTGCCAGTGCAGAACACGTGCCTTTGCTTCTGCCCCAGCGCCTTCCTAACAGTCCAGACACAGCCATGCCCCACCAAGCCAAAGCCAGGACACCCTCTGGCTCCCTCATGCTCTGCCCAAGAAGAACACTGTGCCACAGCGAGTGCCAGCCTCACCAATTTCTCCACGTAAACAGACACTCCTAAAATTATTGGAAAATTGTACCTCTCACCTTTTATATTTTCAGTAAAAATGTAATAGAAAAATGTGTGGCTTTCATGCCGTATCCAAGGAAAAGACATATGACTTCCTTATTTTCCTTAACAGATACCTGAATTTTCTAACAACTCACATTTCAGGCAGGGGGTTGGTTGGCAGTCAAAATAAAACCCCGGCTAAAAGCAATTAACTACCTTGTAGACATTTTTCTTTAGTTAGGAAATTCAGAGAACAGATCTTCAAATTTTTATGAATATATGTAATAGTCTCATGTCATCTTATTTATTTTTATATGTTGATATTGTCAAAATAGTCCTCTATTTTTGTGATCTGTCTGTAAAGGCCACGCATGGCAAGCCTGGTTCAGCAATGTCCTTGTGCAATAGAGGACATGTCCCCAAACCAGCCCATAGCTGTGGGCAGCTCCCTGCAGCCGAGCCCCAGTCAGTGGGTGGTCAATGCTCTTCACCAATGGTGGGACTAATGAAAATCTCCCACAAGGTTCTTTGGACTTTGTCCCTTTCTGTAATGACCTTGGAGGCTCTTTCCCTCTGATGATGGTGGACCCTCAAGACAGCTCCTGTCCATGAGTCACTGCGGAAAGAATGAGGCCTGTCCACCTGCATCCTTGTGAATAAAAAAGAAACTCTGATTCTTTAGCAGCCAGGGAGGTCTTAGGGTTTCTTAATTTATGTTTACCAGTACCGTGGGACTAAAATGCATTCTATTTACAAATAAGTTCAGATTTTGTTTTGAAAAGCTTCAGACAGGAACACCCAAAGAGTGGGAACCTCTCCAGATGCTGGCATGAGGTGTGTGTGTGTGTGTTTGAATCCAGACAGGATGCCAACACAGAGCCAGACACTGTCCTGGGGAAGTGATTTGGCTCTGCGCTTCAGAACAGCCATGACCACAGTGATTGTCACTGAGATGCGTCATGAGAACTCAGGGAGATGATGCCCATCACGTTTTTCTATAACCCTCTAGTTCAGTAGGTACAACGTTAATCTTCTTTTCACTCTGTTATCTTTCACTTTCCCCTTTCCCTGCCAGAAAAATAGTCCATTTCCTGAAACAGAGATCAAGGACGTCGTCAGTGCAGCTTCTCTCTTTTAATGATTTGTCAGTATTTTAGAAACACAGAGAAGACATAGTACGTCTATATGAGATCTTCTCCCTGGTGGCTTGCTTTCTTGTCCTCTTTTCCAGCATAAGAACCACTTCCTTCAAATCTTAGTTTGGACGTCATCCTTCTTGGTCCGGGGCCTCGGTTAGCCATGCTCCACCTACTCCTTCAGCAGCCTCCGCCTCCTCTGGCTTTTACTCACTCTCCTGCATCGAGGTCCTCCACAGCTTTGAGAATCCCTGCACTGAGCTTCAGCCCCAGAGGAGGGCCCTTTTTGTCAACATCATCGCTTCGTCCAAGTGCCTGCCTCCTGGACAGGGTTTAAGACAAGATGAGTAAAGGAGGGAATGAAAAAAGCAGCATCTGGTACAAATACACTGTTCTTGAACACATGTGCCTGCAGTGTCATCTTCTAACATGCAAGTCACTGACACACTGTCTTCCAATGTTGTTTAAATCATGATTCTGGGCTATTTTCTGCAACACTAAAGGATGCATTTGTTAAAACTGCTTAAGAGTAGCAGAAGGTTTTACTGGCTTTCTTTGTAAGCATAAAGCATGCTATTTCCATTTTAACCCATGTTACGAGTTGTCTGTGATGTTGCTGTTCCTGAAAGTCCAAACAGAACCCTCTAACTGGTTTCTTGTTCCTACTTTGTTCAAGCTGCAACTGCTTATTCACATATGTGCTAGTGATAGTCAGTGAAGTCATTGCTTTCAGAAGAATATACATAAATGCACAGATCAACGGCCAAATCCCTTATATCTGAGCACGTAACTTCCTGCAAAAAGAAGTTTCAGGATGGAATTTCAGAACACAATAAAGGAGAATCTCTCAATGCCCCTTTTTGAGAGTCATCTTCAAATTAAAAGATTTAAAGAGGTCTAAGTCACCTCCTAGGGAGGTGTTTCAAGCAGTTGGTGCCATCCCAAGGCATAAAAGCATAAAGAAGGAGTTGCCTTTGTCATTGAGAACATTGTGCAGTCTGCTGGCATGTGCCACATTATACGCAAAGCGGTCCAGTCATGTGAGGCCACACTGGATCTTGCAAGACAAAGTTTTTCTCTGTATTATGGCAAGTTGCTAATGTAACAGCAATGAAAATCCGACAGGTTTCAGGACCTTCATTCGGGGACGTCACCACTATTGTGAAGTGTAGCATAAACATCTTGGAGAGGCACTTTATCTACTTCAGCAGAGACAAAAGAACTCAGTGGTGACAGCACACACCTGAAGCTGACTCTTTCCAGAGCACTCAGCCCAACTCTGCTCCTTCCTCCTGACGGTCTAACGTAGGATTTCCTACTGTTGGGGAAAGTCAATCAAATGACTCAGGTCCTAGATGTTGGATGGCCAGGATGTGGCATAATCCCTCCAGAGCTGGTGCTGCCCAGGGGCAGTAGCCAGGGGACTGTGAGGTGATGCCAGCAGTTGGGGCCAAAAATACTACGGGCATGTGTGCAAGGGCACTCTCCAAGTATTGCACACAAAACTTGTAAATGCCCCAAGGATAGATGCAGCCAGATGTCCGAACAGCTGACACACAGATGGATTTCTGTATTATATTCTCAGCCTGCAACTTGAACATGAGAAGGGCTGGAGACACAGAGCTCGTGTGCTTGCCTGTCAGGCTGCCATCATGAATCTCTGTCATCTCCAGCCTTGGATTCATTTACACACACATTCAAAAGTCCTAGCCAATGAGTTATTCATGCCCATGACTCTGAGGCATTACACGTAGATACGGGGAGACCAGACCATTCTCCACCTGTCTCTTATGCTTCTGCACACCTTGCCAGGAGAGGCACTGACTTCTTTTTGTTCCAGACCATCTTTTCAAGGCTATCTGCGTAGCAAACCACCTTACAGCGTACAGAAATTGTCTCCCTGCAGAGCAGAGGGCGGGCCTACTTCCTGCCAGGATAATAACGATAATGTTTTCCTTCCATGTGACACGGCAGATGAATTGCATTTTTCAATATCTAAAAATTTTATGTAAATGAAATCTATTAACCACAAGCAGTAATCCCTGGTAAAAGTTTCTTAAGGGTAAAGATAACCAATTTTTTTCTTTTTTTTTTGAGATGGAGTCTCACTCTGTCACTCAGGCTGGAGTGCAGTGGCACTATCTCAGCTCACTGCAACTTCCGCTTCTTGCGTTAAAGCAATTCTTCTGCCTCAGCCTCCTGAGTAGCTGGGACCACAGGTATGCCCACCACGCCTGGCTAATTTTTGTATTTTTAGTAGAGATGGGGTTTCACCACATTGGCCAGGCTGGTCTTGAACTCTTGACCTCAGGCAATCTGCCCGCCTCAGCCTCCCAAAGTGCTGGGATTACAGGTGTGAGCCACTGTGCCCCCCTACCAATTATTTTTTTTTTACATCACTCCAGTCCTGTTGGTGAGGCGAGACACCTAGGCAAGCCTTAGTGTTTATCAAACACATCTAAATCAATGTGCTATGATTATGCAAATTGTAGTGCTGTAGACACAGTCAGTATATCCACTGAGTTCCTTGATTCCTTGAACAGGTCGTCACAAGCACTGTGTCATGACTTTTTACGTTTCTAAGTTTTATGTCATTGCTTCTGCCCTGCTTTCTAATTTGTATGTACAATCTTTATGAACAAAATGTGCTTAAACATCTTAGGGCAACAAAAGAATGAAAGCATTTATAATATAAAACAATATTTCTTTTCTTTCTTTTCCTTCCTTCCTTCCTTCCTTCCTTCCTTCCTTCCTTCCTTCCTTCCTTCCTTCCTTCCTTCCTTCCTCTCTCTCTCTCTCTCTCTCTCTCTCTCTCTCTCTTTCTTTCTTTCTTTCTTTCTTTCTTTCTTTCTTTCTTTCTTTCTTTCTTTCTTTCTTTCTTTCTTTCTTTCTTTCTTTCTTTCTTTCTTTCTTTCAGAGATAGAGTCTCACTCTGTCACCCAGGCTGGAGTGCAGTGGCACAACCTTGGCTCACTGAAACCTCCGCCTCCTCGGTTCAAGCGATTCTCCTGCCTCAGCCTCCCAAGTAGCTGGGACTACAAGCGTGCACCACCATGCCCAGCTAACTTTTGTATTTTTAGTAGAGACAGGGTTTCACCCTGTTGGCCAGGATGGTCTGGATCTCCTGACCTCGTGATCCGCCCACCTCGGCCTCCCAAAGTGCTGGGATTACAGGCATGAACCACCGCAACCAGCCTAAAACAATCTTTTCATCAATAAAAAGCTCAATTATTTTTCAAATACCCACTGCAACAATTAATCCAAAGCCTCACTGCTGAGCTCTGCTCACTGGTCCCAGCTCTGTGCACAGCTGGGAAGCAGGGAAATCCTTCTAAGGGTATGGAATTAAATGGGAGCTGGACTGAGTTTGGGAAGGACAGGAATTTTCCACACGAGCATAGTCATTACCCAGTGTGGTGAATCGGCAAGGCCATGGGGCACAGAAAATGTGGTTTTTGTGTCAGAACTGGTTTCCACAGTTCAGGGGTACTGCCTAGAACTAAGCAGTTATTTTCCTCATCTCTTTTGTGCATCTTTTGAGTTCGGGGATGAAGGGTGTAATTTGAGTAAGAAACAATGTAGTTATAAGTAAGTCTCAGACTAGAGACACACCCCATTCGGGGTAGAAGCTTGAACAGAATATAATGGGGAAACTGAGACAGGCCTCATTAACAGAAGAGCTGACACAAAAAACACGTTTTCTGTGCCTCACGGCCTTGCCACTTCACCTTACCGGGTAACAACCATGCTGGCGTGGAAAATTCCTGTCCTTCCCAAACTCACTCCAGCTCGGGTTTAATTCCACAGCATCAGGATTTCCCTGCTTCCCAGCTGCGCACAGAGCTGGGACCAGTGAGCAGAGCTCAGCAGTGCGGCTTTGGGTTCATTGTTGCAGTGGGTATTTGAAAAGTAATTGATTTCCGTACTCAATCTGAACTCAATTGAAGAATCTTTTATAGACTTCACTTTAGGGGTCAGATGCAGAGCCAAGTAGAGTGGGTTACAGGCCACAACAGCTGAACGGAGGAGGCAGCCGGGGCCCTGCCCAACTGCTAACTATGTCAAATAATAATAATAATAAGTAATTTTTTCTGAGTCGTATTACTAACAAAACAAATGCCACAGTGCCTTATTGAGTTGGCACACGATAGCAATAATACGTTTTCTCTCACTTCTCTGTAAAAATCAGTCCCTGTTTTTGTAAGATCCTTAAAAGTAATGCTAACCGGCACTCACATTTCAGTGCTAGGCTGAGATTTCTAACAGTTTTCTTAAAACGGATCACTGAGTAGAACCCATGAGCTATTTGGGAACACATCGCTGCGACCTCACAGTCCCCCTGCAAAGGCAGGGGGCGCGCCTCCGGTGAGGCAGGGCGAGGGGTGCGGGGAACCCGAGTCTTTAGCGAGTCCTAGCTCTTTCTCTGCGCTAAGTTCTACGAGCCGTGGCGGCCGGTGCGTCTCCGGAGATTCCCCTGCCATGGACCAGCCGTCCAGTGACCACAGCGGACGCCCTGGCCTCTCCCTGCCTCTCCCAAGCCAGTGGCCTCTCCCTGACTTGGCTTCCCCATGGAGATGCTCTGACCTCCGGCCTGCGGCAGCGTCTTCTTCTCCATCTTCAGTTGCTGGTGCTCCTGGGTGGACTTTTCCAAGGGCTCTTTGAAGGCCACCCAGGAGAACCTTTCTCTCGTCCACCAGGCATCCCCGAGTCCCAAGGCAGCACCCCCTTCCTTGGCTGGGAATCCTTCTCAGGAAAAGCCGGGTGTTTCTTTTGTTTGTTTTTCCAGCTTCGGTCCACTCCTGAGGCGTTGGGTCCCCTCCCCTCTGGAGACAGCGCCCGCGCGGCTGCCCAGGCTGCAGGGCCTGGGGACACTCGGGGACCCTCCTGCCCTGAGGACCCTGGACCCAGGAGAGCCGCCACTTGTACCCTCCGGGCGACCGGTGCTGTGCTGCCACCTAGGGGCTGCTGTACGCACTGCAGGTCAGCCGGGCCCGCAGTCCTCAGGTGCTAACATCTGGTTTCTGTGGTTCTTTCGTTGTTCGATTTTTTTATTTTAATTTTTGTGGGTACACAGTAGAAGTATATATCTATGGGGTACATGAGACATTTTGATACAGGCATGAAAGTGTTCTAACCACATGAAAAATGGGGAACCCATCCCCTCAAGCATCCATCCTTTGTGTTACAAACAATCCAGTCATACTTTGTTAGTTTTAAAATGTGCAGTTGAATTACTGTTGACTATAGTCACCCTGCTTTGCCAGCAAACACTGCATCTTATTCAACGCTAACAATCTGGGCTGTCAACAGGAGAAGGGATGCTGTAGCGGAGGGGATTAGAGGTGAGCATTTGCTTGTCACACCCTTCCTCCTGCAGAGTGGTGCCTCTTCTTACAGCCATTTGTACATGCTGGCCTTGAGCCACACCAAGCATCCAGGTTGAGCTGGGAGCATCACCCATGGGCTGGGAGCACCGTGATGGGGACCTGCAGTCCAGGACAGCCACGGTGGTGCAGGGAGGCCCCGCACTGCGGGAGGAGCTGGTCATGACCCAGAGCCAGCACCAGAGTGGCTGCCCAGGGCGCCAGGCACCCATAGGACTGGGAAAGCCAGGAGAGTCCAGAGAGGGGACGGGAATTGGCAACTTCTAAAAGAAATACGAGAAAGAGCCTGGGAAGTACCAGAAGGAAGAAGGTTGTACCTGGGGCTTGAGGCATAGAGCGAACTATGCCTCCAGTAAGCCAAAGGTGTTTTCATGGTACCTGGAATTTTTTAAATTAGGGATGATGGGACTCACAGACACAGAAAAGATGTCATGAAGAAAGAAGTTTATCCTCGCAGATCCCTGGACAGAGGAGTCATGTCTGGCCACACAGAGACGCACAGCCCACCAGGTGGCCAAGGGAGAGAGGGGAGCGCGGGCCAGAGCAGGCTCAGATCAGCTAATCTGAACCATCTTTGCAGGCTCAGGGCCGGGGGGCTGCCCCTTCTTGTCTGGTCCCTGGCCTGGGGTGGTTTGGGCAGGTGCATGGTGGCCTGGAGTGTGAGGGCCACAGAGAAGGTGGTTGGAGCATGGACTCCAGGTGGTTGGTTTGATTTGGAAAGCACGGCCCTGGGTTCCAAGAACCAGCTCATTCTGGCAAGGGCAGTCCCTCCAGGGTCAGCAAGACCCCAAATGTCCAAGCACCAGAATTCAGAAAATAAAATAATTCATTAATACAAAAGACAACATGCAGGCATTGGTTAGGAGCCCTGCATGGGGCCCAGGCTGCAGGCCTCTTGTCGCCCAGGTCTCTGTGCTCAGTGTTCAGCAGCAGGCACTTGTGGAATCAGCTTTTGAGAAGCAAGGGGCTGGGCTTAGAGCACTGAAGAATGAATGCCAAAGGGTGAATCCCAAAGCAAGACATACTGCCCCCCGGATAGGAGGAGACGCCTGCATCCTCTCAGAAGTTCACACCTAAGGAGGGTTTCAAGCCTTCCAAGATAACAAAAAGTGCTCCCCAAAATAAGACTTACCATAAATAACAGATGAACAAAATAATCAGTCAAAAAGTCTGTCCCATGTCCAACAGTCGTCCGGGCGCTGGGGTAGGGAATCCAAAAGAAGGGGGAGGATGGCACTGCCTGCCACCTGCATTCAACTGCCCAGGTTAGAGGTAAGTTAACACAAACACAGAAATGTAAGAGCAACAGAGATTGAATCCGGAATATTTGTGTCTCTTTTTCCACATGGCAACTCAAACCATTTTATACAATAATATTTATGTATAGATCCAAACCTTCATGGCAGCATGTACAGGCTGGACCCTGGAAATAGTTTTACACGGAGTCAAAATTCCCAGCCATTGTCCAAGGTCCAAGATCCCTGCATTTTCCTCATTCTAGTGTTTCAGAGAGTGGACAAAGAGACCAACATTTACTTAACCTTCCCCTTTTATTTGGCATTGGATTATTTCCTGTTTTCATGATTACAAAAACTTCTGCATACATTATGTCCTTATGTATATTTTGTACTCAAATATATACACAAACATACAAGTATTATATAGGTACTACAGGTATTATGTATTCTAACAGTATTTGCAATCATGAATGTGTGTATATATTAGAAATATTAGCTTATGGGAATGAGCATATATGAGAAAATTTTCCTGAAATGAAATTGTTCTCTCCAGCAGCAGTTACTCATGAATCCTTCCTCCTTGCAGAGTCCTCTCTAGCACTGGGTGCTCATGAGTCCATCCTCCCTCCAGAGTCCTCTCCAGCACTGGGTACTCACGGGTCCATCCTCCCTCCAGAGTCCTCTCCAGCACTGGATACTCACGGGTCCATCCTCCCTCCAGAGTCCTCTCCAGCACCGGATACTCACGGGTCCATCCTCCCTCCAGAGTCCTCTCCAGCACTGGGTACTCATGAGTCCATCTTCTCTCCAGAGTCCTCTCCAGCACTTGTTACTCACGAGTCCATCTTCTCTCCGGAGTCCTCTCCAGCACTGGATACTCATGAGTTCATCCTTCCTGTAGAGTCCCCTCCAGCACTTGTTACTCACAAGTCCATCATCTCTCCAGAGCCTTCTCCAGCATTGGTTACTTGCTAGTCCATCCTTCCTGCAGAGTCCTCTCTAGCACTGCTTACTCACAAGCCCATCCTTGCTGTACAGTCTTCTTCAGCATTGGTTACTCACGAGTCCATCCTTCCTGCAGAGTCCTCCCCAGCACTGGTGGTTACTCAAGAGACCATCTTTCCTGTAGAGTCCAACTCCAGCACTGGTTACTCAGGAGTCCACATTTCCTGCAGAGTCCTCTCTAGCACTAGATACTCAGGAGTCCATCCTCCCTCCAGAGTCCTCCCCAGCACTAGGTACTCATGAGTGCACCCTCCATCCAGAGTCCTCCCCAACACTAGATACTCACAAGTCCACCCTCCATCCAGAGTCCTCTACAGCACTGAGTACTCATGAGTCCACTTTTCCTGCTGAGTCCTCTCCAGCACTAGGTACTCAGGAGTCCATCCTCCCTCCAGAGTCTTTGCCAGCACTGGTTATTCAGGAGTCTCTCCTTCCTACATTTTCCTAGATCACCACCTGGCCCTGTCCTAGCTGTCAGGACACATGCAGGCCTCTGAGAGGATCCTGTCACATTGATTATTTGCTATTTTTTAAAATTACTAGACTTATTAATTACTATTTCTAAAAGTATGTGCCTGTTATTTTTATAATGTTAAGTGTTCAATCCGTGAGTGTGCAGTGCTTGGCATATAATATTTGCTGTGCTGTCTGTGCTGGTGAGTACTGGTCCAAGTGGTTGCAATTTGTTAACTCTTTTCTTCTCCTCACAAATCCATGTGATGGGTTCTCTTGTCTTGTTTTACAAATGAGAGAGAGAGCAGAAGCACAGAGTAATCAGATAGTTTGCCCAAGACCTGCCGTTGGCATTGGGCCACCTGCTGCCAAGCCCGCATGCTTCACCACTGACCTGCGCTTTATAAATTCCTGATGAGACACACTGCAACCCTCAGTTACTGGGGAGGTTTTGATTCACTGAAATGTGTGGAGGTATTCCTAAGTTAATTGGCTTATAAAAGTTATTTAACAGAAAGATAAAGCTGTTGGCGCCCCTACAGAAAATAGTTCTAGAATTTGCTATCCTATTAAATGGATGTGACTCCATTTTTTGTTGATGAGCTGAGGATCTTAGCTCTTTTACATACTGAGTTACTTCAGGAAAGTTACTTTACTTCTCTGTGCCTAATTTTCCTCTTCTCTAAAACAGAAAAAACAAAGAAAAACAAAACAAAACAAAATAAAATGCTGAGGCAGGAGAATCGCTTGAACCCACTGAACCCAGGAGGCGGAAATTGCAGCAAGCCGAGATCGCACCACTGCACTCCAGCACTCCAGCCTAGGTGACAGAGCTAGACTCCATCTAAAAATAAAAAATAAATAAATAAAATAAAAGAACCTACTCCATGAGTTTTTTGTGAAAATTAAATGAGTAAGTACCTTTAAAAGTAAAATACATGGCATATAGTAAATGCTCATTAAGCATTAGTGTATTTAATGGACTTCAGATTCCACTGTACAGTATCACAGTCATGATAATTAGCTGTATAGCTCACACATGACCTTTAATATCCATGTGAACCATCATTTTTTCCAATCAACTGTGAAGGAAATTGGCTCAAGGGAGTTAATAGTCCGGCTAATATCACAAACCTATTATTATCCAAAGGGAATAGAAACCACGTATAGACTTTTTCCCTCTAGTTTTGTGGCCTAAGAGATTGGGCGTGCAGAAAGTTTTACCTGTGACTTTTTCAGAGACATATTTAGGTGTTCACTAGAGAGATGAAAACCAGTCTCTTTTTGTGTATTCATTTGGCTGGTTTTCATTTTTGGGGGGAGGTGGGGGGAATTGGCGTTCCCGTCTTACTGAATGTTTACGGTCTAGCTGCCCTTACGGATTTCCATAACCAGCCCTCAGGCCTGAAATACAGCCTTCCCACTGTCAGCAGCAAGCCCAGAGCAAGATCTGGGCATGGAGCCTGGTGTTTCTCCAGCTGGGCAGCCCAAGCACAGCCTCTCCCTGGAGCAGGAAGGAGAAGCTCCTTCTGTACCTTTACCAGGAGCACATCCATGCTGTTCTGAAAGCAAACCCGTGCTGGACACCTGCAGGTTCCAGAAGGTATGGCGTCCCAGGCTTCCTGCCCTTCTGGGATCAGGCCTCATTGCTCAGACCTTTGCAAGGTTGTCCTGTGAGGCTCCCAGACCTTTGTGGAGCAGTGCACATGGCCGAGCTCTCCATTCCCGTTTCTTGTTCCTCTTCATCAATATCTTCCTTCCTAGGCCTTTTCCAGATTTCCTGTCTCCGCCCCCACCATTTCTTCTTCCCAAGCTACTGAGATGTAGCTTGGAACCTCTTCTGCAATGTGAATGTTCCAGACCCCACCCCAGCTGGCAGTGCCAGGCAGGAATTTTCTGCGGCAGGTGGAGGCTTGGTGTGTGTGAGGGTGTCAGAGGCGGCTGGCCAAGGCCTGGGAGAAAGGAGAGGGTAGGCCAGACAGGAAGCTGGGGTGGGTGAACAGGGACCCTCCTTTCCACAGTGCAGCTCTTTACCTCATACAATATCTACAATAAAGCCCATCCCTTCTCAAGAATTCCCTTTTGAGTGTGTACAAAACATGAGCGGTTCATCTTCTCTTTAAAGGTGACCACATTGACCTGATGCTCTGCCTTCGTTACGCTGAAGACACTCCCACGCCACCCACCATGACAGAAGTCACAGCACAAGCATCTTCATGACTCAGCCAAGGGACCAAGGTGGTTCCCTGTATTGCCCAAGCAGCATAAAACCTCACTGAGGCCCTTCCCTCAATAACAGCTTGAGTCCCCAAACATCTAGAACACTACTGTACTAACAAGAATATTTCTTATTATCAACAGGACTCACTTATTTTAGCTCTCCATAATCTGATTTAAAATATACTTTTTCCCCTCTTTTCCGAGGAACGAATCGATTCTATTTCACTGTCTTTCCTTTGACTTCTGAAAGGCCAGGAGCCAAAATAGAACGTTCAATATCATATGTCCAGGTCTGCAACTGCACACTCATCGCAGTGAACTCCCTGAAGAGGAATAACACTGTTTAATTCCAAAACACATTGTATTTTTATATTTTTCATCTACTAATGAAGAAATGACAAGTGCATTTAGCATCATGAGCTCCAACATGATGAGATGAACTGGAATGTCCAGAGTGGTCAGCACCTTACCTCTGTCCATGGGGACACCAAGCTCTTCTGCTCTGGAAAACACACAACGTTTGGCAATGAGAATAATGTGTTTGGCATAAAGAGGTGCTGCTTTGTAAAACATTTTAATTTGCCAGGAATGAGTCAAAGATTTCATTTAGTCACTTGTCACGAATTCAACACAGACTCGTGATAAAATGCTGAGCCGTCTTTCCCGCATTACTCAGAGGCCTCTGCTGTGTGAGTCTTCTGGGGCAGTCACGATTGGTTTCTCAACCCCACCTGCATGTGGTTCACGCCCCCTCCAGCCTCCTCTTAGTGAATGTTTTGGGAATCCCAGGTGGGTGGCTCAATTAGAGGGCGGGAGAGGAAAATCCCCAAGGGACAAATAAATAGCCTTAATGAATGAAATCAAGGTTCCCTTGACACAGAATCCACAGGCCTGGATAGTCTCTCAATAAGTTAAACAATTATATAGTAACTGTGTTATCAAGATCCTGAACAATGCTTGGATTATTACCTCCACCGGCTCACACATGTCCAGAAATGATGGTGATGTCATCCTTAAATTGTGTTAGTATAAAGGAAGTAGCAATAGTATCGCAGTGGTCTGTAACTCCACTACAAATTTTTGCTTCTTATAAAAAGAGTAGAAATCGTGCAGTTGGCAGTTGGTCTGTCTGTTGGGCAGGGTGGACTGTGAGATTTTATATTAATTATTTGCTTATTTGTTAGGTGTAGGTTGCAAGTAATGTAAGTCCAACTCAAACAGCTTTTGGTCAAAAGTTAAGAGAATCTCTGCACCATTGTACACCCAGACCCTGGGAGGGGCAGAGGCATGAGTGGGCATCCTGGCCAGTCTGGGACTTGGCTTTGTATTTTACAGAACACGGCTGCCCAGAGTGCTTACCGACTGATAGAGTGATCTGGCATTCTTTTTCCGCCATATCCAAACATCCCAGAGAAACTCATCCTTGGAAGTGAAGCCTGGATGGATGGAACAGGCCAGGGAGGGACTGAAGGGCAGAGAAGCAGGGTATGACAGCCGACTTAGGTGGGCCCACTTAACTCATTCCTGGGCCAGGCCACAGTGGCCAGGTAGGGTTGGAGCAGGCAAAAACTGGGCAGGTTCTGTAGCACTTCCTAAAACAGAAATTCTGGAGAAAAAATTACCGAGATGCACAACAGAAAAAAGGTTTCGGGCAACGTCTTACAGATCCTGCAGTTTACAAAGCTCTCTCTCATACTTTTCCATTGGATTGCCACTCTGTAAAATGCAGGATTTACACTGTCCTCCTCTTAGAAATGAAAAGATGAAGTCTTCGTTAAAAATCTAGCTCTTTGGATTTCACATTTCAGGAAATGTTAGTTTATTAAATAGGGGAAGAAGTGAAATCATGATTTGTAATGTAAAAAATGCAGAGGAGAAGGGAGTGTTTTCCAATGTGTCTGAGCCCACTAGAGTAAGGGTTATGAGAGTTCGCAGGGCAAGGGCCACACGCTATGAACACATAATGGGTCTTTTAGAGAGTAACAGCTTCCCTGAGACTCAGCGGTAATATTTTTTTTTTTTTTTTTTGAGATGGAGTCTCGCTGTGTTGCCCGGGCTGGAGTGCAGTGGCCGGATCTCAGCTCACTGCAAGCTCCGCCTCCCGGGTTCACGCCATTCTCCTGCCTCAGCCTCCCAAGTAGCTGGGACTACAGGCGCCTGCCACCTCGCCCGGCTAGTTTTTGTATTTTTTAGTAGAGACGGGGTTTCACCGTGTTAGCCAGGATGGTCTCGATCTCCTGACCTCGTGATCCGCCTGTCTCGGCCGCCCAAAGTGCTGGGATTACAGGCTTGAGCCACCGCGCCCGGCCCTCAGTGTAATATTCTTGATGAGGCCAGGCCAGTGTAAAGTAAGCCGTATCATCTTGCATAGCATGGTACACATTTTATGAAAGAAGTCAAACGTCTTGTTTACCGGATAACAATGTGAAGCATACTGTCATGGCTAAATAAAGAAAATGCACCCAACAATGGAAGGGCGGCACCATCTGTGAGGCTAATTGTTTTACAACGTGGAAGGTGGACTGAGGTGCCAGCTGGCCTCCGCAGGAACTGAAATGCGGTCCGCTTTAGAGGCATCACCTGAAAGTCCGGGTGCAAGTCTCCTGTGTGCCGCCAGGAGGCAGCATCCACAGGAGCAGCACTTTTCCAGTGCATGTCCAATGCTGGAAGGAAAGGTTCCATCTTCACCACTCCTTCCCCGCTGTAGGAACGTAAGGTTAATTCTAACCCCATCATGCCAGAACTGCAGCAAGGACCACAGAGACTGGGAATGTCCAAGTTTACAAAAGAACTCAAATTGAAAGCTGGGTGAAAGAAGCCTCACTCAATGACCCCATGCTAAGGGTTCACACATGTTTTTGTGGTTGTTCTAGAAACAGAGGACTAGAAAGGCATTCAAAGATTCTAAAACAATACACACACTAAATTATCTCAAGTCAGGTCATTAATATCTATTGTTGGGTATGATTTTAAGCTCCTTGGAGGCAAACATTGTCATCTTTTTCTTTCTATATAGTGCTTAACATGCAAACAGCTGGAAGAGATTGATAGATGCCCCTGGGGTCTGAAACATCTTTGCAAACATCCTATAGCTGACTAGCAGGCTGGGACGAGTGCTTAAGCGGGAGAGATTAGGTTCTTCATCAGATGGATGATGAACCATTCTGGGGCATTTTCTCTGAGGAAGCATGGTGCAGCTCCAAACCTAGGTAAGAAGAGATCACAAGATCAGCAGATGGCTGCCTTCTTCTGTGTCCTTTCTTCTGTGCCCGTACATCCTTGGTGTCTCTCTTTCTTTTTAGGAGAACACCAGTCTTACTGGATTAGCACCCCACTGCTACGAGCTCATTAACATCAGTTACTTTTTCAAAAGCTATCTACAAAATCCAGTTGCATTGAAGGTTAGAGCTTCAACCATATGAAGATGAATTTCGAGGGGACATCATTCAGTTCAACCTGAACCTGGCCATGCTGGCACCCTGGTCTCAGACTTCTAGCCTCCAAAAGTAGAATAAATAAATTTCTGTTGCTTCAGCCATAGTCTGTGGTAGACTAAGACACATAGTTCTAGTGTTTCCTCTTCTAGGGCTCATTTTTCCTGAGTGTACAAAACAGGAAAACAAACTCTTTGTAGCTAAAATTACTTTGTTATCACCAATTTATGTATTAAGAAATGTCACCCACAATACCTCTAGAGATGTTAAGTAAATCAACAGTGACATTCTTGACAGGGATGAGATCACCACCAGCTTCCAGTTCAAGAATTTCTGAAAGATCTTTGGCACAAGGAGCTAATGAGATGAAATGATCCCGGAACTCTTGCTGATCCCAGAAACGTGCTGCTGTTTTGCCTCATCTGGGATAAAATTGAAACAGCTTTTAGACATAAAGCTCTTCTTTCAAATAGCTAGGTGGTTTCATGCAAATCAAAAACATTGAGGGTGAAAGTCTTCTAAATAATGCAAAGGCTGAAATCGACAGTTACATGGATTTGTAATTTTTTAAATCTCTAATTAGAATGCATCTGACTTTGTATTCTGTGTTTAAGAACTATTAAAGAGTTTTTGAAATTTGAAAGCTTATCATTAAGATGACAAAGTTCCCCTTTGGTTTTGTAATCCTTTTCTCACAACCATTCTGGTGACAGCGTTAGACCATTTAACCACAGTAATTCATTCATAAAATTCTTAAACTCAGTGCAAAATGTATCACTTTCAAAAATGTTGTAAAACTAACACAGTTTTACTTGAAGTTAACAAGTATGAAAAAAAAGATCAACACTTTTGCATGGATCCTTTGGCCAAAAAAGTTTGGAAACCCCTAACTTAAATAAGTCTCTGCTTCTCACTCCCCACCCTCCTTTATTTCAAGTTCAGTTTCTAGAGCCCTTTAGCATAGGAATATCCCTTGCACACCTCCAGGGGAATAGAGCATCCGATATTTTCCAAACTTTCTCTCGACCAAAGATTAAGACATTAATTATAATCAAAGGCTGCAGGTGATTATTCCTGGCTCTGGACTTCAATATCAATGACAGAAGTGTGGGACGCTGGTCCGTATGTCAAAATTTACTTAGAAAGAAAGATTTAAAATGGTGCCCCAAGTGGGAAATAGAAATAGGTGGAGAAAAGAAAAACAAGATTCTTTAGGTTTAGTTAAAAATAATAAGCATATTGGGAATAAGCCAAGGTAAACACTTTGACTTAGGGGGAAAAAAAATTCAACACTGAGTTCTATGCCTGAATCGTGGGCAGAGAACATCCCACTACCACCATGGCAGCAATGGCCACTGGACTTAGTTAGGAAGAAAAATTAGGCAACTTGAAAATTTGGTGATTCAGGCCAGGCTCAGTGGCTCACGCCTGTAATCCCAGCACTTTGGGAGGCCGAGGTGGGTGGATCACCTGAGGTCAGGAGTTGGAGACCAGCCTGGCCAACATGGTGAAACCCTGTCTCTACTAAAAATACAAAAATTAGCCAGGCATGGTGATGGGCACCTGTAATCCCAACTTCTCAGGAGGCTGAGGCAGGAGACGTGCTTGAACCCGGGAGGAGGAGGTTGCTGTGAGCCGAGATCGTGCCACTATACTCCAACCTGGGGAATAAGAGCGAGACTTTGTCTCAAAAAAAAAAAAAAAAAAAAGGAAATTGCATGATTCACAAGGAGCAGAGTCAAGAAAGGAGGCTAATTGGCACACACACAGGGGTGACTGACTATAGTAATATTGGTACCAATTTAAAAAACTTCCACTTAAGCTATTTTATGTACCAATAGTGTAATTCCAAGTGAATTTTTACATTTAAAAGTTCAGAAAACAGGGAAGGAAAATTTCAATGCAGGATTCATGAGAATTTCTGGAAAACTCTCCTATTTTGTTGTATTCCACTTTATATTGTTATTGAATATGCACATGTATAAATATTTTTAGTATTTACCTAAAAGGCTTTATAATTTTATTTTATTAGAATAAAATAATTGTGTTTCCACATTATATTGTCCATATATCTCATTACAACTAATGGAATCATAAAACAAATACATTTCTTTCTTTTTTCTGGACAGGATCTCACTTTGTTGCTCAGGCTAGAATACAGTGTTGTGATCCTGGCTGCTCACTGCAGCCTCAACTTCCTGAGCAGGTAATCCTCCTACCTCAACCTCTAAAGTAGCTAGGACTACAGGCATGTGCCACCATGCCTGGCTATTTTTTTTTTTTTTTTTTGTATTTTTGTTTTAGAGACCCCGGGCTTCACCATGTTGCCCAGTTGAACTCCTGGGTTGAAGCAATCTACCTGGTTTGGCCTCTCAAAGTACTAGGCTTACAGGTGAGAGCCACTGCACCTGGCCACAGATACATTTCTAATACTCTGCAATGCCCACTTGATTGCAACACAATAATTAAAAAGGCATTCTTGTGAGTGTTGTTTTCTGATTTCAGCTGAGTCACAGACACCATCTATAGGCTGTGTACTAACAACGCGCACAGACCAACAGCCTTCCCAATGTGTAGTTGCCAAAAACAGATTAAACACAGGCACAAGAAATTCTTCTAAACCTTTTGTTTAGTTGCTGTTATTTTTGTGTGTTGGGCTTAAATTTTTCTCAATAGATGAATATTCTGTTGAGAGCAAGCTATACAATAATTCTGTTTGTGCCACCTGGATGGAGTTAATGAAGTTAGCCATGCATCATTGCCTCCTAATAGGATACTCGATCATCTCCATCCCATTCTTTAGTGATACATTTTGAACCCTCCACGCTGTCTATGTGTGCAAATGGGAATGTGTCCAGATATATAATTGTGAAAACCAAGATCCATTGTTCTGCATCAGAAATAAATTCACACAACACACACACCTACTACTCAATTTCAGATGTCATTTTTTACTGACAATCACATTGTTGTTAAAATGCCTTTGTTGATCTAAACTTAAAGAACAGAATGTACAAAATGGGTCAAAAAAGTGTGGCCTGTCTGAAACTGAAAAGACAAGTCAGGTGAAAAAGGCAAATGGAAGCAGTAATCAGAATTAAAAATGTTTTAGATATGGACTTTTTTTTCTTCTGAAGGCTAATGAACGTTTATTCTTTTCCAGGGAAAACAAAAAGTGGGGGGTTGGGGAAGAGAGAGAGAGAAAGAGATGGCCTGGCTTATATGCTAACCTGAATATGTCCATTACTATGGGCAGGGAAGTTTTCCCAGAGCAATCTGCTGCCCCTTCAGATGGAGGCACTTGCTTTTAGTGTTTAAAACTGATCCCAAGAGTCATCTGAAATATTGCGCTACTTTAAGCATAAATCACTGATAACACTAATGGCCCTGATGGATCCATTTTGTTCGATGAATCAAGTTGCTTGATGTAGTTCCAATTGCTCAGATTCACCAGGGACATTCGATTGTATGATGCACACTTTTTCACGCTGATTCTTCTAATTACCAAAGTCTAATACAGTTGCTAGTCAAAAATCACAAATGTATTTGATTTAACAAATGCTCCTTTCACCACGAACAAAGCCCTTGAGGTACGCTTTTCGAGGTGGGGATGCTTTTCTTCCCAGGCATGACCTAATCTGATAAAGCACAGCCAGATGATTCCAAGGGAAAATCCAGATGCAGAACAATACTTCAAAAATCTTGGAGGACTTTTAAAAATTCTTCCTGGCTACCCAATCATGCTGTGTCATGGCAAGTTGCCATATGCAATTTAACATCAGTTAGTGGTGGAGATAAACAGCTAGCTATAGTTTGCAAGGATGCAAGTTATATTTACTGAAAATCTAGGATATTTGATGTCAGAATTTGCTCTAGAGGAGTCCATGAAACACCGGTTTAATCTAGCTGAGTAGAACACGCATTACAGAGACAGGTCGTTTGGAAGTCAGGTAGAAGGAGGTACACAAGGAAAGCTCTAAAGTAGCTCTTTTTGGTGGAGAATATGAAAAGAGAACACACTGGTAGTTAAAGAAGGAGAGTCAGCAGTGTCCATCAGTTACATGGGTGCCCATGAGTGGCACAAGTAACCACATGGACCCTGTATCAGTCAAGGTTCCCTAGAGGGACAGAACTAATAGGGTAGATGTATATAAAAAATGGAGTTTATTAAGGAGTATTGACTCACACGATCACAAGGTGAAGTCCCGCAATAGTCTGTCTGCAAGCTGAGGATCAAGGAAGCCAGTCCCAAAACCTCAAAAGTAGGGAAGCTGACAGTGCATCCTTCAGTCTGTGGCTAAAGGCCCACAAACCCCTTGCAAATCACTGATGTGAGTCCAAGAGACCAAAAGCTGAAGAACATGGAGTCTGAGGTTTGAGGGCAGGAAGCATCAGGCACAGGAGAAGGATGAAGGTTGGAAGACTCAGCCAGCCTAGTCTTTCCACGTTCCTTCCTCTGCCTGCTTTTATCCTAGTCGCGCTGGCAGCTGATCAGATGGTGCCCACGCAGATTGAGGGTGGGTCTGCCTCTCCCAGCCCACTCACTCAAATGTTAATCTTTGGCAACACTCTCACAGACACACCCAGGAACAATCCTTTGCACCCTTCGATCCAATCAAGTTGACACTCAGTATTAACCATCACAGAATGTGAGTTTCCAAGGGAAACAGAAAGATCTCTTCCTTGGGGGCAAACAACAGATGCCTGTTATACTTGCCCAGAGTACAGAGAGGGATCTTCTCCAAGGAGAAGGACTCTGCCATGGGAGTGAGGGGTAAAGAAAGTCTGTATGAACTCCAGTGCCCTGAGCAACATGGGCATCTGGACACAGAAGGGAGTGAACCCCAAGTCCTCTTACGTCAGTTGAGAACAGAAGAAAACTTCACAGCGGACTCGTGTTTTTGAGTGTTGCTGTGTATTTTCATTGTTTCCATGAAGCCTGCATAGTTAACAGTGGGGTGTGCTTGGACTCCATCATTTTCTGTTAATCAGATTGTCTCCTATAATTTTATGGGGATGTTATTGACCTGATGTAGCTGGTATGAGAATGCCACTTAGTTCAAATAATCTATCAAAGCAAAAGGTGCACCAGACAAGATTAAACAGTCAAGGAAGAATTCATTCAACACGATTGCAATAAGGAGAGAGATCATAACCCAGTCAGAACTCATCAGGCACAGAAAAATAATTTTTAAAGAAAGTGCTCAAAGGAAAGGGAGGTCAGCTGGGAACTTGAGTCCGGAAGAAACCTGTCTGAAGTTAGCCAAGCCGAGGGCAATGTGAAGGCCATCTTGGGCAAGCCCGCAAAATTTGGTAAATTAGTTAAAATTTTATGAAGGAAAAAGCTGTATTTAAAAGGGTTACACAGGAGAAAACAAAAGCGCAATCACAAGATAAGAGAATAGAATTCAAGACCCTACCTAAGGGCACTTCTCTGAAGAGTCTGACACAGCCGTGTACGTTCACCACAAACTACAGAAGAGCGCCAGGGCTTAGCAAGCTGCATCAAAGCTTATTACTGACCTCGCTTAGTCCTTTTCCCAGTCTATCAAAATTCGCAAGTGGAACTCTTCAGTAAATTTCAACAGGTAGGCTTCCAATGCCGTGAGGGATTGTCAGCTGGATAGGGTTAGGTTTCAGGTATGGCACAGAGCAAAGTGGTCCACCCGTCACAGGAGAAGCCCCTGACCTGTAGTGACACACATGCAGAGGTTGTTGAGTCAGCATTGTGAGCTCTACAGTGAGGGTATCTTCAAAGGTGGCAACCGCAGCTTACCAAGCAGCTGCAAGGACATTGGCCCCACCACCTGCGGCAGAGTGAGCTGTGTAAAGAAGGACACGGAGAAGCAGAATGCAAGTGCTACTCTGGGAGTCTGATGACCCACACACACAGCCTTTTCCCTCAAAAAGGAAACATAGCAGACAGCAGTGCCCTATCCACAAAGGGTCTATCATGTCATGTAAAAGGGTGTGTTCAATCAGTGCCCAGCCTGAAGATATCCTGGCAGACATGCCTAGTAGCTAATTAGGTACATACGTTTAGAGATTGGAAGACTGAGTACAGGCAAAGAAAAATAAAATAAAGCAGAATTGAGGGAGATGAGACTAGCTGGGGCAGATTGAGCAACACAGGTTAAATCGTCCCAGGAAAGGGTGAGACATGAGAAGGGCATTTAGGAAACGGACTGAAACACCAACATTTAGGACATAAGGTGGTTAAGAGAAATTTGGGAATAGAATTGAGAAGATAGTAGAGAAGTAGCTAAAACCTAGAGAGAAACACATACATGCGCGCACACACACATAGAAGAGGTTGACTCTTCTATCTTTGGTGGCTGGCTCACTGTACTCACTGTGGACCTTGTTGGGTGGTGTCTCGGTAGAGTGTGGGGTATAAAACAAACTCTCAGCTACTGGTGAGTTGAACCAAAGCCGAGGACTCACAGACAATGAATATAGCCCCGTAGTTCTGAAAAGGCAACTATGAAAAGAGGGAGAACTCTCAAATCGTATCTGAAAAATAGCTATCACCCAAGAGACGGTTTGGGGCGTTTTTGTAAGTTAGTTACTTTGAATAGAGATGTGTGTTTCCATTGGGAAGAAAGCAATGGAGAAGAACCATTTGAAGAAATGAGAAAGAAGCAAATTCATGAACAGGGAGGGCAGGGCTCCGCGGGACTGCTAGAGTAAATGGGGGGAAGGCAGCGGGGAAAGTCCAAAGGACAGTCAGTCACAGGAAGGTCAAGCACCCCAAAAGCTTCCTGCCTGGGCACCCCTGCATTTTCCATGGAATAAGATGGGTCACTTCTGAAGGTCAGCAGGGGCTAACAGACTTGCAATTCTTGGGAATAGTTGCTGGACTGATGGGAGAGGGCAGTGATAAAGGAGGTACAATGAAGAAGCCGTTTTGAAGATGTAACGGACTAAATCCAGAATCACACACTGGCCCAAGGGTGTGGCTGTATGTGATTTCTCAGCAATGCTCACCCACCCTGATGTCGACGTGTGGAGAAGCAGAATAGCCAAAACTGTTAAAATAGCCAAAACAGCAGGCGTGTGGGAGGGACTGCACGTCAGGCAGCTGAAGCTGCACTACCAGGGGCCTGTGGAGCTGTTGAATCCTGAGGTCAAAGCTAGAGCATGAGAGACGGATAGGGCTGAGTGATAAAATGGGATGTTGGCATCCACAAAAGAACAGTCAGCATCCGTTCCCTTCCTCTGGTGGGGAGCCTTCCTCTACATGCCCCAGTCCCACTAGACTGTTTCTATCTCCTCTCACCTCTTCTTCCTCACTGGCTCTTTCCTAGGAGAAAGAGAAAGTGATCTAACTTGAGTTTGGGGTGAAAGTCACCATGATGAAGCTGGATATGGACTCCTTTGCTTTTCTGGGATCTCTCTCAGATCGTCCAGTCCTCAAGGAAGCCTTTTTCCTCCCTGCCTCATCCTCCAAGTTGTCAGCTGGGTAGAGCAGGGCTTTTCCTGGCACCCAGGAGCGCTTCATGAGGGACAGACATGGCGCTCTGCCTGGCAGGCTTTCACATGCTGGGGAAGTTGGCTCAGAATGGAAAAAATAAGAATCTGCTTTTTGGTTTCAGGTCCAGACTTCCTTCTAATGTAGTTATTACTAAACGGCTGATATTTTAACCCTCCTGTATGCTCATCAAGGCATTTCATACTACTCCATTGCCTATAATCCAGTTGGCGAAAGATGAAATAGGGCATTGATGCCAAGGCCTGCCAGCACTTTCCAAACTGACTGATCCCCAGAACTTCCAGGTTAACTAGAGCTGAAGATGAACCTGGTGATCTTCACTGGCCAGTGTTGCTCTGATCACTGCTATAGTGAGAAAAGGGCAAGTGGCTCGTCCTGCTCACACGCTATCAAGTCCAATCAAACATAAGAATGCAGGAAATTTGAGGACAGTATTTGTGGGTTCTTCCTGGGCCTGTACCATACGAGGTCATTCCTGTAGGAGTGCCCACCATAACATCAAAAACAACTCCATTCTAGAGTATCCAGTGACTTCCTGGAAAGGCGTTAGTCAGACCTTAAATTCAGAAGACAATGCTATTTCAACTTTTGTTTCAAGAATCAACTTTTAAACTATCTACATTTATGCAATTACCATTTCAACTCTTGTTTTGGTCTTTGTAAATGCAGCTTGCTGTCTGAAATATTAGATGCAGCCCAGTGCTTTTGCTTGGATTATTTCATTTATGTGAGCACTGATGCCTTCAGTGTCTGCACTTTGTGGTGAAATTTGCGTGAACAGGGGGCAGTCGTTGTGTGATGGGTCCAATCACAGAGGCAGAGAGTGTGAACATGGCCACAGGCAGCCTCCAGTCTGGTCCAATCACAGAGGCAGAGTGTGAACATGGCCACAGGCAGCCTCCAGTCACTCCAAGCTCACCCTACAGCCTCCAAGCCTGGAATACGTAAGTGAGGTGAAACAATATCAAAGCCAGTGCCCTGTCAAATGGGGAGGGGAACCAAAGGGAAGCATCATCTCACATTTTCTACCATCTGACTGGTGACGAGCAAGTGATTCTGGGATCAAACTCCCATTGGCACCTTCCCACCCAGGCCCCCAGGTCTGTGAAATGGAAGGAGAAGGGAGAAACAGCTTCCCTTCTATTCTCGATTACAACAGGCTGCCTGTTTCCTCCTGCAGAGATGCTTCCATTGAGTCCAGTATTCATGTTGAAGCTGAATTCTTCCCACCCACTTGACAACTCACTCAGGCAAGCAAAGTCACAGGGTGACCCTGGGTGGAAATACCAGCCTGCAGGGATCAAGGGAATGAGACCACGGGCACCCTCTGCTTCTCCAGGGAGCCGGGCTCACAGACTCTGGCTCAGGCACTGAGATGAGGCTCATTGCCTGGGAATTGGAGCATTTCCACGCTCCTACAAAACCACTTCTAAAGGAAGAAGTGTCAATGCCATCAATATAGGCAGTGTTCCTCATTGAGCTCCTGTGCCATGTTGTTTTTTTAGTAATGGACAGGAGCAGACACAGGAGAAAATTACACCTAATGGAATCTCCTGGATTAACAATCTGCCCACATAACCTCTGGACTCCTTGACTTGCCTCTGTCCACCCTCCTTCCCTGCTCCAGCCACCCTTGAAGTCTTCTGCCTACTTGAGCACACTAGACTCTGCCTTTTCTCAGTCTTTGCTCATCCTTACTCCTGCTTATTGCACAGAGGCTCCCTCTTGCCTTCCAGGGCTCAGAAAGGCCCCCTTGACCACTCCTATTCAGGTCCTGTCATTCTCATCTATTGCAAACTCTCCTGGCTTTTCTTTGTAGTATTTGCCACAATTGCAATGACTTAGCTTCTGTTTTTTGGAAGAACCGGGAGCTGATTTTTCTGCCCTAGGTCTCAGAAGACAGAGCTCCTGGTGTTGAACTGACTGTGTTATTTTCTGGAGGCTCTGGAGAAGAATCAGTTTATAAGCTGACTCAGGTTGTTGGTGGAATTCAGTTCTGCTAAAGGAAAACAATCGTGACACTGTTAAAGATGATAAAGCAGACATTATCCAAGGGGAGCCATGGAGATGGGTATAGGGGCCACTGCAATAGGGTCTTGCAGTAAAAGAGAGCGATTGGAGCCAACTTCAACAAGGACAAGTGGGGAGTTATGGCCAAGGAGCAGGGTGGGCTCAGTAAATGGAAAATTGCTAAGAGAAGCTGGATGCTTCTCTTATGCTTCCAGCCTAAGGGGGTCTTGGCTAAACTGACTTGGTAGGATTATTGCTGAAGGCAATGTTGTAAGATAGATAGGGAGGGTGGTCAGATACCAAGGGTTGGGGGTGTCCTTCAAGGATTCTTATTCAAACTGCATTCTACAAGGACAGAGAAAGAAGCTCAAGTTTGGGCCTCTTCAACAAAGACTTACGAGATTGAGTAAAGTTTTGGTCAAAGGAGAGAGTCTTTGTCAGTTCCATGTTGCAGGAACCCTTCCCTTGTTAGCAGCCAGAGGAGATTGTTCTTGCCATCCAGGGGCAGCCCACATTCATGCTCATGGCACCTGTTACATAAGAGCTAGCATGGGTCCATCAAAAACGTGTGCTGGAATCTCTCCAACGGCCACTTCTGCCACGTTTCTCTTCTGCCTCCAGCCAGAGAAAGTTCTCTGCATTTTAGGACTCAAGTGTTAAGCTTAGGCATGCTGGAAAATTTACAATAATCTTTCTATTTTAAAGGATGTAACCCCAATTACATCTGCAAAGATCTTTCTCAGTGGTACCTAGATGAATGTTTGACTAAATAACCAGGAGTGAGAATCTTGCAGGGAAATCTTTAGAATTCCCGCCACACCCAGAATGCTGTCCTCCCTAAAGAATATATTAACACAACAACTCTAAATGACTATGCACCTACCCTGAAGTGCAAAAATACTTGAGGCAAAAACCGATGGTATGGGTAGGAGAAATCAACAAATAAATGATCATGGTTCGAGATGCCAACCATCTGTTAGAAATTGAGAGCTCTAGCAGGCTTAGGGAGACAGTTGGCCTGAACATAACAGACAGTTATAGACTACTTCAGACAACAATGGCAGAAAACATTCTTCTTCTTCTTCTTTTTTTTTTTGAGACAGAGTCTCACTCTGTCACCCAGGCAGGCTGGAGTGCAATGGTACAATCTCGGCTCACTACAACCTCTGCCTCCTGGGTTCAAGTGATTCTCATGCCTCAGCCCCCTGAGTAGCTGGGACTACAGGCATGTGCCACCATGCCTGGCTACTTTTTTGTATTTTCAGTAGAGATGTGGGTTTCACCATATTGGTCAGACTGGTCTCGAACTTCTGACCGCAGGTGATCCACTCGCTTTGGCCTCCCAAAGTGTTGGGATTACAGGCATGAACCACCACACCCAGCCTGAACATATTCTTCTTAAGCTCACATGTAATATTCACCAAGATAGGGCACATTTTGGGTCCTAAAACGTATCTTGACAATTTAAAAAGTAGAAATTGTACAAAGTATGTTCCCAGGCAACAATGGGGTTAAACCATAAATCTATGACAGAGAGATAGCTAGGAAGTTCTCTAATATTTTGAAATTTAAAAACATTCCTGTAATAGCATATGGGTCAAAATGAAGTCTCTTGGTAAATTAAAAATTATTTTGAACCAAGTTCAAATGACAGTAGAACTAAACCATAATTGTAGATATAGCAAAATTACTGCTAAGGAAGCAATTTATAGCATCAAATATACATGTTAGTAAAGAAAAAAGACATAAAATAAAATTGACAATATAAACCTCCACCATAGGAAAAGAGATAAGAAAGATTCAGTCTAAAGTAAGCAAAAGACATAAATAATGGAAATTAGAAAAAAAAAATGATGGGAGGACTGTAAACTAGTTCAACCATTGTGGAAGACAGTGTGGCAATTCCTCAAGGATCTAGAACTAGAAATACTATTTGACCCAGCCATCCCATTACTGGATATATACCCAAAGGATTATAAATCATGCTGCTATAAAGACACGTGCTTTATTGCGGCACTATTCACAATAGAAAAGACTTGGAACCAACCCAAATGTCCATCAGTGGTAGACTGGATTAAGAAAATGTGACACATATACACCATGGAATACTATGCAGCCATAAAAAAGGATTAGCTCATGTCCTTTGTAGGGACATGGATGAAGATGGAAACCATCATTCTTAGCAAACTATCACAAGGACAAAAAATCAAACACTGCATGTTCTCACTCATAGGTGGGAATTGAACAATGAGAACACTTGAACACAGGAAGGGGAACATCACACGCTGGGGCCTGTTGAGAGGTGGGGGGAGGGGGGAGGGATAGCATTTGGAGATATACATAATGTAAATGATGAGTTAATAGGTACGGCACACCAACATAGTGCATGTGTACATACGTAACAAACTTGCACATTGTACACATGTACCCTAGAACTTAAAGTGTAAAAAAGAAAGAATAAAGGAAATCAAATTTGCAGGAAAATTAGAAAAAAAGAAAAACTAAATAAAAATGAACAAGGAAACAATAGAGAAAAATCAATGAGACCAAATTTGCTTCTTTAAAAATATCAATAAATTCATAAACTATAGACAGACTAACAAAGAAGTAAAGAGAGAAGACACAACAAATTGCCAATATCAGTAGTGTAAGAGACGTCATCACTACTGGGGTTACAGACATTAAGAAGGCAATTAAAGCTAACTATGACGAATTCAATGCCCACAAATTTGATAACCGAGATTAAACAGACCAATGACTTGAAGGACAAAAATATCAAACCTCACACAAAGAGAAGCAGACGTTAGGTTGCACCTAAAGAAAGCACCCAAATGTTTTATAGGCAAATTCTACCAAAAATTTAGGGAAAAACTAGAACTACTTTTCCACAATTTCTTCTAGAAAATGGAAGCCGATGGAATACTTTCCAACATCATTCTCTGAGGCCAAGATAATCCTAACAAACCAAATAAGTGTTACAGGAAAGAAGAACTACAGAAAATATCTTTCCTGAACATGGGCATAAACATTCTCAACAAATACTAGCAAATCAAATCCAACATTGTATTAAAAAATCATACAACATAGTGGGATTTGTTCTAGTTATGAAAGGCTAATTTAACATTAAAATACTAATCAATTTAATCAACCACAGAAACAAACAAAAAAAGTGTTCTAACCATATTAGTTGTAAAGAAAAATCACTGGACAAAAGACAACACTCATTTGTGATAAGTACTCTCCATAAAGCAGGAATAAAGTGGAATTTGCCTAAGTTGATAAAGAATTTCTACAGGCAACCTATAGCTAACATACTTTGTGAGAAACTGGATGCTGTCCCCATAAGATTGTGAATAAGGCAAAGATGCAATCTCTCATTCCTCCTCTACAGCTCACTGGAAGTCCTGGCTAATGCATTACAACAAGAAAAGAAAATCAGGCATAGAAATTGGAAAGAAAAAAGTAAATTTGCCATTATTTTCAGATTATGTGATTTTTTTTCTGCATGGAAAATCTCAAATAATTGGTGAAGAAAACCTTTTGGAACTAATAAGTGAACAAATATCAAGGTTTCAGGATAAACAGCTAACATATAAAACTCAATTGTTCATTTCCAAAAAACAATTGGAATTTAAACTTTTTAGAAATAGTAGCATTTTCCATAACACCAAAAAATTTAAAAAACTATAAATTTTACAAAGCATATATAGGATCTTTAGGTGAAATACAAAATCTCTGATGAGAGAAATCAAAGATGTCAAGAAATGGGAAGATATTCTATGTTCATAAGTTGGAGACTTAATATTATCAAATTGTTAATTCTTCTCAACTTATTCTACAGTTTCAGCATAATTCCAACCAAAATTCCGGGAAGGCAATTTGTAGACAATGACAAATAGATGCTCAATTTGCATGGAAAGGCAAAAGACCTAGAATAGTTAACACAATACCGAAAAAGAAGAAGAAAGTTGGAAGGCTCGCATGACCTGATTTCAACTCTGACTATAAAATTAGTCAATGAGATACTGTAGCAATGGTGAAAAGAGACACACAGATCAAGGGAACAGAATAAAGAAGCAAGAAATAGGCTTATATAAATATGGTAAAACTGATTTATGTAAAGAAACACAATTAATATCATGAAAAAGAGTAGTCTTTTCAACAAAAGGCACTGGGATAGTTGGAGATACATATTTTTAAAAAATGAGCCTAGACAAAGATCTCTCATTTTTCCCCAGAATTAACTAAAATGCATTTTTGTCCTAAATGTATATCAAAATTCTAACACTTGTAGACAAAAACATAGAAGAAATTTTACATTATTTTTGGTTTGGTGATGGGCTTTCAGATAAAATGCTAAAAGCATAATACATGAACGATAAACATTAAAGTGGAAAACATTCAAAGGAAAAATGTGTACTCTGTGAAAGACAGTGATAAGATAATGAAAATTAAAGCCACAGAGTGGAAAAAAATATTCATAAATCACAGAATTTTTGAGACTCAATGATAAGACAAATAATCCAATTAAAAATGTGCAAATGACCTGAACAGACACCTCATCAAAAACATACACACATGGCAAATAAGCAAAGGAAAAGATGTTCAACATCATTTGTCATTAGGGAATTAGATACTATTCACAACTATTAGAATGGTCAAAACAAAACAAAACTGTCAATACTAATTGCTGGTGAGGATGCACAGAAGAGAATTCTCCTTTCCTGTTATGGGGAATGGTAATGGCACAATCACTTTGGAAAACAGTATAGCAATTTCTTACAAAGCTAAATATAGTCTTAACATGCAAACTAGCAATCTTACTCTTAGGTATTGATCTAGCTGACTTTAAAATTTATGCACACAAAAATGTACACATGAATGCAGTAGCTTTATTCAAAATCACTAAAAACTAGAAGCAGCAAAGCAGTCCTTCCATAGATAAATAGATAACAAACTAGTACATCCATACGATGGAATATTATTCATCAGTAAAAGAAAGAGAAGACAAAGATGAGTCTTGCCAACTGAACAAAAAACACACTGTACGAATCTAGTTACATGACATTCTAGAAAAAGCCAAATTAGAGAAAGAGTGAAGAGATCAGTGGTTGCCAGGTGCTTGAAGGAATAAGAGAAAAGTTGAATAAATTATGTACAGGGTATATTTTAGGGTGTGGAACTATTGCGTATGATGCAATAATGGTGGATAAAATATATTAATCCTTTGTCAAAACCCACAGAAATTTACAGCACAAACAGTGAAGCTCAATGCTTGCAAATTATTTTTAAAAACTTTAGGAAGTCAAAAAAAAAAAAAAATCCTTGGATGGACCGCATGATGTGTTAAAGCAATTTAACTGTATTATGAATGTATGAGACAATCTCCCTGAAACAGATAAGGAAAAAAATTTCCATCCTAAGCATCTTTGAATATTAGAGTTTGTAAGAAAAAGGCACAATAAATTGGACATAGCTCCACACTGCATAGTTGATAAAATTATTTTACAGGAGGCCACAGGTTAACAAACCTGTTATTGCCATACACAAATACTGGAATTGAAATATTAGGTAAGTGGATGACAGGGGTTGGCAGTTAGGTTTCTCATGATTGGAGTGGAAAATTGCAGATGAGCAAGGGGAGGATATGGGAATTATTCATGAGGTAATGGGGTAGAGTTGAAGATACCAGTACAAACATTCAGTATAAATAGAAGCAGATGGCTATGTCTAAAAATACCTACAAATACTTGATGTTTCATGTGGGGGTTAAAATACACTATAGTTTTTACTATGTCAACTGAGAGGGCCAAGAAGCAACGATACCCCAAATCTTGGTTTCTAAGTTGTCTCTATAAAGGAAACTTTGGAGAAAGGGCTAATTCTATGACTGGAACTAGAGATATGCAAGATGTGCTTAGAGTATCCTATAGACTCAGAAAAAAAAAAAAGAATTTCTTAAAAACAAGCAAACAAATGAGCAAACAAACAAAAAACACAATGATAGGATATGTCAAAGAGGTATAGAAGCCAACCAAAAGAACTCCATGTGCCCTAAGCTGGAAGAATCTAAGCAACAAACATAGTACTATCAGATTCTAATCCAAAGTATAAAGTAAGCATCAGTGAGTCCGTACCAATGACTGATGAATAAGTAAATGGGGCAGAGTGGAGAAGTCTTCCATGCAGAGGAATTCCAAATAATCTATGTATATGCTCCACCTCTAAGATATGACACCTCACTCTGTAAGTGTGGGCTCTATGTAGTGACTTCCTTCTAGAGAGTGCAGTAAGAAAAAAGGGGGAAAAGAGTAACTTCACAGTGGAGAAACCTAAGAAACATTTCCTCAGCCAGGAGATCAAGGTCAACATCAGCAGTGACAAGTCACGTGGGTAGTATGGCCCCTGCATGAGATATGATAAAAATAGAACTTTATCTCCATGGCCTTTCTTCCGAAGTTCCATAACCTCGAACTAATTGCGAAAAAAAAAAAAAAAAAAAAAAAAAACCATCAAATGCATTTCACTTGTAAAGGAAATTCAACCAAATACCAGACTAAAACTTCTCAAAACTCATCAGATTCTTGAAAACAAGATATGCCCGAGAAACTGCCACAGCCAAGAGGCAACTAAAGAGACAAGACTATTAGATGTAATGTATTCAAGACACAATCCTGGAATATAAAAAGGAAATTAAGCAAACAACAAAGGCATTCTTGATAAGGTATGCACTGTACTTAATAATGATGTATCAGTAGCGGTTCATTGATTTTAATGTAAGATGTTAATAATAGAGAACACTGGTTTGGGAACTCTGTGTACTACCGTCACAATTTTTCTGTAAATCTGAAACATGCCTTATTTTTGAATGAAGAGGAAGTCACTGAAGGATGGATGCTTACCCTAAAAAAATAGAAGTAACATGGAAGAGATAAGCAAGACAAAAGCAATTCTACTTTAAATATTTAATCCCCTGAGTAGAAAAAGACTCATGGGGCTGGGCACAGTGGCTCACGCCGGTAATGCCAGCAGTTTGGGAGGCTGAGGTGGGGGATCACCTGAGGTCAGGAGTTCAAGACCAGCCTGGTCAACATGGAAAAACCCTGTCTCTACTAAAAATGCAAAAATTAGCTGGGCGCGGTAGTGGGCGCCTGTAATCCCAGCTACTCGGGAGGCTGAGGCAGGAGAATCACTTGAACCCAGGAGGCAAAGGTTGCAGTGAGCAGAGATCGCACCATTGCACTCCAGCCTGGGCAACAGAGTGAGACTCAGTGTCAAAAACAAACAAACAAACAAAAGAAACAAACTTTATCACTTTGTGTTCACTGGGCTAGAACAGTCATTAATGCACCTCTAATTTTTCTTTGTCTTAAGGGTTCCTACATAATCCGATTATCACCATCATGAGGGTCATCATGAGGATCACCTTTGCTATGAGGGTGTTGATGATGGCTCTCCTATAATGCTTATGTGGGGCAGGCACTAGTCTCAAGGATTTATCCAATTAATTCCAGGTATCCCTTCAAACACCCTAAGAGGTATATTCCATGATGAAATTGAGACACAGAAAGACTAAGTTACTTTCCGTAGATTACAGTCAGGTAGTGATGGAACCAGGCTTCAACTGTCCAGTTCTAGAAGGTAAGCATATATCCACCATGCAATTCTGCTTTTGATGTGCAGCCTGACCCCAAAATAACAGTATTCTGACCTTTAGGGAAGCAACGGATCTGCCAGTTGTTGAGTAATTACGGGACTGTCTGGGAAAGGTGTATTTCATTTTTGTGCTGTAGCAATGAACAAACAATAATTTTTTGAACTGGATCAATTACTAGAACACAAGAGGACTTTTGTTACACATGGACCACTTCTAAACGTCATCTCATCTACTTAGCACTAAAGCATCGGGCATGGAAATGGTAGAGAATCGTGCTGGGCCTGCTCCTTACAATGACTCCGTCACCCGAAAAACATATGTTTGGCAGCTGAGGGAATACATTGGTTCAAAGGAAATAGTAAAAGGCAAAGGAAAAAAGGCAAACGTGTGTTCTCCAATTATTTACTTGTAACACATGTTAAATGATTGTAATATGTTTGTTTGCATGTTTCGTTACTAGGAACTTTTACCTTATCTCCAAAGAAGAGAAGACAGCCAAGTCACAACAAGTCTTGACTCTTTCTAAGTAAGTCATTTATGAGCAGTGGGTGTAATGCTGACTCTGACTCTATTAGCAGCAAATCCTGGCTACTTAATACTGGGAAATAGCTTCCAGACACTTAATAACTAGCAGACTGGTTCTACTTAAAATGACTTTGTGAGCAATACTTGTTAACGCTGCTTGTCAGGGTTCTTCAGAATGGGCAGGCCATCCTCCTAGACTGGCAATTAGTCACTCGAGAGAAGGTTTGTCTCATCACTCCAATCCCAACAAGATGTTCGCCAATTTTGAATGAACCAATGTTCTACACTGACCCAAGAAACTGCTGAAAAACGATTTTATGCTATTATGAGAGTTAGGACAATACAAAAGACAGAATTTGAATTTTGAAGTAAGGATGTAAAATATGACTCTGACACTTGCTAATTGAGTGACTAATTATCTCTTTTCCATGCATTTCAGTTGTCTTATCAAAAAATTTGAGAAGATAACCCATACTCTACAGGATGATGTGAGAGTTGAAGTAAACATGTGTTGGAATATTCAGCCATTATAATAACGTACTCAGTAGAGCAGAATCCAGTTGTATTTATTCATTTACTGCTTTCTGCACCATACCTGCATGACAATGAGATGGAATTAGATCTAGTTGAATCTCAATAGTAGGATTTCACAGTAGTCCTTAGAACCAGCATTTGAGGAAGTAAGGCTTGTTGCCATGTGACAGAGAAACCTAACCAATTCATTAGCCATCTGGAAACCATTTTTCTCTTATTCTAAGTAGATGCACAACCCCCTTCCTTTGGCTGAAATGTGAAAGAAAGTAAGCAGTTAGATTGGAGTGGCTACCTGAAGTAGGAATGAGACTTGTTGGAAGAGTCACAAAAAGTTGGCAAGATAATCAAAAGCCAGAACAAGCAATGTCCTAAGTGAAACGAGAGATCATCTGGATACATACAGAATCATGAGCACTGCTGATATCTACTAAACTCTTGGTAGCTTGTTCCTTGTTTGACTTCTTACATGTAATCCTCACAACTACTCTATGGTAGGCAATCACAACTTTTATTTTTCAGATGAGGAAAATGGAGCACGCAAGATGCAACCGCGTGTCCAAGTTCGTATCTCCAGTGAGGACCACAGCTCAGTTCTGCCCAGAGAAGGATCCTGGGTCCTAAACCACGATGCTCCCCTGCCCCTCACATCTGGTTAGACTCTGAGCATCCTGAGGACAATGCATACGGCTGATTCAGATTTGCTTTGCTGTAGCTCAGCAGCCCAGACTGCCAAATCATAAATATTTCTTAGATGAATGCTGTCTAGGTTGTAACTGTTTGACCCAGGAAATGTCATGATGAAATGGGTGCTTGGGGAGCATTAGTCTGATAGAATGCAGGTTGGTTGGACCAGAAGCGTGAGAGTTGAGATGAGAACTAGAAAGATGTCTTAGGAAACTATTACAGTGCACTGATGTGAGGATAGCTGAGGCAGCCTGAGAGCTTAACTCTCATTTTCCATTGCATATAACACAACTTGACAAAGTCATAGAAACAACAGTATTGCACCAGTTTTCACAATCTTTGTCCACTTTCCATACCTTACCTTTTTCTCTGTGGCAATGGAGACTTCTGCCTCACCAGCAAGGTTCCTCAGTGGTAGAAATTTATTCCAGGAGCCATCCAAATTGTCACAGAAAGATGCCCTTAGTGACTAAAGAAGACCACATCCATATTAAATATCCTACAACTTCAAGGTACATCTGCATAAGTTACCAAGTTTAGGTTCATTCTTACATAATTAAGAGTTTCACTGTGGCTCTCCAAATACAATTACTAGCGTTGTTTTCCAGAATCAACAAAAGGATGTGACTATGGTGGTTCTTTCTACTTGAGGCCTTAAAAAAAATGCATGTCCATTCATTTGTTCAGCTTCTATTTCTCATGTACCTACTACATACCTGGCATTCTCCTTGATTCTAGAAGCAAAACGAGGTCCTTGCTCTTTAGGAACTTACATGGTAGAGGGATAAATAAACAATCAAGGAATAATCTATCCATATCGCTCCTTGTTATAAGTCTTACAATTGTTTGTCATTTTACTTAGGAAGAAATCTAAATTCATCAGCATGGCATAGAAGGTCCACCAAGATCTCACGCCTGCCTCCCTTTGCAGTCCACTAGTCTATCTCCTCCTCTGGAATTCAATTCTCAAGTCATGCTGAAAGACACATGTTTCCCCAAATGTTTCATATCTCTTCTGAAATGTTCTGTGTTTTTGTCACTCCCAGGACTTGGAGCAGATTCCTCCCCCTTCATTGTTCACCAGCTGCTCATCTTCTGACACTCAGCCTAAATGGCCAACCCTTCTCTGGGAAGAGTCTGTAAAGGCCCCAGCACCCATTCCATGTGACTGCTTCCCCTTTTTCTGCCATAACAGTTGTGACAGTGTCTTATAATCACCTCATTTGAGAATGAGGATTTTATTGTTTATTTCTGTGAACTCCCAATGACTTGAACATAATGGTATCTCCTCAATATATTTCTACTGAAGGAAAGGAGGGGAAGGATGAAGAGAGGGAGGAAAGAATGGGGGGAGAGATAGAGAAAGGGAGTAGGTCAGGTCTTTGTCATTAGTTTATACTATGATTAAATCCTTCTCTTCCCTGTGGGGCAGTTCTGTCCTTATTCCAGGGACAACCAAACAGGAGGTAATGAGCACCTGACCTCAGTTTATGGTGGTAGTAGCAAAGAGAGACAATATGGAAGAAATCAGAATGGGATAATCAACAATAGTTGGTGACAGGTTCAACAATTAAATAAAAGGAAATAGTAGTTTCCTTGTCTTGTGACTAGAAAAGACAGAGACCAAAGAGTAGAAGCCATATCTTTTCATGTCTGTTAGTGAGAGTTGGGTGCTTGGATTTTCTCATTTAAATCAAAGTATTCAGGAAAACATAAAACATGCATTATTTTAGAGCCACACATGAAAGCTTTAACATACATACATAAGAATAATCACTGTGTTAAATTAAATTACAAATGTATACACCATCCAAAAGCTTCCCTGCCAAGATTCAACTGAGAGTGTATTTAATAGAAATCACATCTGGTCTGATGCGGTAAACTCCTTGCCTGTGATTCACTCCTCTTGACGAACAACTCTTGAAGCCTATCTTCAGATTCAGGGATAACCTCCAGCTCAAAGCCTGAATTTTCTTTGGAAGTATGTTCAAGGTTTTGAGCAATCCATCGTGTTGTTATCAGATTAGAAATGAAACAAAAGGAAACAAATATGCAAGAAAAATAGTCAGGATCTGTTCTGTGTTCATGGTTCATGTCAGGGTTCATGAAGCCACTGTGATCACACTCTAGGGCAAGCTTGTCCAACATGCAGTCCACGGGCCATACATGGTCCCAAACGACTTTGAATGTTGCTCAACACAAATTTCTAAACCTTCTTTAAACACTATGAGATTTGGGGGGGATTTTTTTCAATTCATCGGCCATCACTAGTGTTAATGTATTTTATATGTGGCCCAAGACGATTATTCTTCAAATGTGGCTCGGGAAAGCCAAAAGATTGGACACCCCTACCTAGAGATGTAAGATAAGAGACCTGGGAAATATGAAAGCATTGGTGGGTGGCAGACTTGCTGGAGACTTACTTGAGGAAAAGCTAGTGCCTGATCAAGAAGCTGCAATTCACAAAGAAACTGGAGCATGCGTTTGTTTTCATGGAACTGGACACGATGGGAATGACTGCTTAAGTAACTGAGACATTTCACAAATGGGACAATTTCACCCTGAGGGAAATCTTTTAGATTATGTATTGCCAATACTAAGGGATTCCAAATAGAATAATTCTAGGATCCCAGAGGGTTCAAATTTTGTTTGAGGATTGCTGTTAAAATTACAGTCCCAGAACACTCCTGAGGACTTCCTAGGTTAAGAAAATGGACGTCTATTCCAAGAGTCTCCTCTTTATCGGTGGATGATTCTTACTAACTTCTGCCACTCTGTAATATCCCCAACCCATTATTAAGTTGGCATATATTTCCTCAGCTTATATTGATTTGCAACTGGGCCTATAACCCTCAAAACACTTGGGAGTCTCCGAGCCCCCCTCCCCCTTCTCTTACTGTTTTGTCTGGCTTTGTTCCGTTTGCTTCCTCTATTTGTAATAACTTGTATTATTAGAGCGCTTTTGAGTTTACAATGCTTTCAAATACATTATCTCATCTGGCCTAAGGATTTGGCACTGTTGCTAGGCACAAGCAACCATCTGGGATCTCTGATTTACAAGTCTATCATTAACTCATCAACAAACAGTCACTGAACAGCTACTGTAGGTCAACCACTACATTGGGTTTGACCTGTGGGAAGTTGGAGAAAAACAAACAAACAAACAAAAATGGTATTATGATAATATTAGCTTCAACAAATTTTAAATTAAAGAATTAAAACAGCTATGAAAACTCAAGTTTCAAAAAATACTAGTGTTGTCTGAAATTTCACCCTGACTGTCTTCTGTCATTTCTCTACACAGAAAATACATAATTTTCTCATAATACCTGCTCATTTAGTGGTAGTCAAATGCAAATCAGGTTGGGGACATGGGCTTATGCCTGTAATTCCAGTACTTTGGGAGGTCAAGGTGGGTGGGTCACTTGAGGTCAGGAGTTCAAGACCAGCCTTGCCAACATGATGAAACCCCATCTCTACTAAAAACACACACACACACACACACAAAAAGCCGGACATGGTGGCATGCAACTCTAGTCCCAGCTACTCGGGAAGCTGAGGCAGGAGAATCTCTTGAACCCAGGAAGTGGAGGCTGCAGTGAGCTGAGGTTGCACCACTGCACTCCAGCCTGGCAGACAGAGCAAGACTCTGTCATAAAACAAAACAAAACAAAATAAAATAAAATAAAATAAAGCAAATCAATCTTTCTAAAAGAGTTTAAATGAAATCTAGATCTTCGAAATTGTACTCACTAAAAAAAGGAATCCATAGATCATTTGACAATAATACTCACTTTAATAATAGTTCTTCAGGAAAAATGATAAATATGAAATGCATGGATTGAGTATAACTTGGGCTCACCAGCTTCAGAAGTGTAAAAAATGTAGATATGGGCCTTAGAATTAAATGCAGGTCACATATACCTAATCTTCCAGTTCCCCAGGAGGGATGTCCTACATGGCTGCAAATCACACTTTGAGATACTAAAAATTAATATTATTAAGAGTCATTTAGAAATGTTAAATTATAAATCGTCAAAATTCTAAATATTTCTATTAGAAACAACATTTGCTGTTCAATTAGAAGTTTTAAACTGGATATTTTGTGAAATTTTTAGTTTGGGGCACCCATATAGCCCAGAACAGAAGTAATTTTTCATTCTGAACACAAAGTTATTCATGAGTCTTCAGACAAAGTTGGCTTCAAAATCATATAACATATTTTAGCCAACTAACTTTCACTATAAAATTTATGAGGAGCTTGTCCAACACTAGTATTTATACCAATAATTACAAGTCAAAAAGAAATAACTTTTCTAGCATTTTCTTCCAGAAGCCAGCTAAAACGCATGAAATAGTTTAATAATAGACTATTTCAACCTCTATTATATTAAACTACTTGACTAAGAGTATTTAACCTACAGCTTTCATAAATTGCCAACAATAAAAAGAAAACAACCAAAACAAATGTAAAGGAACAATGTCAGGGGATACTAGAAAATATCCCAGGAACCAGCAACTAGAATAGGGTCTGGTAGTTAATTTTCAGCTACTCAGAGTATATTGGTTACTTATAAGAACTAATTTGTAACCACTGTTGAAGTGTGCTTTTTATGCTAATGAGGGAAATTATGTTTTTGCAATGAACTTAGACCATTTGCGTGGGAAAATACACTTACTTCCATCTCACACTAATGGGAGTTTCTCATTCATCCTGGGTTCCTCATCAAAGTAGGTTTTCCTGAGTTGGAGATAATGCCTCTAGTAGAAAGTCTGTGGGTCACACCTGAGTGCATTCTTGTGGCTGCTACTTATGAGAGTTGTAAATCCGGACAGGTATTTTAACTCTCTGAGAACACTTCAAATGGGCTTCCTGCTGGTACCTACACCCACCCCTATCCCTATCCTATATGGAATTCGATGCCTACATCTATTCTTATATCTACACCTGTACCTATATCTCTACCTATACTGCACCTATAACTATATTTATATTTACACCTACACTTATCCCAAATACACCTGTTTCTACACATATACCGACACTTATGATGACATCTACACATACTTCTACACCTATACCTATACCTACACCCACACTTATACCTCCAACTACACTTATATCTATACCTATACCTACACCTATACATCTACTTCCAACTATACTATGTCTATACCTATACCTACACCTATACATATACCTATATCTATACTTACACCTATACCTATACCTCCAACTACACTTGTGTCTATACCTATACCTACACCTATACATATACCTATATATATACCTACACTATATGTAAACCTATTTCTATACCTATACCTGCACCAATATGTATACCTATGCCTATACACATGCCTATGCGTGTATCTCTGCCTAAGCCTATCTATACCTATCTGTACTCCTACACCTTTCCCTATGTCTATACTTACACCAACACCCATACCTACACCTATGCTATACCTATACAAATCCTATAGCTACTCCTAGACCTACACTTACACCTACATCTACACCTATACCTACACCTACAATGATACTTCTACCTATTCCTGTACCTATATCTACACCAATACTGACACCAATATGTGTACCTGCTGTGCCTGTACCTCCAAGTATACATTTGTTTACACCTACACTTATACCTAAATGTACACCAATATCTATACTTACACTTATCTTATTTTTATACTTTTACCTATACCTACACCTATGTTTATATGTACACCTACACCTATACTTATACCAATCTTATACCTACTTTTGTACCTATATCTATACCTACATTTACACCTATACCTAAACCTGTACCTATAGGCATGCCTATGCTTGTGTCTCTGCCTAAGCTTATGTATGCTTATGTGTACTCCTACATCTACACCTATACTTACACCTACACCATTGCCTATATCTATAGGTGTGCTTATGCCTATGTTTATGCCTAAGCCTGTCTATGCCTATGCCTCCTCCTGCATCTATACCTACAACTATGTTTCTCTCAAAGGGTTGTTTTGAAGATTGAAAGGAGATTTCAAAATTAGGATATCTAATGTCTCATAGTCATTGCTGGAATGTTGGCCTCAAAATGATTTCCTTGCTAGACTTAAAATTGATGGATTTCAATCCCTACTAAGTGGTCATTGCTGGATTTTGTGAAGAATGGGCCATCCAAATGAAGTTTGCAGTGGCTGCCAGTGGCACAAAACATCCAAGTTCTTGAAAACATGCATTTAAACCAGCTTTGATTTACTTGACTGAATAATGTGAATCTGTAATACAATATTCTTGTTTACTTTTTTACTTGGCATTGAGTGGCCTGGCCTCACCCTTATCAGGAACAGGTCCCATTCCCCCTCCCGGCCTGTGGGTCAGCTTTAATGGCCAGAGTGAAAAGCAACAAATTGCTATGAAAAAGGCGTATAACCAGAGGCCTGGAGTTCAAAAGGAGCATTTCAACCATGCGCAGCTGGAGAACCCCAACAGGATGGCAAGCAGGGTCAGAGTCCCAGCCCCTGGGCACAGGAAGGAGTGGAAGAGAGGTTCCTAGATATGGAGGAAGTCACAGTCGCTGAGAGCAGGCCTGTGAATGTGTCCCTTGGGTGGACAGTGAATACGCTGCAGAAATTACAGCAGTCAAACCTTCTCAGGAGCCTGTATATCCACGGAGACTTTTCCAACAACTACTGTGTGCTGAGCTTGGGGTGGGATTCTAAAGATACAAAGATAAGTAGAAAATAGTCCAGCCTCTGAACACTTCAGCTCCTCCATGGAGAAATATAGGATGTCCCTATAATATCAGCTGTAGGAGAAGGCCAGATAACGCTTCTTTCTTAATACCCAGAGATATTGCTTCATCTCAGGGTTGGGCAGAAAAGTTTATAGAAGCAGTGACATTTGAATTAGAACCTGAGACCAGGGAGACTTTCTCCAGATGCAGGTGAACAACACTTCTGGAGAGGCACAGCAGAGGCAAAGGTGTGAGGGGCAGGGCTGCAGGCATAGCACACTGTCCACTGATGGAGAAGACAGGAAAGTTAGCTTAAAAGTAACAACAGGCCAGGCATGGTGGCTCATACCTGTAATCCCTGCACTTTGGGAGGCCAAGGCAGGTGGATCACCTGAGGTCAGGAGTTCAAAACCAGCCTGGCCCACATGGTGAAACCCTGTCTCTGCTAAAAATACAAAAAAATTAGCCTGGCGTGGTGGTGGGCACCTGTAATCCCAGCTACTAGGGAGGCTGAGGCAGGAAAATCACTTGAACCTGGAAGGCAGAAGTTGCAATGAGCCGAGATTATGCCATTGTACGCTAGCCTAGGCAAGAAGAGCGAAACTCCATCTAAAAAAAAAAAGAAAGAAAGAAAAATAGCAAGGCAACCTGAGGCATCTAGAGTTTAGACTACCCTAAATCTAACCCCTCCCAGTATTGACACACATTAGTAAATGTGCATCTTTTCTAATGAATTTCACTTGTATATGTTTTGAGGTTTACTGAAATGAAGTTACTTTCACAGCTGCATTGTGCAGAGAACCTCAGAATTGCTTATTTAATTGCTCACAATTGCGCATTTAAAATAAAGCAAAAGTATAGTCAAAAATTCTCAGAAATAAAGAAAAAAGCTGCATATAACAAAACATGTAAGATTAACAAAGTGCAAGAGGATGTTTGAGAACCTCTCCTGCTCTGTGCTATAAGGAGGTTCTCCTGAGTCTGTCTAATAATGCATCAATAAGAAGAGTTATTTTCTTTACAAAATATCTTATTTCTGTGCTATGGTCCCCAGGAACTCCAGTTGTATCACCATTATGTACCCTTTGCATAAATGGATCTATTAAAATGTGCTCAACTCCGCTGCTTTCTATTGTTTTACACATTTGCTCAAATGAGGTTTGAATGAAGAGCACATTTTCTGATATTCATTAAGGATGTTTCCATCTTCTTACATTTCCTTGGCTTAGGCTTAGGCCCATTCCACACCACTATGTTTGGTTTAGGATTTAGTTATGCTCCCTCAGTACCAATAAATCCATACAAAAGATATGCATCTAATTGGAATCTTCTTTGGGATGCTTCCTTGACATTTTAAGAGAGTACAGCTTTCATCCCCAGTAGTGAACATGCTCTCAAAAGCACTGAAGCACATTTCCCTTCACAGAACAACAAAGGCCTAATTTTCCTTCTGCCTTCAGCTCCATAGGCAGAGGAAAGAGTGTGAAGAGCAAAGGCGTGGAACTGTGATCTGTGGCACTCTTCACACAAGCACTCACCCTCCTCACCACAGCTTCAGATATCTCGCCCTGTACCCTCAGCCCTGGTATCTGAGAGCCGCCATTTTGTTCTTGTCCGTCTGAAAATGAGGAGCTCACTGTTATTTTCTTGAATGCTTCTCTGTGAGGTTTAAAGATCAATTGCCCCAGGATGTGTGGACTGTCATCCACACCATTGAAACTAAAAATGCCAACGAGAAATGCACATCTTAGGAGTAACATAAAAGGTGAAAAGTAGATTAATGAATGGATGTATGGATGACTGAATGATTCAGTCAAGTAACTGCAGAGACTTGGGCCCAGGCCACACTTTGAAATTCTAAGTAGATGAGAACACCAACAAATCATTCAGCTATTTGTTCTGGCTAATCATTTCCCCTTCTGAAAAAGGGTAAACATAGACTGAGAATTCTGATGTGGTTTGCAAGTTTATTCCTCAGAGGTAAAATGTGGGATGATGACTATTTTATTATCTCTAATTACTACATTATACCATGTTTAATAAAACAGAGTGTTATCACTTCATGCTTTTCAAAATGTTTCACAACTGTTATCTCACACTATTAAAAAAAAGAGAGGAGAATGAGTTCTGTGTCTTCTTCAATCAATATTCAAATTTTCATGTGTTAAATTTTCCTTTATTGTATTTTTCTGTTTTATCCAAAAAAATTGATGTTCCTTTCTTGTGGAAGCAATTAAAAAAATCACCAATTACAATATAAAGTTCCTTTGTTAATTGTCCATAGACATTTTCATCAGGTTTTCAGAACCCATGCTATCCTAATTCAGAAGCTGGACATGGGACAAGCATTACTTCAGCATGCAGAGCACTGCCATAGGAAACAAATAGAAGCAAAGGGGAAAAGCCATAGTGAAACCAAAGTCTCCTCATTAAAACATGACGGAGAGCTCGTTATGCCCAACCAGCTTTTACTGCTGTGGCAGCAGCAAATGTGAATGGAAAACACCCAAGACAAGAAGCTGTGTTGCTGGATGTTCTCTGGGAAGAGTTAGACATTGATTAAAGAACCCGCAGGAGCAGGCTAGGAACTAGTCTCAGACATCTTTCCTCTCCTCCAAGTCAGTCCCTCTTCTAAGCAGAAGTGTGTGTGTGTGTGTGTGTGTGTGTGTGTGTGTGTGTGTGTGTGCTGGTAAGAACCTTGAGCACTCAGCCAACTCCAACCATGGAAGGAGGAAAACTTAAAGTTGGAAGGATCTGGAAGATCATCTGGTGAAATCCTCTCCCATCTCATGCATGAGTCACACTACAGTGTCTGACACAGGGCACTTCAGCCTTGGCTTGCATCTACCTCATGATGAGTGGCTCATCACCTGAAGAGGTGGTTTGTAGATGCACAGTTCTTATAGCAAAGTCATGATCTGATTCTATTGAAGTGCACCTACTTGTGGCATCATAGACTTGTTCAAGTCATATCTGTGGAGGTCACCTGTATCCAAGGCTCCTCCGAGGGGGCCTCCAGTCCATCCTCACATCCTCCACTGAGTGCTTTCTCTGTGGGTATGCAGAAGACAGAAGCCACACTGCTTAAGATGTGAGCAGCCAGCCCTGCCCAGCACTGACAGACACTGTCCCATACCCTACCAACCCACTAACGCTTCCGTAAATGCACTCTCAGGTTTCCTGAGTTTAGTCTAGAAAAAGTATGTGATACAGTTTGGGTATTTGTCCCTAGCCAAGTCTCTGGTTGAACTGTAATCCTCAAGCTGGAGGTGGTGCCTGGTGGGAGGTGACTGGATCTTAAGAGTGGATCCCTCAAGGCTTGGTGCTGTCTTCATGAGAGTGAGTGATTTCTTGCGAGATCTGGTCATTTAAAAGTTTTGTGGCACCGCTCCCCACAATATCTGTCTCCTGTTCCTGTTTTTGCCATGTGACATGCTGCTTCCCCTTTGCCTTCCACCATGATTGTAAGCTTTCTGAGGTCTCCCTGAACGCTGAGGAGATGCCAGCACGGGGCTCCCTGTAAAGCAAATTGTGTAAAACTGTGAGCCAATTAAACATTTTTTCTTTATAAATAACCTAGTCTCAGGTATTTCTTTATAGCAATGCAAGAATGGCCTAATACAGCACGGAACTCTGATTGCTGGCAATTGTGTGGACAACTATGCCTAAATACCCAGAAACTCCTAACTTTACATCACCCACTTAAATTGAATCCTGTGTATCTGGTTGCAGTTCTCTTCCTTTTTGAAACATTCTGAAGGTCAGTTCTGTCATCTATATCAGCTATCCCTCTGAGTTTGTTTCATGTACAAATCTTTTTAATTTTTAATGGTAACTTTTATTTTAAATTCAAGGGTACATGTGCAGGCTTGTTATATAGGTAAACTGCATGTCACAGGGGTTTGGTGTACAGATTATGCTATCACTCATGTAATAAGTATAATATTCCAAAGGTATTTTTTCTTATCCTCTCCCTCCTCCCAATCTCCAGTAGGCCCAGTGTATGTTGTTCCCCTCTTTCTGTCCATTTGTTCTCCTTGTTTAGATCCCACTCAAAATGGAGAATATGAAGTATTTGCTTTTCTCTTCCTGCATTAGTTTGCCTAGGATAATGGTCTCTTCGTTCATCCATGTTTTTGTAAAGACATGACTTCATGCTTTTCTGTGGCTCTGTAGTTTCCATAGTGTATAAGTACCAGATTTTCTTTATATTATCTTGTTGATGGGCATTTAGGTTGATTCCATGTCTTTGCTATTGTAAATAATGCTGCAATGAACATATGCATGCATGTGTCTTTATGGTAGAGTAATTTATAATCTTTTGGACATATACCCAATAATCCCATTGCTGGGTCAGATGGTAATTCTGTTTCAAGTTCTCTGAGGGATAACGACACAGCTTTCCACCATGGCTGAACTAATTTAGTTTCACCAGCAGTGTATATGTGTTCTCTTTTCTCCACAATCTCATCAGCATCTCTTATTTTTTGACTTTTTATAATAGTCATTCTGAATGGTGTGAGATGGCACTTCATTGTAGTTTTGATTTGCATTTCTCTAATAATGAGTAATGCTGAGCATTTTTTCATATGCTTGTTGGATGCATGCATATCTTCTTTTGAAAATTATCTGTTCATGCCCTTTGCCCACCTTTTAATGGGATTGCTTGTTTGTTTCTTGTAAATTTGTTTAAGTTCCTTATAGATGCTGGATATTAGACCTTACTCAGATGCAAAGTTTGCAAACATTCTCTCCCATTCTGTAGGTTTTCTGTTTACTCTGTTGAGAGTTTCTGTTGCTGTGCAGAAGCTCTTTAGTTTAATTAGATCTGATTTGTCAAATTTTGGTTTCATTGCAATTGCTTTTGGAGGCTTCATCATAAAATTTTTGCCAGGTCCTATGTCCGGAATGGTATTTCCTAGGTTATCTTCCATGGTTTTTATAGTTTTAGGTTTTACAATTAACTCTTTAATCCATCCTGAGTTTATTTTTGTATATGGTGGAAGAAAGGGGTCCAGTGTCAATCTTCTGCATATGGCCACATGTGCAGATCTTATAAGCATGTTTTTTGTGCCTTCATCCAAACCACTGAATAGAAGTTTGATAAAGATCAAGACCCAACAGCATGCCATTAAGGGTTTCCTCTTGATTGACCCCAATTAATTAGTAGCAGTCTTTGAACAGATTGTTAAGGCAGCTCTGATCTGTTTAACTGTGGCTTCATCTAGTACACAGGAATATCAAAAGGACAGCTACTTGCCAGGTGAAGTGGGAAGCCAGAAACTCACCACACTATTTGGTACACCAATTGAGAATGCTCCTTAAATCCAAGGATCACTCTTCATTAATCTTTATTTAACTAGCACCCAGCAAAGAAAGTTGACTAAATACAAAAAGAAAACATGTTGCTTGTCAAACTAACTGGGCTGGACCTGGAGATCACTGCTCCTTTTCAATTGCTCATTTGCCTGTTAATAATTCCTTCTGAATTACTGTCAGTGATCAATGCTGAACTGACTGGCCCAGCATTTCTGGAATTCATCCTTTTGCCAATTTTGAAATTGGAAAAATATTAGCCTTTTCCACTCATCTGACCCCTCTCTCACAATTCAACATTTTCTCATGGAAAATAACTCCTCTTTCCTATCTGCAAATACTCAAAGGCCCTGTGTTGTGACTCTGGTGGACCTGAAGCATTGACGCTTCCTGGAACATCTGATCTCCTTCTTGCTTGCTGTCCCCGCCCTGCAGTGGAGCAGAGTACTCTTACTAACGCGTCTCTGCTGTCAGCCTGAATGTTGTCTTCTGGTCGAAGATGATGGGAACACAATGGTCATCTAGAAGTGCTGCCCTCACTCTGTCCTCTCTGAGTATAATAAATTTTCCCAAGGGTGGGCCTATCCTTTTCTTTCTGTACTTGCTTTGCATGTATCAAGTAGTTTCATCTGATGGCTGATAATAAAGTGATGGATTTCTCAGAAATTGAAAAGTGGAAAGAAGCTTAGGGTGTTGCCTTCCTCACTTTAATTTTCTGGAGAACAAAAGTAAAGTAATAAGTACTAAAGCATTCAGTGCTATGGTCTGTCAGTAATTTGTAAAATAAATAATAGAACCTGAAACACACAGATGATGAGTATATAAATTACATGTTCAAAATTTGAACTTATAAAAGAATCTAGCAGAAATTAAATGCAAAATTTGTGAGTGTTAAATGTTCTGTTTGTTCTCATGGATTTCATTAACTATAGAAAATAACCAACTAATTTAAATATTAATTACAATGATCATTATTAATTGAACTGTAAGTAATAGTTATTTGAAAGTTTTGCTATAATGTTATAAAAGAAGAGTGTCAAAATACACAAGAAAAACAATATGTGCATGTTATTTCTGTCTGTGGACATGCATCTCTCAGAGGGACCAAAGCTGGAATAATTCTCTGTGCCAGCTATTTTTCCAAGATCCTGACTTATTTCGAATATCTTTTGGTAATTGGTTCCTATTCTTCTGGCAAGCCACCTGTAAGCTAAGGCAGAAGCTAAGAAGGAGTAAAATGGGTGGAGTTGATATGATTTTAGCATTACTTCACGATACTGTAATGCAAGCTCTTAGCTCCTGAGTCCGCACATTTTTTCACAGGGTGTGTGGTTGATTTATTAAGGCTATTCAGGTCAAGGAATATGAGTTTTTATTTCATTTAAAATTTAAAAAGAGATTTGTTCAGAGAAATATTGAATTTGGGATATTTATCTATGATTTAAAACAATAATATAAGTCAATGCAAAGTCAGCAATTCTAGTGTAAGACTTATTTGGTTATGAGAAGTATTGGTGCCTGTAAGTGAATGCTACTTTTGCTTCTATTATATCAATGTAATTTAATTGAACCCAAATAAAGCTAAACCCAAGGCAGGTATTTTATGTCACTACAAAATTTGAAATTTAATTATATAAAAAAGAATTGGCCTTTTTTTTTTTTTTTTAATGCTTTGGTGCTCCTCTACACCTATGCTATGTGTTAAAGTTGGGCTATGAGGAAATTCTGTTGGAGAGAATCAGCATGGTACCATGCCGTGGCAGCTGCTGGATGGTGGTGTGGACAGTCCTCACCAGGCCTTGCTGCTGATGCGATCCAAATCCAGAGTGTATGTGTGGGGGCAGGGGGGTGGTTTGCTCTTCTATGTGTAATCCCAGACCAGTGGCATCAGCACCACCTGAAAACTGGAAGACACCCCGGGATCCCTGAGTCAGAAACTCTAGGAATGGAATGCAGCAATCTTGTCTTAAGAATCCCTCCAGATGGTTCTACTCTATGCTAAAGTTCAGAAACCACCGATCCAGGTCACACTCCCTAGAGACTGAACAATTTTGCTGGAAGCAGCTTAATTCAAGATCAACACAGGACACATGCCTGTGAAGCACTAAGAAAAATAGAAATGGTGGAATCTGATTTTTATATACCAAAGACAGGACCAAGTCCAACAGTTTCAATATTCCTTCAAGGCCAGAAAATAATGTCTTACAAATCACAATTCTGGGTAGGAAAGAACTAAGCACAGCACTGGAGAGGTGACGATGTCCTTCAGCAGTTTACGTCTCGGGGGATCCTCTAGTACGAACAGCTTAAGGTGATTTTCAAGGTTATCTGTGTTATGAAGAGTCTGCTGAACAAGTTAAGTGTCTTATTGTATGTATTCTAATTGTCCAATGAAGATTTTTTTTGAGGTTATCTAAATTATCATCAAAATCTGCTAATCTTCAAATAGAGTATTTTATTTATCCCTCATTTTCAAGTCATTGATTAACAACTAGCTATAACTAACATTGCTTCCAAATGTTTGAAATTAATGAGTCCAGGCCGGGCGCGGTGGCTCAAGCCTGTAATCCCAGCACTTTGGGAGTCCGAGACGGGCGGATCACAAGGTCAGGAGATCGAGACCATCCTGACTAACATGGTGAAACCCCGTCTCTACTAAAAAATACAAAAAACTAGCCAGGCGAGGTGGCGGGTGCCTGTAGTCCCAGCTACTCGGGAGGCTGAGGCAGGAGAATGGCGGGAACCCGGAAGGCGGAGCTTGCAGTGAGCTGAGATCCGGCCACTGCACTCCAGCCCGGGCAACAGAGTGAGACTCCGTCTCAAAAAAAAAAAAAAGAAAGAAAGAAATTAATGAGTCCACAGCAGCAGAAAGAGGACTCCAGTCAGGCGCACGTTGGCTCAAGAACGGTGAGAGGATGAGTCAGGAAACCAGAGATTCAGCCCTTCTCGTATGCTTACCTCTCCTATGCCTGTGTTCAGACTCATGCAGAAGTTTCCTATGGTAGCTTTGCATGTCTGCAGACAAAAAGGACAAGTAAAGGCAGACATGTCTATTTAAACAATTAGCAGTTTTAACAGACATTTAAAACATATACCAAGTCACACGTGGCCACTTTAGCTGATGGCTGCTCTATGTGCTGGAGAGTTTATCCATACAGGCTTCAAGACACAATCTTCCTTCCACCAAGAGTTTATTAGGGATACTTTGTAATATAACACTAAAGACTACTCAAAGAGACTCATGCACTCCCTTCCACATGCCTGAGAGTTTGAGAAATAGACACGTCGCGAGTGAATGAAAAGTCAGCGCTGGAAAGACTCAGAACATGCACAGCCTACCTTCAGGATTTGGCCCAAAATAACCATCCTGGTTCAAAGCAGTTGGTGACTGACAAACAGTTTTTACTAGAGGATACCCTGAGACCATAAACTGCTGAAAGACGTTGTCACCCCTCAGTGCCGTGCTTAGTTCTTTCCTACCCAGAACTACAATTTGTAAGATGTTATTTTCTGGCCTTGAAGGAATATTGAAGCTGTTGGACTTGGTCCTATCTTTTGCATATATGAGAAACAGATTCCACCATTTCTACTTTTCTTACAGTGTTTCACTTGCATGTGTTCTGCGTTGACCTTGAATTAAGCCGCTTCCAGTTGCATTTAAGTTGCTTGTCAGTTCACGATCTGTACTTCAGCTTCTTTCAGAAAAGGTTACTGGAGCCAAGAAGAAAGTAGTACTAACACTAATGCTATGGTTCCAGCATCAACACTAGCAAAATCCCTCACGTTCCCCCAGCTGGGGGATCTCTGGCAAATGCTCTCACAGTGCCCTGTGCTGCTTGTCCACCACATTTGTGATACTGTCATTGAGTATCTGTGTTTCAATGTGTCTTTTCCACCAGAATGCAAGTTTCAGGAAGGCAAACAGCACATATTTTATATTCTGCACTCTGTTTTTCATATCCAGTAGCACATCTAGCATATTGTAGGTATTCAATACATTTTTGTATAATTATAAGCAAATACATAATAATATATACATATAATATATACATCATATATTGATATTACAGCACATATCACATGGTAGTTTTTCACATTCATTTTCTTGCCTGGGTTTCTTGCTGAGCTGAATAGAATCATTCTTCAACCCACATCTAGTGCAATGCCTGTTATCTAGGGGATAGCAAATTGTTTTATTATTAAGGGATAACTCTTGAGATCTAGGAGTGAGTAAATATGGCCTGAATTCTCATTCTCACTGCTGATGAAGGACTGTTAAATTAACCATTCTATGTTCCAGTGTTCTCATCCATTATACAGACATTATCATATTTATTTTTATTTCCCTAACACATTCTAAGGCTATAGGGAAAAAATGATGGGACAACAGAGGGAGCCTTGAAAACAAAGGTATTATGTGATTCTGTAAAAACAATGAAGCTATTATTTCTGGTCTACTTTTCTCCTTTTGAAATATCTGTCCTATTCTAGTAACTTAGGCAGAATCTGAATAAAATACTCTCCCCATTTTACTGATTATAATCTCTAAGTAGCATTTTCCTTCTTAGCACATGACTAAAAACTATGCAGTGAAAGATAGAGATCTGCCATATAGACCTATCCTGTTTCAATTTCCTCTGCAGATGTTTCAATACTACTTAGAGTGTCCCAAACCCAGAGGACTTATCCTCAGTCACCCATGATTCCTTTTGCAGCCAAAATGAGAATTAGTCTCCCTAGAAGCCCACAAAGGAGGTGGCTGAGGGGCCATGAGAAATGCAGCATGTGATGGTTAATTTTATGTGACAACTTGGCTGGGCCATGAGATTAAACATTACTGTGGGTAGGTCTGTGAGGGTGTTTCTGGATGAAGTTAATATTTGAATTTTTGCAGTGAACAGAGCAGACTGAGCTCCCCAGCATGGGTGGGCCTCATCCAATCCACGGAGGGACTGAATGGAACAAAAGGGCTGAGTAAGAAAGAATTTACTGTTTTCCTGCCTGAATGTCTTTGAGCTGGGACGTTGGTCCTTTACTGCCTTTGGACTCAGACCTGGACTGACACTTACACCATCAGCCCTTCTGGGTCTGCAGTTTGCTGGATACAGATCTTGTTACTTCTCAACATATTTAATTAAATGACACAATTCCTCTGGGGAACCCTGACTAATACACGGTGCGTGCAGAACCTCAACATCACTGAAACCCTCCTGGTGACCACAACTTCCCACCCTGATGTCCAGCTCCAGGAGCAGGGAATATCCTACAGTAGCTGCAAATTAATAAGAATTAAAAGGCCTTTTTTACCCATAACCTGATTGCCGGGCCACATATTGATGATTGAAAACACCCACCCTGTTATGTATCTTCTCACCAAGGTGATGAAGACCAGGATGACAGAGAAATTGTAATCACAGAGGTAGAAACAGAGGACATATTTGAAAAAAAAAAAATCACACATTAAACAATGTGGGATGCGTCTGAGCAGGGTTGAGGTGGGGAAGTGTAAACCCATATAAGCCATTTAGAAAAGCAATGCTAGGCACCACCTTCTTGCCACTGCCTTAACCACATTCAGGCACCTCTTCTTTCAGAAGCATTGCTGGAGTGTGATCGGCTCTCCAGTCCACAGCCTCTTCTGGGTTGGAATGGTGAGAACATATACCAGGTCTAAAGCCAAGCTTGCAATAGGAATTAGACAAATTCAAAGAACTAAGAATGTCAACATGATCTTTTCATGACACTTTGGAATATAAAGTAAGTCATGCCCAGACATATTGTGCTCTGCAGTGGTGGCACCATGGGGAAGGTGCTCCCTTCCCCTTGGGAGGAGATGGGTCATCCTCCACCTCCAGTCTATGGCACTGCTGAGCCTCGAAGCATCCATTTGCAATGTCTATGCTCTCGGGGGTATTCTTCCACCTAGTGCATGATACTTATAAATGGAAAGGTACAGAGAGTTGTGTAGCCAAATTGTAAGCATAGGAATATTGGTGTAAAACAGAAGGTGTAAAGAAATGAAGCCTCTTTCTATCTCCAGTAATTGTGATTTAACGACTTTCTTTTTTGAGACACAGTCTTGCTCTGTCACCGAGGCTGGAGTGCAATGATGCAATTGCAGCCTCAACCTCCTGAGCTCAAGTGATCCTCCTACCTCAGCCTCCTGAGTAGCTGGGACTATAGGTGCATGCCACCACGCTTGGCTATATTTTTTGTAGAGATAGGATCTTGCTATGTTGCCCAGGCTGCTCTTGAACTCATAGCCTCAAGCAATCCTTCTGCCTCGGCCTCCCAAAGTGATAGAATTACAAGTGTGAGCCACTGCACCTCACCTAACTATTAATACTTCCTTGATAGAAAGAAGTTGAAAAGATAGCTCTTGCTAAAAGAATGAGGGAAAGGGTCTGCAGCTTTAAAATCTAACTCTAACAGCAAACTTCATGAGATGAAACCAGGCTTCTCATGAGTCTGAGAATGACGGTAGCTGAAGTCACCCCAGAACTGTGATTTCCTGTTGAATGTGGCAGCTCAGATCATTGTGTGCCAAAAGATTGCTTGGCGTCAGAGGTATTCAGGGTGGGTTCCATACAAGCACCATAAAATAAATAATAAACATCAGTTATTTTAAACCTGACAGTGGTACTCAGCCTGGGATCAGAACAATCCTGATGAGTGCCCCAACTATGTGAAGAGAACCTCAGGGCATAGCTGGACAAAGTACACAAGTCAAGAGAAAGCCGAGCTGCTCGCGGTCCAGAGCATGGGGAGTGCGGGAGGAAGTCTGGGGAGGAAGAGGGGCAGGAAAACGGAGACGTGGCCAATTAGAGGAGGCTCCTCAGAGGCTGCTGGGATGAGGAGTGACAAAAGACCAGCAGCAGTGGCCAGCTAACTGAGAAGGGGTAAATGTCCCATGGAAGTCACTTGGTATGGTAATGGCAGAAGATCTCTGAATGAAACAAGGTTTAGTGCTCATTCTTAAGAAGTTTCGCGTATTGTCCTAGATAATGAACATTGCTGCTGCTCCCAAAACGTTCCTACTAACAAACATCTTACATATGGACTGTTTGAGGTGTTGAGATCAAAGAGAATGACTTCTGTTTCGCAGACTGTGAGAAGAGTGAACAAGAGACCAGGTGCCTTGAGAAATACAGAAGGGAGATGAGAAGGAAGGAGGCCTGAGTTTCTCAAACCCTGCACATTCCCAGAAATGACTATTTTCAGGACTGACCCTTCGTTAGTTCTTGGGAAGCAATCTCTGAGTTCTGGAATGTTCTGCCTGGGAAGAATGTTTTTGTATGGCTGAGGCCTTGGGTCACATGGCACCAGTTGAACAGGTTGTTAATGCTAGCAATGTGATTTATGCTGAGTGCCTAATTCTGCTCTGGAAAACTGGAATCTGAGTATCTGAGTTCAGTCATATAAATGCTTCAGGTCTGCAGGACTGGCTCCCAATAAGAACCCTGGACACAAAGGCTCAGGTGAACTTCCTAGACACCAACACTCAGGTGAGCTGTATGGAAACCAATGCTCAAGTGAGCGTCCTAGACACCAACACTCAGGTGAGCTGTATGGAAACCAA
>NC_045437.1:4502138-4549061 GCF_002776525.5 Piliocolobus tephrosceles
GTGAGCGTCCTAGACACCAACACTCAGGTGAGCTGTATGGAAACCAATGCTCAGGTGAGCGTCCTAGACACCAACACTCAGGTGAGCTGTATGGAAACCAATGCTCAGGTGAGCGTCCTAGACACCAACACTCAGGTAAGCTGTATGGAAACCAATGCTCAGGTGAGTGTCCTAGACACCAACACTCAGGTGAGCTGTATGGAAACCAATGCTCAGGTGAGCATCCTAGACACCAACACTCAGGTGAGCTGTATGGAAACCAACGCTCAGGTGAGCTTCCTGGACGCCAAGGCCCAGATGAGCTTCCTGGACGCCAAGGCCGGGTGATGTTCCTGGACACTCAGGCTCAGGTAAGCTTCTGTGGTTGGTAACAGTTCGCATACACTGTTGCACAATATTGGGAGAAGTAAGCGTGTCTGTGGGACTCCACTGTAAGAGGACGCCTGGAAGCTCTATTCCTCTGATGGAATAATTCCCTTTCCTTTGCTGTACTAAACTGCAACTGTAAGTATAACAGCTTTTCTGAATCCTGTAGGTCTTTCCAATGGATCGTAGAAGCTGAGGATGGTCTTGGGACCCCCCAACATAGAGAGGGAGAAGTTAACAGGTGTAGGATAACAGCTTAAGGAAAAAAAAAAACAAAAACAAAAAACAGGAAAAGGCCGCTTGTGCAAATCCTATTCAGTAACTGTAAAGAGAAATGATTTCCACTGTCTGGAAGTTTCAGCCTTTATTTTCCAAAATAAAAAATGGACAATCTTATACAAAAGATAATTGGAGCAGAAATAATTGTATGTGTTCTTTCCTCCTTTTCTGGTCTAGATTTGTCTTCATTTATCAACTTTAAGTGTTATTTTATCATGTTATGTTGAATCCATTTTTGTGAGCTATGTGACCTTATTTTTGTAAAAAGGTTGGGGGTGCAATCATTAGTCAGTGTTTCAAATTAATATCTTGCCAATGGCTCTTGTGACCCAAATCAGGTAAATACGACCTAAGAACATGTCACTCGACTTTGTCATGTATGCCCACCACCACAGCATGCTTCCAAGAATCCCGAAAATCCCCCTGTCATGGAAAGACAGCAACGTCAGCTCTCTCCGGCATCTTATTTTTCTTTCCAGCTTAAAAGTGAATTGGGTTTACTACCTACATGACTGGATTTACCCACTTCTTAGACCCTGATTCTGTAGTCACACTTGAACTGTTCGGCTCAGTCTCTTCATATCTAAATAAGGGCAGACATGTGGATTCTGGAGTGGGCTGCACTGATTGACCCACTGCAGGTTGAATGAACTTCTCTGTGGATCCATGGCCTCTCTTTGACTGACAGACAAATAGAGAACAAATGTACCACCAGCAGTTCTTAAGAGGCTTTTTTCCAATTACAGCATATTTTTAATATGTCTGTGCTTTATGAATCATTCCTTTGAAGTCATCCTAGTGTTTTGTTTTGTTGGGTGTTTTTTATAAATTGATGACTATAAGCTAGTATTTATATTATTTAACAAATCTATTTTGTATGTGTCTATTTGCTTTGTCGTTCAGCACACTGTTTAGTCCGAGAATCCACAAGCACAAACTGTTACATCAGGATAAAAGTTCCTTACAACCTGGCCTGGGGTTGGGAAGTGCCTCGTAATGCCTGACTCATTAATGCAGTCTATAAATGATTGTCGAGAGTTTTACAGATGGTGCATATTTTTGCCAGCCTCCCCTTTCTAGATACACTAACTAATGTGGACTTATTATTTTCTGCCAGCTAAGCACGCAGCCTTGGTTGGTTCCAGGTGGGAAAGGAGTTGGTGATTCAGTGGAGCCTCACCGTAGATCAAAGGCAGACTCTCCACTGGGAAAATATGTGTTGTTTGCAAAAGCTCCAGAAAAATCAAGACAATTCTCACAGAAACAGAGCACTGTTTACAAATACATTCCAGAAATATATGAGCTAGGTCGGACTTTTTAAAAATATTTTTTTCAATAGAATACTTTTAAAACTTCAGTGGGCCTCTCAGACATCTATCCTGCTTTGCCAAGCCAAATATGAGGCTTTCCATGCAATCCTGCAGCCCTGCAGGGGCTTTTCCATGCATCCCTGCAGTAAAATTTAAATTTGGTCTCTTTTTGTTCTCTCTTTTAATTGCAAGAATAAAATTACTCAAGAATAAGTTATGCAAATTGGTGACAGTTACTTCTGTCAGGGACTAAGCGCTACATTCTTACAGTAGGTATTTATTGAACTTGGTTGATTTAGCAGATGACCTCATAGATGAAAGAGACTCTAAGTGTCATTCAGCCCACATTTCTGAACGTACAACTAAAGAAACCAGAACAACAGTTGACTGAGGCTTTTGCACAAGAGTATGCTGTTTGTGAGGATGAGGGATGAGGTTCAAATTAAAACTAGGTGTGTCAGGCTGGCTAGCTGTTCACCGATCTGGCTATTTTCTTCCTGAGCACACAGTGACATGGCGTTTTATGGGTCCCTGGAGGTGAGATGTGGCCTGTAAGGTAGGTGCATGGATGTGCTTTGGTCAGGAGTAGGCCGAGGCCAACATCCAGGCCAGAGTGACTCAGCAAGTTCAGGATGCAGGCACAGACTCCACTTGTTACATAACCTGTTTGTGTAAGTCCATACTTGCCTCTGAACCACTATCGTCTGAAAAAGGTATAACTGCCTTGCTGATACTGTAGGGGCTCGGCCTGCACTTGTGGGTCTTGAAAGAAGAGGGTCTGGGTTCAGGCGCATCTGGTTCACTCCAGTACCCACTCCACGCATATGCTTCGGCTGGTGGTAAACGTTGCTGAGGTGAGTAGAAAGAGAATTCCAAAGTGGGTATAGCATTTATAAAAATGGACTCCCTCTCATTGGACAAATGACTCTCTGTGTGGCGCCCAGAAAGAGAGTCATGCTACTGACCCCTGTAAGGGAGATCAAGTTGCCTTGAAGACAGGTGGGGGGAGCCAGGAACTGGCGTGTGCTGAGACAGAAAAAGAGTTAAGCTGCTGACCCTGAAGGCAAGAAAGAGCCGGCTGTGCAGCTGTGGGTAGGAGCAGCTGGAGCAAGCAGCCAAGAGAGCAGACAGTGAGAGAAAGTTGCTGATGGGAGAGCTGCTGCTAAGAAAGCTGGTGAATAAAACCATATTCACCTGCCTACAGCCCCCTGAGTGTTCTCTCAGCTATCTGCCCATCCACTCACTCCCCTTCAGACCTCAGTTGAAGCACGCGACCTTGGAAGTCATGAGCTGTTACAAGACGAAGAAGCACGTATCTCCAGTCACTGCGTGGGGAAGAGCTACCCACACACCAGGAGCATTGTTTGTATTTTACATGAGAGAACAAGTAATAAACATCTACACAAAAATAAGTTGCAACCTATGAATTCAAAAGACAACAACTACAATAAACAGTATAATAAATGAGCTGCACTGAAAAAGCAAAACCAAATAAGCCAGTATTGACTTTAGATGTTACTGTGTAGTCGTAAGAAGGTTTTCGTGTTGTTGTAGTTGTTACTTGAAGGGTAGTGTTAGGATTTCTTGCTTTCATACCTAATGGGTGACTTAGCCAACTGGCTTCATACACAAAAGCAGACTTTTTTTTTTAATTTAAAAATCCATGTTTCCAACAGTTGTGCAAAGTGGATCCGATATAGTTGGAAGCAAAAGGGTTTTAGCACAGTTTCCAATGAATGTCTGTGTTGAATATGCACAGTGGTGATTCGTGCTGAAGCAGGATGGGCTCATAAGGAGTTTGTAGATGCAGATAAGTTTGGGCCACAGAGATACCTTCAATCTCTCTTGGTTTTCAACACTTTTACAGAAAAATTGTGTCTGTTTTTTGAATGCCCAAGGCTGTTTCCTTTGATAAAAAGTTTTGTTTTTATTATTATTACATAAAATAAGTAAGCAAATAATCTCAAAACAGAGTATGTTGTGTTTCCGATAATAACAAGGTAGCCTGCCATGTCTAGTTATTTCTAAGGTTCTCAAGACATTTGAGAATTGCATGCACTAAATAATAAAATAACATCTAAACTGTAAGGGTTCTGAGATACACCCCTGACTCTTTTACTTGTTTTTTGTTGGAAGGCAGTTATTGCAAGACTAATTTTCTTCATCCGTCCAATGAGAGGGAGGCAATTTTGACAAATGCTATACCCACTTTGGAATTCTCTTTCTACTCATCTTAGAAACATCTACCACCAGCTGAAGCATGTTCAAGTGGCAGGAACTGGAGTGAACCAGATGCTGCCTGAACCCAGACCCTCTTCTTTCAAGACCCACATCCAGAGGCCATTTCACATAGTCCCTACAAGTAGACACTGCCAGTGACCTAGTGACACTCATCACTTCCAGGCCCATGCAGGGAGATTTCCACATGCTTTAATCTTTCCCTATCCCCTCCCAGGATTGAATGCAGAATTCTCTGAGTAACCAAAAAAGGGCACAGTCCTTGCTGGAGGGGGCTGGGAACCTGAGTGAGCACCTGGAAGGTGCTCCAATAAAAACACCTGGTATTGGACTAGAGTGTGAAGGAGAAATAAACTTCTGTTGTGTTAGGCCAGTGAGAATGGAGACTTTATGTGTTAAATGACCTTATGTTACCTTTGTGCAAACAGACATCTTTTTTAAGTTTTTCAAACTAAAATATATATGAGGCATTCAAGGGTAAAATTTCAGTTCCCTCTCCTTAACCTGAAACTTACACATGGCTCACTTCATGAGCCCACATTGACAATGGCTGCTGACTGCTTTATAGAAGCTTAGGCTATGGGTTCAAAGTCAGGGCTTCTTAGCCTTGGCACTACTAATATTTTAGGTCAGATAATCCTTTGTTGTATGTGTATATGTGTGTGTATGTATGTGTGTATGTATGTGTCTGTGTGTGTGTGTCTGTGTGTGTGTGTGTGTGTGTGTCTGTTGGGGGAGCTGCCCGTTCAATGTAGGATGTTTAACAGCATCCCTGGCCTCTACCCATTAGATGCCAGTAATGTCTCTCTAGTTGTGACAGCCAAACATATCTCATTGTCAAATAGCTCCTTGGGGCAAAATTGCCCCAACTTTGAGAGTTATTAAAGACCATCAAACGTGGATAATAGTTAAAGAGGCAAAAATCACATTGTATTCAGGAGCTGCTGCAATAAGAGTAAGAGGCCTCAGTATAGTACTGAGCTCAAGTGGAGATTTAGAGTCAAGGACCAGAGTGGGGATCAGTAGATAGAAACTCACTAAGGGGAAACATCAGGGACAGAGGGGATTCTGGTTAAACCAACCTCCCAGGATTCCTGTGGAAGGCAGGCCAGGATGATCTGACAGCACCTGTGGGTGGTGAGCGTGAGTTTGATCAAATACTGAGGGAGAACAGTCTGGCTAAATGTATTTAACAAAACTCTTACTAAATCTAGGGAGTGCAATCCCATGAAGGACAGACACTGAAACCCAAGGTTGAAGTCTAAGTGAGAAGCAGACTTAGGAAAGCCTGACAAAAATTTCATCAAGAATAAGGTCTTTGTTGAATCAATGATCTAACTCAGAAGAACAGCAAGTTAACAGAAACACATAACTATTTAGTCACTTTACAAAACATTAGAATCACACAACCTTAAAGACTGATGGGAACTTAGAAATTCTCTAACACCAGCTGCCGTTTCTAACGGCATGTAGAATGTAGAAATTCTAACACCGAATTTCTACATTCGGTCTTTCCTGGCGTCCGGAGTCACGGAGTGCCAGGGAGCTAACACCCATTTACCTGTGGATGGCAGGACTTTCCAGAAACCAACCAAGTCACAAGGGCACATTAAATTCTAAAAGAGAAGTGAGGGACATCTTGTGCATGCCACAGATGGCATTGGCTCAAATTGTTGCTTATGTTAGCTTTTACTAAACACTCATAAACCACTTTCTTAATTTCTAATGCATTGGTGTTGCTGTTTTTACTAAGGCATCATGAGATTATAATCAACATGTAATTTAACAGAAAATCAGTTATCTGGGTGACAGATAAGTTGGATGTTAAGTAGATACTTCATTTCCTACAGTGTGTTGTGCTGTACGTAATATTTTATACAGAGAATACAGTTTAATTTTAAATTCAAAGTTTATTCATTTTTGACTGAATGCCCACATTACACTTTCTCATATTCCTACTCTTTATACTTTAGGGTAAAATAATAGCCTTTATCTCATCTACTCCAAACATGCCTCTTCCCACACACTATTGAACATATGTACCTGATGAAAGACATGTGGTTGCTTCAAATATTGAAAAACACACATAATTTATTTTCAGTGCATTCTTTTTTGATATTTTTAAACTGCCAATATGTCAAGAAAAACAGAAATATCAATATAGGTAAATTTCCTTTTGCATTGTATGCACATGCACAGTATGTATGTATACACCACATACACACAATATATATACATATATTTGCATATATATGCATAGTCAGCAGTTAGCATCCAAGTGGGATTATGCTAGAAATCTTTAAGCTCACAATCTGCATTAGACAGCATATCAAAGGCTGGACTTTGGCTCTCAGCAGATTTTGATAGTCTACAAAAGAGTAGGGGTCATTGCTGTAGGGGCAGGTGGTGATTTGTGAAAGGAGATTTGATCTAAGAAATGCCTTACTCATTTTCCCTAGGAAACCTAAGGAGATGTTTACAACCATGTCTTGTCTTAAAACGGTCTTAACACATGAACCTGTACAGTTTACAGTATAATTTATCCAAAGTGTAAGTCTTGAAATGCTTGAATGGAGGATAGACCCATCAACCACGTTAATCCAGGAGCTGCTTGCACCATGTGGCACCTCTATAATCAAGTATGTTCTTTGCAATGTTAGTTCACTAAAAAGATTCAGTTTATAGATGACCCCGAATTTGGGTTGATCTTTGCAGCTATCACTGAAACAATGAGAAGTGTTCAAGCTCATTCATTGAGCTTTCCTTCTGCCTCACTTTCTCCTTCATCTTTTTATTAGTTTCTTTCTTTGCAACCCTAGAGCTTACTCCTTGGACCTCTTTTTTCATCTATAATCACTCTGTTGATAAGCTCATCACAGCTCACAGTTTGAACATTTCTTGTATACAGATTACTTCCACATTTTAATTCCCAGCCTGGTACTTTTTTCTACAATGTAGATTCCTACATAGAAAGTATTTATTCACCACTAGATGTATTTGAGCATCTCAAACCTTAAAGGGACCTAAGATTCGTTCTTTATGTATTTCCTCAAATCTGCTTCTTCCTCATTCTTCCCCATTTTTGTAAATAATAACTCCACTCTTTCACTTAATTCAGCCAAAGACAGGTGAATTCCCCCTGACTTCTTTCTTGTCATAATCCATGAGATATGTGACAGCAGTTCCTGGTGGATCTAGCATCAGCATACACCTTGAATCTCACAACACCCATCACCGTCACTATAATCTAAGCCACAGATATCTTTTTCCTTTAATTGAAGTAAAAGTATACATAGAGTGAAACGCAGATGTTAACCGTGTAATCCAATGAGTTTTACAAACGCATATGATATGATTTGGCTCTGTGTCCCCACCCAAATCTCATCTCGAATTGTAATCCCCACATGTCGAGGGAGGAACCTGTAGTCCCCACATGTTAAGGGAGGGAAGTGATTGGATTTATGTGGAAGGTTTCATGCTGTTCTCATGATAGTGAGTGGGTCTCATGAGATCTGATGGTTTTCAAAGTGGCAGTTTTTCATGTGCTTACTCTCATTCTCTCCAGCCACCTTGTGAAGAAGGTGTTTGCTTCCCCTTCACTTTTCTCCATGATTTGAAGTTTCCTGAGGCCTCCCCAGCCATATGAAACTGTGAGTCAATTAAACATTTTTCCTTTATAAATTACCTAGGCTCTGGAAAGTTATTTATAGAAGTGTGAAAATGGACTAAGACAAGATACATCCATGTAACCAACACCCAATCAAGATACAGATGTTTGAAAATATTTTCAAAATATTTTTAGAAAAGTTTTCAATATTTACTTTGCTCCCCTGACAACTTAGTATGGAGTCAAAGAACCAAACTAGTTTGCTTTATCTTCAGAGAAAAAGTGAGTTTTGTTTGAAATTATGCTTTCAAGATACATATGGATGGAATTCAAATTTGAAGAACTTGGTTTTTGTTGCATTAATTTTGTTTTGTTTGTGGAGTCAGCAGACCTCTCTGCAGGCACCCGTTGCTTAACAGCTTTATTGGAATACAATTCATGCACCATGAAGCTCGCCATTTCAAAGAGTACAATTCAGTGGTGATGAGTATATTCACAGAGTTGCGCAACCATCCCTGTATCTAATTCCAGAATGCTTTCATCATCTCACAGAGACACTCCATCCTCGCTAACAATCATTCCCCATTCCTCGCTTTCTCTAGCCCCTGGGAACCACTAATGTACAATACTTTCTGCCTCTGAGGATTTGCCTAAGCTGGCTATTTCAAATAAATGGAACCACATAATATGTGATCTTTTGTGTCTGGCCTCTTTCACTTAGCATAATGTTTTCAAGGTTCAGCTGCATTATATCATGTATCAGCACTTCATTTTGTAATGGCCAATTATTATTCCATTATACGGACATCCCATATTGTGCTCATCCATTCATCACATGGTAGAAATTTTTTATGGTTTCCACTTTCTGACTATTATGAGTAATGCTGCAAAGAACATTCATGTTAAGTTTTTGTATGATTACATATTTTCAGTTGTCTTGAGCATGTAAGTAGAAGCGGTATTTCTGTAGCACAGGGTAATGACATAATTAACTTTCTGAAGTATCATCACACAATTTACCTGCTTCACTACTTCACCATCTTACATTCATATCAGCAATGTTTGAGAGTTCAAAGATCCCATATGTTCCAACACTTCCTTGTGTTTCCATCTTCTGATTGTCATCATATCACTGTGGCTTTCATTTGCATTTCCTAGTGTCTAATGATGTAGAGCACATTTTAAAATGCTTATTCACCCTTTTATATCTTTTTGCTGAAGTATCTATTCAGATCCTTTGAATGATTTTAAATTGGCTATTTTTTAGTATCAAATTGTAAAAACATAAATACAAAATAAAATGTTTATTAGAGATATGATTTGCAGATATTTTCTCCCTTACTGTGGCGTATCTTCTCACTTTCTTGGTGATTTCCACTGAGGCACAAAAGTTTTAAATTTTGATGAAGTTTAAGTTATCTTTCATTTCATGGCTTGGGATTTGGAGCATATCCAGAAAATCATTGCCTAAGCCAAAATCACAAAGATTTATGCCTATATATTCTTCTAAGAGTTTTATACTTCTAGCTTGTACTTTAGTTCTGTTATCCATTTGAGTTTTTTTAATGATACAAGATGATGGGAGTCCAAATTCATTCTTTTTCATGTGAATATGTAGTTTTCTAAGCACCATTTGCTGAAAAGTTTATTCCTTCCACTGAATAGTTTTAGCACCATCATGGAAAATTAATTGACCATAAATGTTTGGGTTTATTTCTGTAATTTTAATTCTATTAAATTTTAATTTTAATTTCTAAATTTAATTTTAATTTAATTTTAATTTTAATTCTATTTAATTTTAATAGAATTAAAATTAAATTTTCTCTCTCTCTCAAAATTGTAGAAATTAAAATAGAATATATATATATATATATATGGAGGACTTTATCACCTTATGCCAGTATCACACATTCCTGAATACTGTAAACTGTACCAAGTTTTGCAATTAAGAAGTGTGAATTTTCCATCTTTGTTCTTTTCAAGATTGTTTGGGCTATTCTGGGTCCCTTAAATTTCTCTAAGAATCTTAAGATCAGTTTATTTATTTCCCCATATAACCATCTGGAATTTTGATGAGGTGTGTTAAATTCATAGATGAATTTAGGAAGTGTTGTCATTTTTTTAAAAAATATTTTTAATATTTTTGTTTTTAATTGACAAATAATAATTGTATATATTTATGAGGTTTAATGTAATGTTTTGATATCTTTATACATTGTGGAATAATTAAATCAAGCAAATTAATAATTCTATCACCACACATATCATTTTTTGTGATGAAAACATTTGAAGTCTATCTCTTAGTAATTTTGAAACATACAGTACATTGTTATTACCTATAGTCACTATGTTGTGTGATAGATTTCGAAAACTTGAAATATATTTCCTGTCTAATTGAAACTTTGTACATTTTGACCAACATGTCACCATTCTCCCCCGATAACCCCCACCACCAATTCTGGTGCCACCATCCTACTATCTGCATGACTTTCACTTTTTAAAATTCCACATATAAATGAGATTATGTAGTATTTGTCTTCCTGTGCCTGGCTTATTTCCCTTAGCATAATGTCTTCCAAGTTTGTCCATGTTGTTATAAATAACAGCATTTTCTTCTTTTTGAAGGTAGAATAGTATTCAGCATATATGTACCACATTTTCTTTATTCTTTTATCCATGAATGAATACTGAGTTTCCTCTGTGTCTTGGCCATTGTGAATAATGGTGCAATGAACATCTGAGGGCAGAAATATCTTCAACATACTAATTTTAATTAATGTGAATATATACTCACAAGTGGGATTGCTGGGTCATATGATAGTTCTATTTTTATTTTATCGAGGACTCTCCATATAGTTTTCCATAATGACTAAAACAATTTACACTCTCACCAATAATGCATAAGGATTTCCTTTTCTCCACAATATCACCAACACTTTCATTTTTTGACAGTAGCCACTGCAACAGGTTTGAGCTGGTATCTCCTTGTACTTTTAATTTGCATTTCCCTAATGATTAATGATGTTGAGCTTTTTTTTTTCCTATAACTCTCAGCCACTTGTATGTCATCTTTTGAGAAATATGTTTTCAGGTCCTTTTAATTAGCTTCTTTGTTTTCTTTTTTTTTTTTTCTTTTTTTTTTTTTTTGAGACGGAGTCTCACTCTGTCGCCCAGGCTGGAGTGCAGTGGCCGGATCTCAGCTCATCCTCAATTATTAGAAACTAAAAGCTTTTTCTCTGCAATCCTGGAATAAGGAAAGGATGCCAACTCTTACCACTTCTATTCAACATATTTCTGTAAGTTATTATCAGAGCAATTAACTAAGAAAAAGAAAATGCATTCAACTATGAAAGAAAGAAGTAAAATTATCTCTCTTTTCAGATGTCATGTCATAATTTTGTATGTAGAAAACCATAATGTCTATACACACACATACACACACACAAACACATACACACACACACACACCTGTTAGAACTAATAAACAAAATCAGTAAGGTTGCATAATACATAATTGACAAGCAAAAACCTATTGTATTTCTGTGCACTAACAATAAAATATCCAATAGCAAATTAAGAAAACAATCACATTTGCTATTAATAGCATCCAAAAGAATAAAAGACTCAGAAATAAACTTAACCAGAAATGTTGTCTTAGTCTGTTTGGTGCTGCTATAACAGAATACCACAGACTGGGTAATTTATGACAAACAGAAATGTATTGGCTTACAGCTCTGAAAACTGGGAAGCCCAAGATTAAGGTACCAGCATCTTATTAGGGTCTTCTGCTATGCTGTCACAAGGCAAAAGGCATCAGATATTAGAAGGGCAGAGAGTACAAGAGAGACCAAGTGGGGGCTGAATTCATCCTTTTGTAATAGCATCAATTTTGCCCATGAGGGCAGAGCCCTTATAGCCAAATCACTTTTTAATGTTTTCACTTTTTAATACTGATACAATGCCAATTAAGTTTTAGTTGAGTTTTTAATGAGTTTTATGACCAACATTCAAATCATAGCAAATGTGAAAGACTTGTGTATTGGAAACTAAAATAATGATGAAAGAAATAAACATAAACAAATGGAAAGATATCACCTACTCACAGGTTGGAAGAGTTAATATTGTTTAAAAGCCCATACTATCCAAGGTGATCTAGACACTTATTGTATTTTCTGTCAAAATCTCAATGGCACATTTTAATAGAAATAGAAATTAAAAAGCTTAAAATGTATATAAAACCACAAAAGGTTCAAATAGCCAAAATGATTTTGAGCAAGAAAAGTCAACACATTTCAGATTCCAAAGCAGCAGTAATCAAAACACTATGGTAGTGACATAAAAAAAAGAAATATAATGGAACACAATAGGGAACCCAGGAATAAATAACACATTCATGGTCAACTGATCTTTGACAAGGATGTTAAGAACACACAATGGAAAAAGGTGGTCTCTTTAATAAATGTTGCTGTAAAAACCTGGATATCCACATGCAAAAGAATGAAATTGGACCCTTATCTTACACCATACATAAAAATTAACTCCAAATGAATTAAAGACTTAAATGTAAGAACTGAAACCATATAACTCTTAGAAAACATGGGGAAAATCTTCTGGACATTAACCTTGCCAATAATTTACTGGATATGACACCGAAAGCACAGGAAACACAAGCAAAAATAGAAAAGTAGAATGATATCAAACAAAAATTCTTCTGTATTCTAAAGGAAACAACCAAATATATAATTAACCTACAGAAAAAGAAAAATTATTTACTAATCATGAGTCTGATAGGGGTTAATTTCCAAAATATGTCAGGAATTTCTAGGACTCAACAGCAATCAATCAATCAATAACCATATTTAAAATATGGAAACAAAACTGAATAGGCATTTCCCCAAAGAAGACATGCAAATGAATAGCAGGTACATGAAAAGGTGCTCAACATTACCAATCATCAGAGAAATACAAATTGAAACCACAATGAGCGATCACCTCACAGCCATGAAAATGGCTATTATCAAAACAAAAGAAAAACACAAGTACTGGGAAGGACGTGAAAAAAAAAAAAAACCCTGGTAGACTGTTGGTAAAAATGTAAATTGGTGCAGCCACTATGAAGAAGAATAGGGAGATTCTCCAAAAATGTAAAGAGAACTAACATATGATGCAGCAATCTCTCCTCTCTGTATATATCCCAAAGTATTGAAATCGGTCTGTTGAAGACAGATCTGCATTTCCATGTTCATTGCAGCATTATTTATTCACAATTTCCAACATATAGAAACAACCACAATGTCCATTGATAGATGAATGGATAGAAGAAACATGTCATATATTTATAATGAAATACTGTTTAATGTATAGAAGAAAGAAATACTGCCACTTGTGTCAACACAGATGAACCTGGAAGACCTTATGCTAAAGGAAATAAACCAGTCAGTCACAGAAGGACACAAACCACATGATACCACTTTTTATTATTTGTGTGTGTCCCCACCCAAATTTCATCTCGAATTGTAGTTTCCATAATTCCCATGTGTGATGGGAAGGAACCAGTGGGAAGTAATTGAATCATGGAGGTGGTTTTCCCCGTGCTAGTCTCATGAGAGTGAGTAAGTTCTCAGGAGATCTGAAGATTTTATAAAGGGCTTCCCCCTTCACTTGGCTCTCATTCTTCTCCTTCCTGCCATCAAATGAAGAAGGAGGTGTTTGCTTCCCCTTCCACCATAGTTGTCAGTTTTCTGAGGCCTTTCCTACCTGCAGAACTGGGAGTCAGTTACACCTCTTTCCTTTGTAAATCACCCAGTCTCAGGAAGTTCTGTATATCAGCCTGATAATTAATATAGTACAGTAAGTTGTTACCCAGCAGTAGGATGCTACTGTAAAGATACCCAAAAATGTGGAATTAACTTTGGAACTGGGTAATAGGCAGAGGTTAGAATAGTTTATAGGGCTCAGAAGAAGACAGAAAGATGTGGGAAAGTTTGGAACTTCCTAGAGACTTTTTGAATGGCTTTGACCAAAATGCTGACAGTGATATTCAGTCCAGGCTGAGGTGGTCTCAGATGGAGATGAGTAACTTTTTGGGAACTGGAATAAGGGTGACTCTTGCTATGTTTTAGCAGGAGACTGGTTGCATTTTGCCCCTGTCCTAGAGATCTGTGGAACTTTGAACTTGAGAGAGATGATTTAGGATATCCAGCAAAAGAAATTTCCAAGCAGTAAAGCATTCAAGGGGTAACTTAGGTACTGTTAAAGGTGATCAGTTTTCTGTATTCACACAGATATGGTTTGGAATTGGAACTTATGTATAAAAGGGAAGCATAGCATAAAAGTTCAAAAAATGTGCAGCCTGACAATGCTATAGAAAAGAAAAACCCATTTTCTGAGCAGAAATTCAAGCCAGCTGCAGAAATTTGCATAAGTAATGAGGAGCCAAAGTTAATCACCAAGACAATAAGGAAAATGTCTCCAGGGCATGTCAGAGGTGTTCATGGCAGCCACTTCCATAACAGACTCAAAGGCCTAGGAGGAAAAAATAGTTTCATGGGCCAGGCCCAGAACCTTGCTGCTTTGTGCAGTCTCAGGACTTGCTGCCCTGCATCCCAGCCATGGCTAAAAGGGGAAAACAAAGAGCTCAAGCCATTGTTTCAGAGGGTGCAAGTCCCAAGCCTTGGTGGCTCACACATAATGTTGGGACTCTGGATGTGCAGAAGTCAAGAACTGAGGTTTGGGAACCTCCACTAAGATTTCAGATGATATGTGGAAATGCCTGGATGTCCAGGCAGAAATTTGCTGCAGGGGCAGAGACCTCATGGAGTACCTCTGCTAGGGCAGTGCAGAAGTTAAATGTGGGGTTGGAGCCAACACACAGATACACAGAGTCCCCACTGGGGCACTGCCTACTAGAGCTGTGAGAAGAGGATCACTGTCCTCCAGATCCCAGAATGGTAGCTCCACCGACAGCTTGCAATGTGTGCCTGGAAAAGCTACAGATACTCAATGCCAGCTTGTGAAAGAAGCTGAGAGTGGGGCTGTACCCTACATAGCCACAAGAGCAGAGCTGCCTAAAGGCATGGGAAACCACCTCTTGCATCAGCATGCCCTGGATGTGAGACTCAGAGTCAAAAGAAATCATTTGGGAACTTTAAGGCTTAATGACTGTCCTATTGGATTTTTGGGCTTGCATGGGTCCTATGGCCCCTTTGTTTTGGGCAATGTCTCCCATTTGGTGAGAGTGTATTTAGCCAATGTCTGTACTCTCATTGTATCTAGGAAGGAAGTAACTTGCTTTTGATTTTACAGGCTCATAAGTGGAAGGGATTTGCCTTGTCACAGATGAGACTTTGGACTTGGACTTTTGGGTTAATGCTGAAATGAGCTAAGACTCTGGGGGACTGTTGGAAATGCATGATTGTGCTCTGAAATGTGAGGATATGAGATTTGGGAGGGGTCTGGAGTAGAATGATATGGTTTGGTTGTGTTCCCACTCAAATCTCATCTCGAATTGTAGTTCCCATAATCCCCAAGTATCGTAGGAGGGACCCTGTGGGAGACAATTGAATCATGAAGGCAGTTTCCCCCATGCTATTCTCATGATAGTGAGTGAGTTCTCAGGAGATCTGATGGTTTTATAAGGGGCTTCCCCCTTTACTCAGCTCTCATTCTTCTCTTTCTTGCCATCATGTGTAGAAAGATGTGCTTGTTTCCCCTTACACCATGATTGTAAGTTTCCTGAGGCCTCCCCAGCCTGTGGAACTGTGAGTCAATCAAATCTTTTTGTGTTGTACATTACCCAGTTTTGTGCAGTTCTTTATAGCAGCGTGCAAATGGACTAATACACCAGTTATGTAAAGAATTGAAAATAGTCAAACTCCTAGAAGCAGAGAATGGAATGGTGATTATCAGGGGCTTAGATAAGCAGGAAACCAGGAGTTACACAGCTTCTGCTATGCAAGATGAGTAAGTCCTAAAGAGCTATTATACAACATAGTGCCTAAAGTTACCAATACTGTATTATAGACTTAAATTTTTCTTATGTTTGCAGATACCATGCTAAGTAATCTTATCACAAAAATAATTATTATAAACAAATAGACAGTGGGAAATCTTCTAAAGGTGATGGATAGATTTATACACAGATCTTGGTGAGTTTCATGGGTGTAGACTTATCTCCTGACTCATGAAGTTGTGTACATTAGATGTGTATGGTTGTTTTTATGTTAATCATACACCAAGGAAGCGGTTTTAAAAGACTTTCATTTCTCCAAGAAAATGCCTTGGCACCTTTTTCAAAAGTTATGTGATCTTCATATATGGACCTAGTTTGGGGTTGACTTTTTTCTTTCAGCACTTTCAGCATATTAACTATGTTGTTTTATTGTTTTCTATCCATCATTGCTTCTTATGTGAATTAGGTGTCATTTATGTTATTACTCTCTTACTCTCTAATAAGTCTTTTCCTCTGTCTGCTTGTTTTTCATTGTTTAATTATTTTATTTTATGTTTTATTTTTGTGGGTACATAGTTGGTGTATATATTCATAGGGTACATGAGGTAATAGCTAAGACTTCCATCTGCTTTTAAGATTTATTTTTATATTTAACTCTCAGCAGTTTGACTATGATATGTGTAGCTCTCTTTTTTAAAATGTATTCTTCAAGGCGTTTTCCTTCTCGTGAATCTATAAGTGGATGTTTTTCAAATGATTTTGGAGTTTTATCATCATTTCTCAACTAATTTTTTCTACTCCATTCTCTCTCTCCTTGATTTTGGAATTCACATTCAATCTATGTTTGTCTGGTGGACATTGTCCCATGAGTCAGTAAGGCACTAGTCATTTTATTTTTCTTTGTTCTTCAGCAAGGATAACTTTTATTGACCTCTTTTTAAGTTCATCAGTTCTTTGTACTGCCATATCTAATCTACTGTTAAGCCCATTCATTCTATTTTTCAATTCAGATGCTGTACTTTTTAGTTCTAGAATTTCCATTTAATTATTTATCATAGTTTTTATGTCTCTAGAGATCTTTTCCATCCGTTTATACATTATAATCTTTTCCTTAAAGTTCTTGAATATATCTATAATGCTCTTTCAAATTTTTTGTCACATTTGCTTATCTTTGAGTCTGTTTCTCTTAAATGCTTTTCCTCCTTTTTAATGGGTCATGTTTTCCTACTTCTTTGCACATACAGTAAATGATAAACTTTGTATGTTTGTTCCATCCAAATTTCATGTTAAAATATAATCCTTGATGTTGGAGGTGGGGCCTTGTGGCAGGTGTTTGGGTCATGGGGCAAATCTCTCATGAATGGTTTGGCGTGCTTTCCTTGCGATAGTGAGTGAGTTCTTGTGAGATCTGGTTGTTTAAAAGTGTGTAGTACCTCCCCCTTCACTCTCTCTTGCTCCCACTCTTACTATGTGACAGGTCAACTTCCCTTTTGCCTTCTGCTATGATTGTAAACTTCTTGAGGCTCTCACCAGAAGCCGATGCTGAAGCCAAGCTTGTACAGCCTGCAGAAACCTGAGGCAATTAAACCTCTTTTCTTTATAAATTACTCAGTCTCAGGTATTTCATAGCAACACAAAAATGGCCTAACACAGTAAATTTGTATTATTTGTTGAATGTTATGAATGCTATCACGTCTTAGTTTGTCTCCTTTTAAAGGATGTTAAATATTTTTATGCGAGATAACCAAATTACTGGTAGATCCTGTGGCACTGTTTTCTTTGGTTATGATGTCACTATTTCACTTTTCAGTGAAATCCTAGAATGTTGCCTTTATGGTAAAATGTGAGTCTTGTGTATGAGACATATCATTTCCTAGGACCTCAAGTGGATGCTCAAGGTGTGTAGTGAGGTTTCTCCACCGTTGTTACGTCAGAACATCAATGTCCATGAGTTCTACAGGACCTCCTGTATCTCTATTCAGCTGCCAACTCTGTAGCAAGTCCTCCCTGCAAAGCCTCAGGGAGTCTCTTGTGGATACATGTCCTGCCCTGTGCAAGGCTTCAAAGTGAGTCCCATTTCTACTTCTGCAGCCACTCCTTTGTACATCTGCTTGACTTCCTGGCTGCTAGCCACTTCAGCAGGTTCAAACTCCAATCTCTGAAATGTTAATTCAACAACCCCACTACTCTGTTTGGGTTTCACCTCCTTGTGTCTCTGCAGGCAGGATCTTCAGGCTTGGTTCTATGTTTGGATTTTCCTCACAACCTGTATCTTGGTTGTCTGTTGCCCAATGTCCAAAAACAGTTGACTTATCAATTTTGTCCAGTTTTATGCTTGTTCTCCACTGGAAGGAGAGTCTTATGACTCACTGTCATAACCAGAAACCAAAGTATCATCACCTCTTATTTGGATTACTGCAGCATCTTTCTACCTATCTTCCTGCTTCCACTCTTGTCTACTCCCCCATCATCACAGTCAAGTCTCAGCCTATCAGTCAGAGTCAACCTTGCTAAATAGTTAGAACATGCTGCTCCATTACTAAAAACCTTCTATGGCTTTCTGGGGGAAAAAATGCTTTCAATGACTTGTCTGATCTTTCCCCAGTCCTCACCATGACTGGGTCTCTAACCGTGAATTCTCGTCGTTTCCATTTGTGCTACACTGGTGTCCTCCCTCTTGTAGATGTCCCAGCCATGCACTGGAGCTGGGCACCCACTGCTCTTGGTTCAAGGTCTGCTTCCAGTCACCTGATGGCTCTCTGCCTCGTTGTCTTCACTTTCATTTCAATCCTCATCTTCTTTCTGAAACTTTTCTGGCAACTCTTTCCAAAATTGATTTTCTCCATCAAACTACATGAACTTTTCTCTCTACTTCTGTATGTCTTTTCCTCTATGAAACCTGTCAATAACTACAACATAGCCTCTTGTGAATATTGACTTTGTCTGTTATTTGTCTTCCACGTTTCGAAGTAAAAGCTTCGAAAGGCATGAATATTTTGTGTTTTGTTCACTTTTGTCACCCCTTCACCTAGAAGAGTACTTGACTCTGAGTAGACTCTTGGTATTCCTTGAAACAATAAAAGCTAAAGCAAGTATACAGAATTTACTTTATACAATAATAATTACTTACTATTTATTTGTTCACTTAGTCTTTAAATTTTGTCAGGAAAACTTATGATGTATTAATTATAACACATAGAAGAGGATTTATGTCTTAAAAATACTATAATGATAGCTGGAATAAATTACAGAAGACAGCCTTTCCAGATATTTCATTAAATACCTTAAATACTGAGAATCTTGTAAAAATTACAGTGTGTATTTTCTTTCACTCCAAAGAGATTACATAGAACCCAGATTATATTGTTTGACGATGATTGAAATAGAGATGAAATATTTTACTGCATTGTACTATCGATATAATGACATCCTCAAAATTTCTGGATATTTTCATGGTTCATACTGTTTTACTAAATTACCTAAAACTGCTCTTCTTATATTTTTCAACATTTTAAAGGTTATTAACACTTTCCACCTTAGATTCATTTCAACAAAACAACCATGATTATGGAATTTTTTTTCTAAAGATTACATGTTTCCCTGATTAAAATGGGATAGAAAATCATTCTTCCTGTTAGCGATCCTGGGCAGCTTGGTTCTCTGGTGGATTCTACTCTTTTCCCCTGCTCTAGTTTGAACTGCAAGGCCTGATTCTCTGAGATGTGTTCCTCAGTGATAGATTCACAGGCAACTCACTGGGTGTGGCCCTGCGAGGCACTAGAGGGAGACTGAGAGGTGGAGAGAAGAATCAAGCCAGCCTTGTCTTCTCTTTACCCACTTCCAATGGCAGTGTCTGTGTGATGGCCTCAGTTTCTCCAGGGAGGCCCCCGGGGTGAGTTACACCACCTCCATCACTTCCTCATGGCACTCACAGGCCTGGTGCAGTGGCTTCTTGCTGACACTAATCCCCCGGTACTTGCATTCTCTTTTGGCTCCCTGCCCCTCCCTCACCTGTGCAATGATTTCCCTGCATTACGTTCTCTTTTGTTAGGTAGATACATAGATGCATAATATGGAAATATAAGTGTAGAAAGATATAAAGGAAGACATAAAGACACATATATATATTTTATGTGGTTTCTCTTTTCCAGGCATTTCCCAAGTAAACCCTTAGTCAATGACTCAAGTCATGCTATGAGCAACAATTTCTGTGTTCCACATCATGCACAAGCAACACAATTCTGTGACTCTTCATCTGTCCCCAAGTTATGCTTTGGCCAGTAATCCAATTGCTACCATCGTGCCTTCCTCTTAAAGAGTCCCTGGATATTCCTGCCTAGCTGGAGGGAAGTTACTTCTTTAGGGTGATTTGGGCACTTGGGGAACCTTTGTCATGTTTATGACTTAAATTTTGACTTTCCAAAATAATTAAGACATACAAGGAAAGAACATCAATTTAATAGAAAAATTCAACATATTTCCACGTGGATGTCTTTTTTACATTAATTTGGCATCTCCTTTCTGTCCTACTCAACCCTCCTAAATAGAAAACAGAGTCAATTATTTGATTGGCTGTATTAGGGAAAGAATTAGGGCCAAACCTGTTTGTCCTTTTGTTCTCTGTTTATTTGGAAATCTGAAATATAATCTATTCTTGGATTATCTGCATCATAAATTTTCAAGGGCAGGGAAGGCTGAAGTCTTCAATTTATCAATAACTGGTTGGGTTCAATGCAGGGTCGCTGAACAGGAAGCCCACTTTTGCAGAGGAGGGAGCCATTCTGTGCAAACAGCCTGATTAGTAATAAAGGCAGTGATTTTGTTGTCTATCTCTTTGGCTTCTCCCTTATGCATTAATTAATTCAAATGTGGGGGTAGGGAAGACATTCATTAAGTCTTTTAAAACCCTAACAAGAGTTTACAGAACGAACATCACATTTAACACTTTTTTTTTTTTCTTTGAGACAGGCTCTCACGCTTGTCTCACCCAGGCTTGAGTGCAGTGGCACAATCTCTGCTCACTGCAACCTCTGCCTCCCAGGTTCAGGCTATTCTCCTGCCTCAGCCTCCAGAGGAGCTAGGATTACAGGCATCTGCCATCATGCCTGGCTAATTTTTGAATTTTGAGTAGAGATGGGGTTTCACCATGTCAGCCAGGCTGCTGACATTTAACACTCTTACTGGTAAATTTAACACACCCAGGCCAGAATCTTTGCATCCTTTACTGGGAATATCATGAAAAGAGACTTACATTTATGATAATTCTCAAGGGAGAGATAAATGACACTTTTTGGTCATGTGCCTGGAAAGCACCTCTCAAAAACGTTAACTGTAAAAAGAAATGCTCTTTATATGAGGAGAGACAGGTGTTATTGTGTTGCCCTAACCTGTGGCATTTCTGTGAGGAGGTGCAAGACCAGGTCCCCACACTGTTTAAGCATTTAGAGGACGGCAGATAGCATGTTCCTCCACATCGATTCGTAGCTCCCAAAATTGCGGTGGTTGGCATCACAGATTCGAAGCATTCAAAAAAAATTCCAGAAGTTTTGACTTTTCACTTTTTTCATCTTAAAAAAGAAGAGCTGGACCTGGCACCACACCAAGCATCATATCATCCTCTTGAGTTGATCACTGCCCACTGACGTGTGAAAACCAGGCCATGAAAGCCAACGGCTTGGCCATGGTTACTAGATAAGTAGAGCAATTCAGAGCCTTGTCTATGATTCTGCTTTTTCAGAAATCTAACCCAAAGACATCATACTTGGAGGAAAACATATATAACAGGGATGTCCAATCTTTTGGCTTCCCTGGGCCACCTTGGAATAAAAAGAATTGTCTTGGGCCACACATAAAATACATTAACACTAATGATAGTTGATGAGCTTAAAAAAAAAATCACAAAAAAAATTTATGATATATTAAGAAAGTTTACAAATTTGTATTGGGTTGCATTCAAAGCCATGTTGAGCCTCATTCAAAGCTGTCCTGGGACACATGCGGCCTGCTATTCACGGGTTGGACAAGTTTGATATACAGTAAAGCACCTAGCATTACAGAGTTACAGAACATTCTGACCAACTACTGTGTAAGAAAAATGGATGCCAATTTTTACCCTGTCAACAGAAGACTCTTCTGTCAGTTTCCAGCAACTGTATCTGTAGAATGGTATCTCGGTCCTATCGTTTTAGATGAGATTGTAAATTTACATACAAGATTCAAAGATATATAATACTCATCAGACACAGTTACACCTAAGGCTCTAAAAAGGAATCTTGACATTATTTTGTTATTTAAAACACAATCATTTGTGACAAAATGACCTTCCCCCAAAAAATTTTAATCAGCTGCTAATCTCTGGAGACTACATGTACTAGCTTACACGGCAAACAAAGGAGCTTTGTGATGAATAATTTTGACATGGGCAAGTGATCCTGGATTATCTGGGTAGACCCTAAATGCAATCACTTATTATAGATGAGCGGTAACACACACCCAGAAGAGAAGGAGACGATAGGACCACGGAAATCAAAGGATGCGGCCACCAAGGAATACCACAGCCACCAGAAGTTGGAAGAGCCAAGAAATGGATGTTTCCCCAGAGCCTCTGGAGGGAGCGGGCCCTGCTGACACCTTGAGTTTGGCCTAGTGAAACTAACTTCAGACTTCTAGCCTTCAGAACAGGGAAACAATACATTTCAGGTTTGTTTATGGCAATTTATTATAGCAGCAACAGGAAATTAGTGCATAAATCACTGGCCCCCATTTTCTTGCTCAGGTGAAAAACGTCCCTTGCATTCACTCTCTTTGGACTTTCCGGGCCCACCATGTGCTCAACTGACAACTGCAGGCACAGCCCATTCTCATTGCTTAGGGGGCGTTGTCTAAACTTACAGGTTTGACTTGACAAATAATACAAACAAAATAAATTTAGTTTTGACAGACTGAAATGAATTGGTTGACGTGAACATAAAGAACTACATGATTTTTTAAAAACTACTTCTTACTTTTAAAAGTCAAACACAGTAATTGTGGATTATAACATATGTATACATGTGTTTGTGGGTATGTATACATGCATATATATATATATATATATATATATGTATATGAATTTTCAACCAAAATGTTAAGAAAATTGTAGTCAAAATGTCATAATTTATCTTTTACTGGTAATTTCTAACTTTTTCCTTTAATTTTTTCTACCTCCTGAACATCCTTACACAAAAATTGGAGATGAAAGTTTTGTTTATCCATCCAGCTCCTCTTTATCATTGCCTTAGTCTGTTCAGCTGCGAAATCACTATAGCAGGGATAACACTTCTAAATATAATCTGCTGTAATCTGCATAATTGTCTAACAAAAAACAGATGTTGCCTTCTCAATCGCCTGAGGACGGTCTCTGAAGCAAACGTCACGAACATGTGCAAATCATTGGATAATATGCTAAATCAGAGGACGGTTTGTGTTAAGAATTTCGAATCTGCAAAATGGGTTCTCCTTGTATTATTTTTTCCTGGAAACTTTCAGGTGTTTTCCTTTGTGCTGTAGGTAGTATTTAAGCCTGTATGCTAATCTTGACCTAAATCCTTATTCATCTTTCCATCATTAAACATGATCCTGTCATTCAGATGTTTGAAGGCTTAAGAGTGACTGTTTCTACACTTTCAACTGCATGCAATTTGGCATCCTGTTTCCCATAACTGCCATATCCATGTTTTATGGGATTTTGAAAAGGTTTCGGAAAGTATTTTGGACACAGGACAGCCTACTGAATGAGACTTGGAAAGGGCCCCAAGCAAAGTGGTAGGGGCCAAAAGAAAGCCCAGAAATGATTCATGGTGTGTTCACACCGTGTGGGCTGGCAAGTGCGGGAGACGGCTCTCTGCTAGCAGACTGGAACTAAATTCTTAGACATTCCTGGGCTGCCAAACAATGTCATCACAGGGGTTCCTAAAGAAGCTGTGAATTGGATGTCAGTGTCTTTTGGCTGAAAGAAGAGTTTGTGTCAGACCCCAAGAGGTCTTTTTAGATACATTTTTCTAATTGAGTCTCCTTCTCTTTCCCTGACAAAGAAAAGCATTGACACCTGTGTGTTCTGCTTGGGGACGACTTTGAGCTAAGCCAGATTCCAAGTGGGAGGTTATAGCAGGCTTGGCTGTGGTTTATTCCCTCTGCCAATTCAATACTTTTACCCCACATTTTCAAAGACAATGTATGCCCTGTCTGGTCCCTGCACACCCTTCCTCCTCACCCAACACTCTGTGGTCCTACAATGTGACTACTATTCTTGCTGCTAGAGAGACCAGGCCACACAGCCTCCAAGGGGGATCCCATCGCCATGGCAGACACTTGGGCTACATCCTGCCCTTCTCTTTCCTTCTCTGACCTTTTATTTCCAGGCTGAAAATCCACAGCTCTTTAGCACACTCTGCAGCAGCCCATTTTTAGCTTAAATAAAAGTGGAGAGAGGATTTAATATTCCAATCCCACTGCATTAGTGTCAAATACGTTTATACTAGTGAGAGGAAAATAAATACATTCTGTCATACAGATGCCATTCAAATCTAATGGGACTCAATTTCATGCTTTCAATACTGAGAGGAAGTAACCAGATTAGCCTCAAATCCAGAGTGATTCCTGAACCTTCTCTATTTGCCACATGCTAGATTTCCAGTTTTTTTAAATTGCCTTTTGGTCTTTTTTTTTTTTTTAATAGCAACACTAGATACCATTCTGACACGCTTTCCTCGGGATCCTATTAAATAGAATTGATTATCTCTGGGTATGCATCAACTTATAAAGTAGAAAAAGGCCCAGAATTTTTCAGAGAAGTTATGAGAAGTCTTTTGTAACTAAAATTTTTTAACACATCTGACACATATGGATTTTAAAAATAGCCACAGGAGAATTCAGTTTGAATTTACTTGATAATTTGAAGAAAATCATCACTCACATTAGACAAAACATTGTCAAGAGGGTCAAAGGAGGAGCCACACATCCTCTTCTGCTTGATCCTCTCAACAACTGTGGGACAGCATTATGTCATCATCCCATTTCAAAGGTGGCAACCCTGCAGCCTGGCATGGCTTTCCCAACATCCCACAGAGTAAAACATAGGGTTAGGACAGGACTGTAGGGTTTTCCAGCTCCAAATCTTCAATCTTTTCCACAGCACTGTTGAAAGCTACAAATTGGCCTGACATGGTGGCTCACGCCTGTAATCCCAGCACTTTGGGAGGCTGAGGTGGGAGGATCGTGAGGTCAGGAGTTCAAGACCAGCCTGGCCAACATGGTGGAACCCCATCTCTACTAAAAATACAAAAATTAGCTGGGCGTAGTGGCAGGTACCTGTAATCCCAGCTACTCAGGAACTCAGGAGCCTGAGACAGGAGAATAGCCATAACTGGGGATGCGGAGGTTGCAGTGAGCCGAGATCGCACCACTGCACTCCAGCCTGGGCGATAAAGCAAGGCTCCATCTCAAAAAAAAAAAAAAAGAAAGAAAAAAAGAAAGCTGCAAACTATGCTGGTAACCAAGAAGATGTTTTGTTATCCATGTAGCCGTATATACACTTATTTAATAAATACTTAAATACTTTCCAGGTATCTGTTGCACGTGACACCTGTAACCAAGCACCAAAGAAGCTCTCCTACCACATCTGGTCATGTAGCACATGTTCATCAAACACTTACTACCATAGCATTGTGTGTGCCTTGGGCTGGAGTGGGTGTTTGGGAGAAAGAGCTCTTGTACCTTCAGAGTTCATGACCTGCCGAGGCGCCAGGGAAGTCAGAAGTTGATTAGATTATGTTAGGAAGCATCAAGTATTATAAAGAAAAACAAAGCAAAGTGGGATCAGAAGAGTGACAGAGGGCGGGGATCAGGGTGGCCTGACCTGTGTGGGAAAGTGACTGATGGGGAAGACGACACAATTGGTTTCTGCCCATAGGGACCAAACAGAAAACAACAGCAACAACAAATCAAACCAATGGGCAAAGCCATCATGAGCTGTGATACATGATGGGAAGGAAAACTGGGAGGCTGGGAGACAGGATGATGGAGGAAGGGCTGCCCTTACAGAGGGTGGTGGGGGACCCTGTACTGGGCAGATGACCTGGATGCTGTGATCTGACGACTGAGAAGGAACCAGCTGAGTCCAGTGGAAGGAGGTGCTTTCCACCAGAGCCATCATCAATTGCACTGATCTGATGACTGGAACAACCTGGCTCCTCAAGGACTTAAGAGAAGCCAGTGTGGGCGTGGGTGAGGGATGGACAAGGGAGTGAGTGGAGGGTGGCTCAGGGTGGAACTGAAGGGATGGGTCTGAGTCCACCCTGTAGTCCTGGGGGCAGGGGAGAAGTTCAGGTTTATCTCTAGGCTAATGGGAAGTCAGGGGAGTGTTTTAGTCCAGGTGGCATTGTGTGGAGCCTGCATTGTGGGAGGGAGGGTGGAGCAGGGAGCAGTTAGGCCCCCTGGGAGTATCTGCCGTGTTTGCAGAGAGCTGCAAGCGTGACCTGACTACCGCCACAGGAGAGGAAAGGGGGCTGAATTTGTGGTGTGCTTGGAGGTAGAACTGATGGACAGGTCAGAGCATGGATGGAGAGTGAATCAGATTGTCTGGATGAGGGCAGGGTCTCTCTTAAGGGAAGAGGGAAGATTTCAGAGGGAGGACCTGTTTGAGGACTGAGGAGGAGAGTGATGCATGTTACAAAGGTCAACTTAATTGGGGAAGCAAGGAATCTCTGACGGAGACAAGTCTTCTTCTGAGATTTGGGTAAGACAACTTCAAAGCTCTTTTCAGCGCCCCCATTACCCCTGCCAGGCAGTCACATGGCTGTACTCTGGGGCCTCCAGTGACAGCTCTCGCTGCTGGGACCTCCCCATCCTCAGACAGTTCTGCCTCCAATTGTACCTGGGCTTCCTGCCCCAGGACTTGAACCTAACACATCCATTCAGCCCATCCAGAGATGGACGCAGTGCTGTTTCTCCAAGTGATTCCTCCCAACACTCAGAAGGGGGACTATGCTCCTTGTTCCATTTCTCTGAACAGCTAAACAGCTGTCATGGCCTCCACCTTTCCTCTCCCAAGCATTCTCTGGCTACTTGTCCTGGCCATGGCTTTTGGACTATGCTTTGTTGGTTTAATGCTCTCCGAATGAGGCATCCAGAACTAATGTGGCACCCACGGATGGGGCCAGAGAGACATCAGAGAAAGGCTCCTGCCTCCTTCACCTTGGCTGCTGGAGTCTGTTGATTCAGCCCCAGGTGACTCCACCCTTTGGGCTCCCACACCACACTGAGGATTCATTCTGGTCCTAGTCAGTTAGGCCCTCTTTTTGAACACATGCCCCTGTGAACTGGGGCTCTTCGGTTCTGCTTTGGAGGACACAGTTTTGGATCCCAAATCAGCTTGGCTACCTTCTGATGAACTAACTGTCTGACAGCTGACAGTGTAAAGATATTCCCGGTTTCACTGGTAACAGGAAGACAATGGAAACTCAGTTATTAGTGCTGGGCCCACAGCCCAAGCTGCAGCCACGGTCACAGTGTTGCCACTGCACTGTACTGGCAAGGATGGGGTGCTTGTCTAGCAGCTTTGTGAGCACAGACAGGGTGCTGCGTGCCTTTGTAGAGCCAGTCTGTGGTGTCAGGCAGGCAGGAAATGTGCTATCCTTGAGTGAAGCAGGATCCCAGACATTTGGCTTGGTTGTCTGAGACCAAATTCGGAGAGCATTAAATCCTGGCCTAAGAAGCCAGGGCTTTATTCTGCAGGAACTGGAAAATCATTGTAACAAAGGGCTAAAGAAGCATTTGGAGAGGTTAACTGGTGGAAAGGTTAAGGATGGACTGAAGATAATATGGCTAACTTTTTATGAACCTCCACAAAGAAGTCAATGTGGGGAAAGCCTAGCGTTACATTGTGGGTAAAATAAGAATAATTGTGACATACTTTGGATATAAAGTGAACATATAAAGTCAATCATTCATTCAGTACTATAGCACTTTTGTGTTTTCTCAAAGGAAAACATCCAATTCAAGGTGGGTGAGAGTGAGGTTTGTTTGTTTGTTTGTTTGTTTGTTTGTTTGTTTAGACAGAGTTTTGCTCTTGTTGGCCAGGCTGGAGTGCAATGGTGTGATCTCGGCTCACCGCAACCTCTGCCTCCTGGGTTCAAGCGATTCTCCTGCCTCAGCCTCACGATTAGCTGGGGTTACAGGCATGAACCACCACTCCCGGCTGACTTTGTATTTTTAGTAGAGATGGAGTTTCTCCATGTTGGTCAGACTGGTCTCGAACTCCCAACCTCAGGTGATCTGCCTGCCTCGGCCTCCCAAAGTGCTGGGATTACAGGCATGAGCCATCATTCCCGGCTGAGAGTGAGTTTTACACAGAATTATTCTTGCTTAACAGGAGTACCAGGACGGTAAGACACATTTGTGGATGCATGGAGCCAGCATGACGCGGTCAGATAGCAACTATCACAGCATAGTATCTTCCTACAAGAATCATTTCTGTTGGCTGCTAAATATGTGATGTGTTCCCATGGTTGAAAACCTCTCCCTGTCACCTTGGGGTCCACTTACCTCATCCACACTAGGCCCTCTGCCCACGCAGTTTCAGTTTCTTAGGAATCTTTCCGGTATTTACTTGTAGCAGTCAGTTTCCCTTCTGCCTTTCCTGCTCTCATTTCTTTGATTCTAAAAAAAGTGAACAATTAAATAGGACACAGTCTAGAACTAATCCAGAACCTGAAGTGCACAATGGGCTTCTTAGCACATGTTTATCAAACACTTATTACCACAACATCCAGTGTGCCTTGGGCTGGAGTGGGTGCTGGGGAGACAGAGCTCTTGCAATTTCGGAGCTCATGCCCTGCTGAGGGGCCAGGAAAGGCAAGAAGAAGAAGCTGATTAAATTATGTCAGGGAGCATCAAGTATTACAAAGGAAAAATAAAAAGCAAAGCGGGATCAAAAGAGTGAAGGAGGGTAGGGATTGAGGTGGCCTGATCTGTGTGAGAAAGTGACTGACGAGCAAGATGATAGAATTGGTTTCTGTCCATAGGGACTGAACAGAAACAACAACAGCAACAACAAATAAAAATGAATGAACAAAGCCATCGTGAGCTGTGATAAGTGATCAGAAGGAAAACTGGGAGGCTGGACGATGTATCAGCTCAGTCGTGATGCTGGATCTGTAGCCAGCCACATTGAACTGACCCCTGGGTGCATCCCAGTTTGTACTGTGGAATTATTACTCTGTTTTCAACTTAGTACTAACAGATACTGTGGCTGTGGTTTATCCAATGGATGGAGTTCACTTTTTCCCTAATAATCCTGTTTTATAGTTTCAAGATAAAAGTAAAACAAAAAAAAAACAAAAACAAAACCCTATGTAGAAAGTGTTGGAGAGAGGCGTGCAGATACCCCAGACAGACTTTTCTAGAAACCACCTCTCGTCTGTCTTGGGCAACGCAAGGGGTACTTGGATTTCTGGGCTAGTCGTCCTCTTGTTACTATTTCATGGAGGACACAAATATTCAGTGCTCCTGGCAAGCTCATTATGCAAATTTATATTATTTTGCCATTATAAAACAAATACACACTGGCATATCAAAGGAAATTTAGAAAACAGATGAAGATTTTTAAAGTCCATTGGCATAATAAATTCAGATAGAGCAGCTGTTTTCAAAATAGTATGCCTTATTGTAAAACAGTACAGAAACAAATTGTTGTAGCCAAGAGCTCACGGACAGGTGAAAATACTAGAGTAGCAGAATTCTGGAATGGGAAAGTGATTATCAAAAGGAGAAAGAGCAGAGGCCAACTTTCTCTGGCTGCCTGCCATTCCCTTCCTGTGAGGTAGATTAAAGATCCATCAGGAAGAGAGAACAGGGTTTCACAGTTGCCCTGCTTTATACACATAAACGTATGGGCTTCACCCAGCCCCGCCCTGGAAGGGAACAAGAGGCATAACATTAAGCAAAGAATCACAGGGATGCATTTATTTATTTTTTATGTGTTTTTTTTACTTTTTGAGACAGGGTCTCACTCTGTCACCCAGGCTGGAGTGCAGTGGCACAATCACGGCTCACCACAGCTTTGACTTCCCTGGCTCAGGTGATCCTCCCACCTCAGCCTCCCAAGTGTCTGGGCGTATAGGCGTGCACCACCATACCCAGCTAATTTTTGTACTTTTTGTAGAGACGGGGTTTCCCCATGCTGTGCAGGCTGGTCTCGAACTCCTGGACTCAAGTGATCCACCTGCTCAATCTCCCAAAGTGATAGGACTACAGGCGAGAGCCACCATGTCTGACGGAGATGCATTTTTTTTTAAGGAACCCATATCAGTTAAAGATCTAGATTTTTGGTATAATAATGGAACAAAATAGCATGAGAATAAACCATTGTCCTGGCATGTGGAATGACTCAGAAAGCTAGGGAAGCAGCAGCCCAGCATAAGCTTGAGGCTCACAGAGCAGGGCATGAGGAGCTCCTGGAGGTGCCATCTGGGCTTGTCAGCACCATAGTCAAATTTTCATATCTTCATCATCCCATGAGCCAGAACATAGGGGTAGAAAATATGCAGAGGGAAACACACACAATGCATCAAACCATTGCCTATATTACCACTAGATCCAAATTAGCCTTGGGGTACAATGTGTACTTAGTTTGCATACATTGTATATGTAATACAGTAAACAAATTGCAATGTACCTACTGTACACAAGTGAAGAAACGTTCCCTTGATTTTGAAACTTTTTGTTATTTTATTAAATCATAAAGAAATGAAATAAGTCACATGTCTGAACCTCTCGTCTCCAGCTCCAGTCACAGGGCCTCCTATACTTGGGGCTAGAGGTACATTCCATTCTATGAGAACTACTTAATTTTTTTCAGTAGGTTTCCAGAATCAGAGTGATTTTTCACTTGAATTACTTCCTTAGAAATGTATCCCCAAGGAAAAGTGCTACACAAGTGCATTTTATTACCCTTTTGATCATCAATTTGCCAGACCTTCTCTTTAGGGAACTGAAAATATGAATCTTCCAGTAAAATATGTCTTGCCGATACTGGCCCATCATCATCCTCTACATAAAATGTCTATACATATGAGCCTCAGAAAAGGGGAATCTTGAAGACCTGGGTTACAGTTGCAGCCATGCCATTGATAGAAACCAAAGTCCTAAAAAATTCCTCTAAAGCCCATAAATGAAGCAGATATACAAATAACTACATGTGTAAACCTATAAAAATCTTTCTGAAAACATAAAATATTTGAATAAATTAAGAGTAGATTTGGTACTTAATATAAGACCAGTATGTTAAATATATTGATTTCTTCACATAACTAAGTAAATTAAAGACAATCTCAATCAAAATTTCCACCATTTTTGGAAGTTGAAAATTCAAAGTGTTATAATTCAGAACTAGGCAGGAACATTTTGAACACAGGAAGAACAGGAACTTGCCACTCACTAATAATATACAAAACGAAACAGCAGTAACTAAAACTGTTCATACTAAAGAAGAATTAAAAGATAGACTGATAGAGCAAGGAGCCCAGCTACAGACCAAGTACACATGGCAACTTAGTATTTATTGAAGACAGAAGTTCAAATTAAGGGAGGAATATATAAATTAGTTAAGGCTATATATAGATTAGTTAAGAAATGGTTTTAAAGTAACTTCCATCTAGAAAATGACAATGAGTTTACATTATTTCTTACATGAAGAAATTATTTTTGAAAATAATTGTGGCCTACAAAATTGTTTTTCTAAACATGAGTGATTATGTAGATTAATACATATGACACAGTAATTATTGTGTTGCAAATTATAAGCGGAACAAAGTCAAGAAGCAAATAATTTACTCAGTGAACAAAGTAAAGGAGCAAATAATAATGGGATAAAAAGTATTGCAAATAGCATGTCATTATTTTTCTAATAAAAATTATTTAAATGGAAACCAGACAAACCTATTTATAAAAACATAGTTCCAATATCATAACTGCATTCAAAAAAAATTCAGAATCCTCTCCCAGAAAAAGAACTAACTAGAGAGATTTTAATGAAAATTAGGTATTTCTTTTAAGAGAACTACAAATAGTATCTAAAAAATGTAAAAGCAGATTCAAATATACAGAAAAGTGTAACTTGCGTTGGGAGTTAAAATGAATGCCAAAGGACACTGATCTATTTCTTTGTCTCTGAATAACTTGTGGGAATCCTTAGGAACTAAGAGGCTCCTGTAGACATCTGTGTACACTGCAAAACCCAGCGACTGTGTGACATTCACAAAGGCCTTTTGACACCATCCCAACCACTCGCCTAATGTGAAACACCAAAGGGAAAATATCCTCAAATAGTTTTTTTTTTTTTCCTCTGTTTGTGTGTTTTTCATGACATAAGTGAAATAAAAGGGGATTCAAACTTCTCTTTAAGTATTCACCTTGGTGCCTGACAAAGGATCCACCTGGGTGGCTAATGAACTAATTAATTTGAATTAATGTAGTAAGGGAGGTGAAAGAGTAAGACCTGCTAGACTCCTGTAGCTACCATCAGGCAGCTGTGAGCAACCAGAAGCATTGGTTTGATAGAACTAATTCAAGTGTGTGTGGTTTTCAACTCGTGGTGGAATTCTTCGAGTCTACACTATGGACACAAGGGGCTCAACTGAAGTGAAAAATTTCCAATATGCAGACAGATTTGTAATTAACGTAGAGAACCAGCCAACTGTCTCTCATGGGAAAGTTCTTATTTCATGGCCAACTCTATTCCATAAAGGAATCTGACACTTTTCTAACCACAGGGCATTGGAGACAGAGCTTTCATCTTGTGTTTTGTATCACCTCCTTTCTCCTTCATTCTAGTGAGTTGAATTGTGTCACCCTAAAAAGACACGTTCAAGTCCAAACCCCCAGGACCGGTGGATGGGCTCTTATTTGGACACAGGGTCTTTGAAAACTAACCAAACAAACAAACAAACAATCAAAAAAAAACATTTAAAAAGAACTTAATCGAGTTCAGATGAGGCAATGCTGGATTCAAGTGGTCCCTAAATGCAATGACTCTTTTCCTTATAAAGTGAGAAGTGTCACAGAGACACAGAGGGAAGAAGGCCATCTGTTTATTCACATTTCCAACGTCACGCCATCCATTCAGTACCATCATTTGGAAGCCAAGATAATCCTCTTAGGTTTCTTCCTCAGTGCCGTCTCCTGAAACCCAACATGGAGAGTCACACAGTTTAGGTACAGAATGGAAGATCCAGACCCCAGACAAGATCATTGTTGCCTCTCCCCCCACTGTTTACCCTATGGCTACAAATCATCGCCTCTGAGAATGTCTGGATCTAAATGAGTGAGATCTTTGTTGTTGTTTGTTTAGAGAGCCTTGTATAGCTCGATTGAGGGTACTGGCCCAGGAAAGTCTTTCTAGCCCCATTGTGAAATCTCTGTGCCTCCTGCAGTTTCCTCATTTGTAAATTAAGACCATTTTACTCCTCTCCTGGGATTATTACCTCATCACACTCAGGGGACTTAAAATGAGTGCATACACCTGCATTTGACCCTTACTAATCCCATTGCGATTAACCAAAGAAATGAACATGATCTGAATCTGAGAGTCAGGAACCAAGGTAAAGACCCAAGTAAAACGAAGAACCCAAACCTACCTGAAAGTCATGGGATGGTGGACTTTTTGTCACCCCAAGACAGCTGGCCTGTGTTTACCCAAAAACTGGGCAAATTTTCATCCTTAAGAATGGACAAGGTGCCCAACACCAGCTTCCTTGCATGTGCCCACTGAGCTCCCAGCTCCAACAGAGCAGATTAAATAGAACAGTGAGTTATCACCAAGAGTGAGTTTTCTGTTGAGCAAGATTTTGCCTAGCACATGTGCCCCACGGGATCAGTGAGGCTGTGCTCATTGTGGGATGTCACCTGGTGGGGGTGATGTGGAGGAAGTGATGGAGAAAAGGTGAATGATATTCAAAATGATACCACGCTATTTTAAAAACAAATTTTAAATAACTAATGTAAATTTTTTCAAGCAATTGAATATTTTGCTACAAAATTATTTCAAATGACTCTGTAGCCATAGATATGGACCGATTTATATCTCCAGCTCTTTTTTTATTGCATTGTTCATTTGTCTTTAGGCTTTAGCATTAAAAATAAGGCTATGTCAAACGTACTTGAGACACAAGGCTGAAAAATGTTTTCTTTCTGCTGCTTTTGTTTCTACTACACCTCTCAAAAATCTACACCTTCACATTCCAGTTGTGTTTATAGGGTTTGGCTCTAGGTTCCCACTCATTTCTATCTTGAATTGTAATTCCTATAATTCCCACATGTCAAAGGAGGGACCTTGTGGGAGGTGGTTGTATAATGGGAGCATTTTCCCCCATGCTGTTCTTGCGAGAGTGTATGAGTTCTCACAAGACCTGATGGTTTTATAAATGGTAGCTTTTCCTATGCTCTGACATGCTCTCTCTCTCACACACACACCTGCCACCATGTAAGGTGTGCCTGCTTCCCCTTCCACCATGATTGTAGCTTTCCTGAGGCCTCCCCAGCCATGCAGAACTGTGAGTCAATTAAACCCCTTTCCTTTATAAATTACCCAGTCTTGGGAAGTTCTTTATAGTAGTGTAAAAATGGGCTAATACAGGTGTTTAACCATAAACTGGGAAATCATAAACATTTTCATTGTTTTAATCTTTTCCAACTTGACAGGTGGCAATAATTTCACATTTATATTTGAAATGTATACCCCATTGATCATCACTGAGATTAATCAATTTCAGGGTTGATAGTATTTGTACTGGTTATTTTTAAAATTCTGAATTGTTTATTCTCATTCTTAATTATATTTTCAGATTCTTTCTTAATTATTTGCAGAACATCTTTGTGTATTAATCATATTAACATTTATGAGTCACATTTATTGTTTTTTTAATTTGATTTTGGATAATATCAGCATATAATAATTTCAAATTTCTGTAGACATGACTCTAAATCTTTTATTCTGTAGTTTCTGGTTTGGGTTTTGGTTGCATACTTAACTTGGCCTTTTGCAACTCCAACTTCTAATAAATAAACGATTTTTTGTTCTTTTTCTGGATTTAACATTTAAATAACTAATCCCTTTGCAAATTGTGTGTGGGTGTGTGGGGAGGAGATGGAGAGTTTGACTTACTTTCTTTCCATCCCTTAGATTCTAATCTGCCTAGCTACAGTCAGTTCTCTTTTTCTCTCTACAAGACAGATGAGTTTTATAATTATGTTTTAGAAAACATATTCCTTTATACATTTTGAAAATGTTATGTCATAGTCATAGATTCATTTGAATAAAAAAATAAAAATTTCACATTTTCATTTGTATCAGATGTTTTTAAAAATCCTAATGTACAGCTAAGATTCACTGGGAAGCAGCCTCTGAGATACAGATGAACATCCTGGAAGTTTTTTAGGGAGTGATCACAGGACCAATATCTATGAATAGAGGGGAAGAAAGGAGAATTGGGCAGAGGAAGAAGTTGGGTTGAGGTGCAGCCCCAGTGAGATCTCTGCTAACCCTACAGGGAGCAGACCTTACATCTAAGATGCCCCCTAAGAGAGGTCCAGAGTTGGCATGAGGAGACAGAGCCTCTATGCTACTGCATTAGCCAGTCATTGTCTGAGGGCTGCTCAGAAGGCAGCAGGACCTTGTGCAAGGTGACTCTCAGCCAAGGCAATTCCTGAGGAGCTACCAGCCCAAAATGTTTTCAGCAGCCAGGGAAATGGAGACCTTCTGTTCTAGAAGGAGATCTGGGAGGTGGAGCCCAGCACCCTTAAGGCCCACTGTTGTGGCCTTTCTGATAGGGTCACTACGCGTGAGACCTGGGAGCAGCTCATCCAGGAGGCTACTAGCATCTCCTCCTGGGGAAACTTCGCAGAGGACATTTTCTGGACTGAACTACAGTCTCTGCCATAGAGCCAGCCTCAATCTGCAAATGATGCTCATAGCTTTCCCTTCTTCCCATATGAGGCTCCCATCCCACTTGGCTAGCATCTTTTCTGGTTTGCCTGGGCCATGAGCCAGCTCCTGTCCTTGGAGGTCTGAGTCAGTGTTTATCATGATCTTATCAGGGGATGGTTCCATTCACTGTTAAAACCGGAGAAGAAAGTCCTAAGAAACACCACGTGGGTACCACGTGTCAAGCTTATTTCTCCCCAGTTCCATGTAGAAGTGATCGCACACCCTCCTGATGGCAGGGGCAGCTACCTTGCTGCAGTGGTAGGACCTCTTCTAGGTGGCCTGGCATGTGCACTGTGGCACCTCCCTTTCTATCAAGTGGGCCATTTGGTCTGATGTGATGTCACAAGAAATGCCATATTGGGAATCAGTCATTCTGTAAGAGGATTCCCTTCCTTTGGCACAAGCAGTCTGAACTGCCCACCTGGTGGCTGGAGTTTTGTATTCAGTAGAATTCTAAGTGTGTCCTCTGGAAATCAGTACCTCTAAAATCCACAGAAATCTCAACTGTCTAGATGAAAATCACACATTCACAAGTGGATATGATGACTGACAAGGCCACTTCTGCTGAAACCTAATGATTTTATCTGTTGGAAATGTAGCACATGAAATGGTCATTGACTTAGCACCTACACTGAATTTTAAAAAATGACCCCTCATACTCACAGGACATTACCTCTGAGCTGACCTAGAAGATGCATCTTTGCAACCTGTCCCATTACTCTGGACTGGATGCTTCTGAGGGTGTGATGTGTGGTGAGATTAGTGCTGTGGTCACGTCCCCACTGTCATGTCTCCTTGGTGTGATGTGATGTCACATGAAATGCCTTACTATGCACCAAACATTCTGTAAGCTCCCAGAGCAACAGAATACTGTGCAGAGGCCCCAAACCAGAAAGGCAAGCTCACCACCAGAATGTGTCCTTTCCTATCAAAAAGAATTGCTGCCCCTTACAAGACAGGAGGACTCCAATGTGATCAATTGTGACCAAGTTGGACCAGCCTTGAACCACAGCTCAGGCCTATTTTCATTCTCTGCTCATTGGCCATTAGGAACCCAATCCTTATGGTATGTTCACACTGTCTCCAGGGTTCTCACTGGGTACTAAATCCTGTGTCCTGGAAGAGAACTTCATATCAACAAGCTCCTTATCAAGGATGGTACAATCAGGAGAAAAAAACCCTGCAGTAATTTGAACAGAGGACTTTCAATGTAAAGAAATTCTAACTAGGAATATGAAAGCATAAAGAGCACTCAAAAGAATCACCTCAGCTGAGGGAGAGTACCCAACGAAGGACAAATTTGGAAGCAGTGCCTCCTCCCTGCAGCTAGGATTATAGTGAAGAAGCCATGGATGCAGCACCCTGAATGGCAGAGAAACTTGCCGGGTTAGAAGGTCACTGTGTCTACCCTACACTCAAAGGACGGGATTAAGTACAAGGACATGAATACAAAGAACATGGCAGTCACTGGGGATTGTTGCAGAAGTCTGCCGACTACATTTAATTATCATTATGTTACTGCAGATACCACATTTTCTAAGTAGTCTTCATAATCATAATTTAAATATCTGAGTAAATATTCCATTATCTGAATAAATAAAATTATGTATTCATTGAACCATGTTTTCTGAAATGTATAGGTTTATTCTCATTCATAAATTTAAACAACATAAAACAGTAGTGCCAGAAAAGCACCAGAGCGTGCAGATTCAAGCGTCTGCACTACAGAGATTAGATTCATAAGATGTGATTAGATGAGGAACATGCATGATATGGTTTGGCTGTGTCCCCATCCGAATCTCATCTTGACTTATAGCTCCCATAATTTCCAGATATTGTGTGAGGGACCCAGTAGGAGATAATTAAATCATGGGGGCAGTTTCCCCCATACTGTTCTCATGGTAGTGAACAAGTCTCATGAGATCTGATGGTTTTATAAGGGAAAACCTTTTTTTGCTCGGTTCTTATTCTCTTTTGCTCACCACCATGTAAGATATGACTTGCTCTTCCTTGCTTTCAACCATGACTGTGAGGCCTCCTCAACCACGTAGAACTGTGAGTCAATTAAACCTCTTGCCTTTATAATTACCTAGTCTTGGGTATGTCTTTATTAGCAGCATAAGAACAGACTAATACAATGCAGTACAGTCAAAATTTAGAGACTCTACATGCTAAGAATAGATCTAGCCAATCAGTCCATGTATATCTGAACTACCTCATTTTACCTCTTCCATTACTCAGACTTGAAGTGAGATGTCATCTCTCAATTTTTATTGATGGATAGTATATGGGATGAGGCTATGAAATCTGTTCCTGAACTTTTAATAAAGTTGTTCTTTAAAGTAAGAGAATAAAAATGGAAACCGTTGTATTTTCTTATTTCTCAAGACATAAAATTGGTTCTAGTGGATCAAAAACAGTAATATCCTGGCTGCTTAATAATGCCTAAATGTTTTCAGAGAACCCTTGTTATTATACTGGTTCATGTCCTTGTGGCAAATCTTCTATAAGAGAAAGTTATTTTAGAATATAGGACTAAGAAAACTCTGTGTCCCCTTGAACTTAATGTTTTCTCCTCTCTCATAATTAGAATTCTGTACATTTTTTTTCTTAGTTAAGATGTAAGTAGGCTATTAAGATCTGTTCAAGCTTGGGCACAGTGGCTCACACCTGTAATCCCAACACTCTGGAGGCCAAGGTGGGTGGATGGCTTGAACTCAGAATTTGAGACCACCCTGGGCAACATGACAAAACCCTATCTCTACAAACAATACAAAACTTAGCTGGGTGTGGTGGTGCACACCTGTGGTCCCAGCTATTAGGGGCTGAGGTGGGAGGATTGCTTGAGCCTAGAAGGTGGAGGTTGCAGTGAGCCAAGTTTGTACCACTTTACTCCAGCCTAGATGACACAAGGAGACCCTGTCTCAGAAAAAAAAAAAAAGAAAAGTGTTCACAACTCATTCACAGAAATAATGCTAACTTTTCTAGTTGATGCATTATGTATACCTTTTTTTGGTAAAACTGTTGTAAACATATTTTTCTATTTTGATGGATATTTGTTATAAGCAGTGTTAAACATTTTATGGAAAGAGGTGTAATATAAATATTATACATAAATTCATGAACTTCTTTATCTTTCTTTCCTCTGACGTTAGATGTTTAGAGTTTTTTAAATTGCTTGCTGTCATTGGTAATGCCACCAGGGAAGCTTGTTTCATCACGTCTGGGAGAACAGATCCGTTTTATAAATGCTTAAGAGAGGTTTTGAATGATTCAAGGTTTGGACTCTCTTTAGAGCTTTTTCCATATGTTGCCATATTGATTTCAAAAGGTTAAATTTTTACATGTATAAAATTATTTAATACATGCTCTATTATAAGATGATAAATATATGAAAGACTATTTTTTACATTTTTAAATTAACTACTTTAATAAATTTATCATGGTAGTTTTTAGCTGATGCATACAGATTTCCTGGCTATTTAATCAGTTAATCTGAAAATAATTATAGCTCAAGTTTCTTCATTCCAACTTCATTGTAAATATAAAACACACTTGATATTTACTAAAAAACTAAAATGTAGATTGTGAAGTCATCTTAGATAATCACACAGCCACTAGGAGTCAAATTAACTAACAAGATTCTATATTTACAGATCATAAAGAATAAGAGTTTGTAAAAATAAACTGGTTTGTGTTTGCTTACGCAGCATCACCAAGCCCTCCACCTGCACCACTGGAGGGATGGCAGGCGTGGAGGTTGGGCTGGTGCTGGTGATGGAGTGAGATACTGGAACAGTGTCTGCTCTCTTGGTACAGCAGCAAGGACTGGAGGGAACAGCGCTGTCTTAGCCCCAAGAGTTTATGGGAATTTTCAGCTTTACCTATTTTTATCATTCTGATCGAATGTCAATAAATTCATAGGAGTAAAAGAATAAAAAATAAAACCCTTGTATTTTCTTATTTGTCAAGATATGAGATTAGTTCTAGTGGATCAAGAATAATAATATTTTGGCTATTTAATAATAATATCTATGAGTAGATGCTAAGTTTAATTTTAAAGGAATCTATAATAGAAAAAAGACATTGTGATTCTTTATTACAACTTCTTTTTCAGATCATAAAATTCTTTGGAATCTACCTCTAAAAATATCTAGCTCACCTCCCTCTCTTCTGCTGCCACAGGGCTGTCACATGTCCTGTGAGGCAGTCACTTTGCCTTCACCCGTTGGATGACCTGCCACCCAATCCTGCTCTCTTCCCACAGAATTATCTTCCAAAAATGAAACTCACTTTATGTCAGGCTCCTGCTTAATAAACCTTTGTTACCTCTCCCTCAGGATGAAGTCCTAATTTCTCATCACCTTATAAAAAATGACTACAGGCCAGGCGCAGTGGCTCATGCCTGTAATCCCAGCACTTTGGGAGGCCAAGGTGGATAAATCACAAGGTCAGGAGATCAAGACCATCCTGGCTAACATGGTGAAACCTTGTCTCTACTGAAAATACAAAAAATTAGCCGGGCACGGTGGCAGGTGCCTGTAGTCCCAGCTACTTGGGAGGCTGAGGCAGGAGAATCACTTGAGCCCAGGAGGCAGAGGTTGCAGTGAGCCGAGATCACACCACTGCACCCCAGCCTGAAAGACAGAGTGAGATTCCATCTCAAAAAAAAAAAAGATTACAATTTGGCCATACTCAGCATTTTTTTAACCTCACTCTTCACATATAATTTATGCCCTAGCTAAGACCAACAAAATGCAATTAGCTAATAGATACTCATTGAAAGACAGGGCGGTGTGAGGTGATACAGTCTAACTCAATTTGATCTCTGAAATGAATTTCTAGCTTAGAAAGCCACAGTAGAAAGTGGGAAAATTCTTTTATATAAAACATTAGATTTGGAGAGGCAAAATAATTATTTTTAGAGCCCTAAAAAGAACAATTGGGGAGAACAATTACTACACATGTCAACATTGTCATCATAAATTGTTACTAAAAGGTTTTGTGTCTCCTCTAAATGAACTGTTGCCAAACTACAAACATCAAAATAAAAATATAAGCCAATATAAATAGAACTGCATCCACTTTTATGAAACTCTGCTCAGAAACTAAAACTGAGTATTGATGGATTGTGTCATAAATCTATGAAAATTGAGTTTTTCAAAATCTAGAACAATGATCTTCATCCTAGTCTCCACCCTCACCCGCTGTCTGTATTATACCTTTTCCCTCTGCCGCCCTCTCTTTCCAATTTTTACTCTAAGTATTTCTCCAAAAATCAGAAAAATTACCCATTGTCCAAGGGATCCCCATGTCAGTTTTTAGTTTCATTCCTTTGGACCCCTAAGAAACTCTTCTCTATTCCTGTCACTGTCCAAAGCCTGTAAAAGCTGGTCTCACAGCACACTGTTGGTTTGGAAAAAAATCTTAGAATTCTTGGACCTTCGAAGGGAGTATGGGTAGTATAGATTTTCTTTTTCCTTCTTGGTTCTGGGAGAAAGCTAAAAAGATAGGGAAGGGGTGAGAAATTAAACAATGGCTTCAATCAACAGGGAAAAACAAAAGTGGAAAAAAAAACCCACTAAAAAACAGAAAAAACAAAAGTCTGCAAACAGCTTCCATGCCTGCTTCTGTTTCTCAGTGTTTGTAACATTTGAGTCAAAACAAACCTGTGGGTTCAGTGTTTCTCTGAGCAGGAAGGAGGTTGTCAGCCTAAAAGAGTCATTCATGAACCTTCACATCTGATCAACTTTCCAATCTCGATTCATCAGCTGCACTGTTCACTGTGCAGAAAATCCTTCCATCTGAAACCTTAGGGACAATTTCAATTTTTTGGTAGAAGCCAACTTTTTAATATATAGCTATTATATATATTGGCTATATATTCTGCCTACAACATAGGCAGAATAATGGTCCTTAATAATGCACATATTCTAATCTCCAGAACTTGTGAATATATTACCTCATATGACAAAAAAGACTTCGCAGATGTGATTCAAGTTAAGGACTTTGAGATGGGGAGATCATCCTGGAATATTCAGATGAGCCCAATCTAATCACTTGGATCATTAAAAGTAGAGAACCTTTCTCAAACAGGATCAGAGAAAAAGATGACTGATGGAAATAGGGCCAGGGAAATGCTACGCAGCTGAGTAAGATGATAGAGGAAGGGGCTGTGAGCCAAGGAATCTGGACCACTGCTAGAAGCTGAAAAAGGCAAAGAGAATAATGCTGTCCTAGATCCTCCAGAAAAGATCACTGACATTTTTATTTTAGCATAGTGAGACTCATATCAGACTTAAAGACTTGTATGGTAATACATTTGTGTTGTTTTAAGGCACTGAATTTGTTGCAATTTGTTATGATAGCAGTAGAAAAGCAATGCACTATAGTTCACTTTTGAGTTTTTTAATTATGATTTTTTTACAAAACGTTGTTGCTATGATTTTTCCTTCTAAGACCTGCAGTGACCCACTGCTAACAGAGCTGACTCACTTCAAAGTGACGGATGAAACCCATATGGAGACATTCCTGGGTTCAGTTGGAAGACAAAGTGCTTACATCTGAGAGAGGACTTGAGGCAAGTTGAGTATAGGGCTTGATCATGAGTTTAATATCTACTTCTCTCACTGGACTGCTCCTTCAATGAGGGCAGGTTTATCTATCATGTTCCCCTGTGCTATCGTTTTTTGTTGCTGTTGTTGTTCCCACCTAAGCTCATGTTGAAATTTAATCCCCAGCATGACAATATTAGGAGGAAGGTATTAGTGGAAGATGTTTGAGTTAAGGGAACAGATCCCTTGTGAATGACTTGGTGCTGTTCTAATGGTAGTGAGGGAGTTTTCCATCTCATGAGATGAATCAGTTCTTGAAGGAATGGATGATTTCCCTTGAGAGTGGGTTGTTATGAAGCCAGGACACTCTTGCGTTTGGTCCCTTTCAAGTGCCTGCTCCTTTTTTGACCTTCTCACTAGGTTTGATGCAGCGCAGAAGCCCTCACCAGAAGCTGAGCAGAGGCACAGCCTACAGAACCATGAGCAAAATAAACCTCTTTTCTTTATAAATCACCCAGCCTCGGATATTTCTTTGTAGCAACACAGAAAGGACTAAGACATCCTGGATGCTCAGTTCTTGGAGAAGCATGGGTATTTTGCCAAAGCACTTAAGAGCAGGCTTCTGGATGTCTGACTGCATAGGCTCAAATTCCAGCTGGGTAGCTTCTAAGCTGTGTGCCGTGTGCCTTTGGGCAGATAAGTCAATGCATCTCCTGTGCCTGTGTGAGGCCAGCAGCAGTACTTCATAAAGGATAGCTGGGAGAATTAAGTACATTATGGTCATTTTTCAACTAGCATGTACCTAATATGTGCTAGGTCCTCTTCTGGGCACCCTGGAACTATCAGTGAACAAGAAAAAAAACAATCCTCTGTCTTCTTAGAACTTACATTCTAGTGTGAGAACACAAATAATAAGTATACTAAATGACAAATAGAAAAACAAAATAAGGCAAGGAAAAGAAATAGTATCAAAGGCAGCTGGTTATGATTTTTAAGATATAGTGGCCAAGTGTATTAGCTGGTTCTCACACTGCTAATAAAGAGATACCCAAGACTGGGTAATTTATAAAGGAAAGAGGTTTAAATGACTCACAGTTCGGCATGGCTGGGGAGGCCTCAGGAAACTTACAATCGTGGCAGAAGGGGAAGCAAACATATCCTTCTTCACATGGCACCAGCAAGGAGAAGAATGCGTGAAGCAAGGGAAATGTCCCTTATAAAACCATCAGATCTTATGAGAATTCACTCACTGTCATGAGAACAGCATGGGGGAAACCACCCCCATGATTCAATTGCTTTCCACAGGGTCCCTCCCACGACCCGTGGGGATTATGGGAACTACAATTCAGAATGGGGTTTGGGTGGGGGGTTTTGGCCAAACCATATCACCAGGGTAGGCTTTATTAAGAAGAACATTTTGAAAACTCTTAAAGGGGGTGAGAAAATTAGTCACATCGGTATCTAGGGCAAGGGCTTTCTCAGCAGAAAGAGCATCTGGACAAAGGCCCTGAGGCTGGAGGAAGCTGGTGGAATGGAAGACCTGGTGACAGGAACATCTGGAGTAAAGAGAACAGGGAGAAATTTGGTAGTGAGGAAAATAATGTGGGGTTAGATTATGTGGAGTCTAGCAAGCCATTTTAGAAGAAGAAAGGTTTTCAGCAGTAAGGGATACCAGGAACAGACATTTACAATGAGCCACTCTGGCTTCTGTATCTAGGACAGACTCCAGAGGACGTGGGGTAGAGTGAGGGTCAGGAACGTGGAGACCAAATCTAAGGCCACTGGGAAACAGAGGCATGAGATTATGGTCCCTCAGAATAGAGTGGTAGTCCTGGAGATGGTAAGAAATAATTAGATTGCTGGACAAGTTTTAAAATAAAGCCAAAGCAATTCCCTAACTCAAAGGATATGGAATGTGCAAAAGTGATAACAGTTGAGAATGACCTCAGGTTTGGGGGAGGAAAAAGTTGGTAGAGCAGGGTAGCTATCAGCTGAGAAGGGAAGGTTGGGAATGGGCTCAGTGTTGAATGTGTGGAGAGTCCAATGTGAATAAAGCACCCATGGAGATGTCGAAAAGACAGTTGGACAAAGGAGTCAATGTCAGGAGGCTGCAGTGTAGACTATGAACTTGAACATCAGTGTGTGAATGGTATTTGAAGCCGTGAGACTGCATAAGGTCACAAGAGGAATGTGTGTGGACAGAGAGGAGAGGAAGACTGAGCTCTGGGCCATAAAAAGTAAAAAATCAGAAGGGAAAGAAAGGAAAGCTTGTTTTTAGAAAAACCACAGGAGTGTGGTATTGTGGAATCTAAGAGAAGACATGAATCAAGAGAGAGGAAGGGGTCAGCTGAGTGGAATGTAACTGGTCCCATTGGGTTTAGCATCACAAAGATCTTCCACAATGTGTTTGTGGAGTATAGGGGACAGAAGCTGGTGGAGTGAGGTTAAAAGACATGAGGGAGAGAGGAAATGGAGTTAGTGAGGATAGATAACTCTTGACAGCTTTATTGAAAAAGGGAGCATAGAAATGGGTGATTGCAGGCAGAAGAAATGGGGTTAGGAGAAGGGTCATCAAAAATGGGAGAAATGACAGCATGCTTTTGCATAGATGGTGATAATCCAGTGAAGAGGAGAAACTTGGTGATGGGGGAGAAAATGGAGAAAGCTCTGGGAGCCGTGCCCTGGAGTCAGGGGAAAACAGGGGGGCGGCACACATTGCTGGAGAAGGTTGCTTCGGCAGGAGCATGGACAGGGCATCCAGGGAAGATGTATAAAGGGGAAGACAGTGGAGACGGGTGCTGGCAGATGAAGAGCTAAGAGGAGGGAGTCTGGAGCATTATTTTCTTATTGTTTCCATTTCTCAGAGAGGGGGAAGCCAGGTCACATGGGGAGGAGATGGACAGCAGTGGCCTCCAGGGTACTTATGCTTCTCCAAGCCACAGGTCTGAACCCTAGACGGCAAGTAAAGCTGCCTGCTGAATTATTGAAGAAATGCATATGATAAATTTTATTTGTGAGAACCGAAATACTAATTTTTATAGTTCTATGAGCTTCAGCCAAATTTTTTGTTAAGTTATGGTCACAATAATGTATTTTGTGTTTCATTTCCATGCGCATTGTAAAGAAGTGTGATAGCACACAATCAGGCCTGTTTTAGCAGGAAAATCTGAGTGGTAAGTATGCTAGTAGTCTCAAAAAAAACCTGTGAACTTTTCTCTGAACTGTATTATAATGAAGATGAGGTAAGGAAAGTTCTCTCTTGTGACTAAAAGAGGTATGAATTTGGTGTCTATACTAAAACCTGGGCACTTCTTGCCCAAATTATTCTTGAAAATAGATAAAGTATAATAAAAAGAGAAAAATAAGAGGACAGAAATAGAGAGATCATAATTTTAAAACAAAGCAACTTTCAGCATGAGCAAGGCAGGCTGAGAATAAATAAAAAGAAGCTACTTCAGAGTAGAAAATCAGATTACAAAAAAGTAAAACTGGTTTGAGTAAAAAATAAAAAGCAGTTCCATAAATGAACCTCAGAGGTCAATGTCAGGACAAGTAAAAAGGTTATTTCATAGAATATCCCAGGAAACTATTGTTGGCAACAGAATGGTGGGCTTCATGGACCCAGCTTCTGACTAGAAAGGCAACTTCTCTCTCTTGGTTTAAACCTCAGCTATCTAGATTATAGAACTTGTGTCAGAGAGTACGGGTCATGCACTTGATATTAATAATGAATGCACAGATGGGATTTTTTTTTAACCATGAAAATATGAAATTCATTTTCTCACCTTGCTTGAAAGTTCTGAGTACTTTAAACCCAATAACTGACTGATCTCTGGATTGTCTTCATGGGATTCTTACTCAGAGCTTCTCGAGCTGACAAACAGATGCTTCGATAATGGATGTCTGAGGAATTATAGAATTCTACCTTGTGAATGGAAAATTGAATAACTCAGGGTTCTGAACTTGAACTTGAAACACCCTTGAGAAAAGTGACCAGTCTGAAAAAGAATGTAATCTAAATTCCCATGCTTCCATGGAAATATGCCCTCTGGGAAAGTTCAAAGAGGACCAACTGGTTGTCTACAATGAACTTCAGTTTATAGATGCATTCTAAATTTGTCTATCACCCTGGGATTCTTGTAATACAAGACAGCAGAACAGCAGGATGCCTTCTGCCTCTCTCCTCTATGGTGGTTGACATCCCTTACCACTACTTGGGATCAGGCCAGGAAGGGTCCAGAAATAGCATTTATGCTAAAGGCAATGGCTCTGAATTCATCAGCCCAGCCTGGATTTGCAATCTTTCTGTACTTTTGGAGGAACAACTACCTTATTCACATGCATATATATGTTTGATGGATGTAAATAGATGACATAGATAAAGACATAAACAGGTATCTGTGTGTCTATTTATTAACTTTAAAAGAAACATTTTATTGCATACTTGTAATTTGCCAAGAAAGTAGATTTTAGATACTCTTAGCACAAAAAGAAGAAAAGGAGAAAGAAAGAAAAAGAAAGAAAGCAAGGAAGGAAGGAAGGAAGGAAGGAAGGAAGGAAGGAAGGAAGGAAGGAAGGAAGGAAGGAACGGGGAGGGA